>NC_137581.1:43001214-43381214 GCF_963210335.1 Falco punctatus | reverse complement strand
ACACTTTTTTTCAACATGCATTTTCTCTGGAAGTGCCTACTGTTGCAGTAGTGTGAAGCAGAGTGGCACTGTGCTTTACATAAGAAATTATGAGGACTACCAGTATTTAATGGATGTTAGAAGATATTACATCATTCATATAATCAAGATAGGAATGTTAATGTAGGCATTCTTACACATCACACACTTTTAGATTAACATGACGCGATCCTTCCTTGTGAGTTGAAGGTACCTGATCTAGGCAATCATTTATAGAAAGCTGGGATTAAATAATGTATGTCTTCCGGGTTTCAGGAAGGTTGTTGGACATTTCTGTAATTTAGTAAAATGTGGCCAAGTAGGAAGTTAGTGACAAGTTTTGGATTGTTTTCTTCATCAAATATAAATAACTGCTTTGTCAAAGAATATAAAGTTAGACTTCTCTTGGCCACCTAGACAAACCTTCTGTCTAATTCAGATAATGGAATTTCCATAGGTGGTTGTTGGCTGTTGTCATAAGCCTGTTGCTGAGCAAAACCATGTCTTCTTGAAGGACAAAACAAGACACACACACACTAAAACTCTCTCTCTTAAAGAACACCAGTGAGGAAGAGTACCCTACAACCTATTTGAAAGTGTTCCATTGGTTCGTTTTTAAAAACATTTATTTTTAAAATCCACACAGTGTATTCAGCTTCAGTTTATGCTACTGAAATTTGGCATTTGGACTTTTTTTGTTGTTGTTGTTTGTTTGTTTGTTTTCTTCAAAGTAAAGGTCTCTTCATTCCTTAAACTCTCCATGTGAGGATTTTAATCAAGTGATCGCTCAATATTTAGCACATTCGATGCAAATGAAGTGCAAATTTCACATTTCATGTCCGTTCAGGGAAATAAAATAGGGTCTTCAAGGAGGAAGGCTAAAGGGACACCAAAAGAGTCAAAGTTATCTCATTTTTAAACTCGGTCAAACATTCACAAAAATTATTCTTCATTTCTTGCTCAGCTAAGTTCACTACTTTTGCATGAGAGGATGCCCTCTGTTGAAAATGCAACTTTATACTTCTGCATTGTCTTTGGTTTACTTATTTTTTGTCAGGTAGTGACAGTCCCAAAGAAGAGATCTAATGTACAGAACTATTAAAAATTTCGTTTTTCTAATAAAGTCAGAATGCAGAGTTCAATGTGACTCCAGCTTCAAGGTTCAGCGCAGATAAATTAAAAACCCTCCAATGTTTTCAGTCAAAAATTAAATGTGATCAGAAAAATAGCACAATAATGAGAAGGATATAAATGTGAGAGAACAAGCAGCAAGTAAACTGATATTTATGGAATGATTGTGTGAAATATTTATTTGCAGTATTCAAAATAAAATAAAATAAAATTTCCCCTCAAAACCAGTGCTACATCTAATAGTTTGTCACCTCCTACAAAAATGAAAAGAAATGAGTTTTCATTTAACATTAACACTGAAGCAACTTGACACTCCTTCATCTATAGAAGACAACAAAAGATTTAGACAATATAGACCAGATAGAAAATTTGATTTTCATGTATTAGCTTTGAGTATTCTTGATCAATCCGATTTTAAACAGCTGAGGATGTTGGGCCTTCATCACTTTTCTGCACAGACCATTTCAGTCCTAATAGTCGAGGTTCTATTGTAGTAACTTTTGAAAGACATTTATAAAGAATGGATGTTTTCCAATTCCTACATGAGAGGGAGAAATTGAGACACTGCAACTTTTGCAATAAATTGTCTTTATGTCTGTGGTCTTCCATATCCTCCAGCTATTACCAGTTTTTCCAAACAGCGTGGTTATTCTTTGGTGAAGGGTATCACTGTGTTCTTTCCCCCTTTGAATTGTTCTGCTAAAGCGAAGAAGGAACTGCTTTGTATTTGAAAAAAGAGGACATAGCAAGAGATACATGTGCAATTTAAGCTGTGAAAAGTAAGAATGCTCTCCTCTTTATGGCTGCCTATGAGAAAAGCTTATTCTTTATCAGAAATGAAATGTATTAGTATACCTTCCAGATGGTTCCATATTCATACAAGCCTGTGCACCTGTGTTAGTGTACAAACACCAAAAGATACATAGGAAGCAGTATTTCATCCTACAGTACTATTCTTTAAGATCCCTGGATAAATTGGTATTATCTGTCTGTATTATTTCTGCATATATATTGTCAGTAATTTAGTACCCTGTATTATTTGATACAGGGCTATGAATGTGTATATTCCTAGATATCCCGTGTTTGCCTGCTTAGTCTACCTGGAAGTAGAACGAAGCTTTTCTTGTGTGAAAGAATAGGCATTTTTAAAGCATTCCAGGCTTAAAAAAAAAATTAAAATTACTTATGTCCATTATCACTCAGCAAATAATTCTGTAGTGGCAAAAAGTAACATATCTTCATTGTTACCCAAATGAAAGAATTTTATCTAGAAGATTCACATTTTTTTCTAATATAATCCTTTGAAAGCTGTAAAGCTAGTGTAAAGGTTTTGGGAATCAGGCCACAATATGGTGGTTGTAATTTAGATTATATTCAGTCCCTCAGGACTTGATTGTGCCTCTAGGCACAGCCTTCAGCAAGAAATAGTGCGCAGGCTGTGTCATCCCAAAAGGTAGTGTGCTTTAGAAATACACCTCTGAAGTACAATTGAGTCCTTGTTCATACATGAATGCAGCTTGTCAAGAGACTTTTCTTAATCTCAGTGTTCTACATCCAATTCCCCATACCAAAAGGATCTAGCAGCTGTAGACATGTGGATCTGAATTCCTGCCACCTAAATGAGGTGCCTAACATAGGAAAAGAGCTATTACTAGACTTTTTATTGCTCAAAGGAGAAATGGAAAGCGGAAAAGTAACCTCCAGAAGGAAGGCTCAGCCACATAAGATCTGTTTTGTTTTCTGGAGGTGTCTTTCATGAAGAAATTCCCACATTAACAGTGGGAAGGAAGAAGTAATGCTGCTTAAAGCACTAGGACACTCTCAGAAGGGCCTTTTGAGCAGAAAGCTGCAATGACTTGCAATAGTGTCTTTTCTGATCCATGTTAGCTAATATCATTTACAATGACTTATCCTTTTCCCTAAGCTGGCACCATTTGGGATCTAAGTATCCAAACAGCCCTATAGCACCCATGGCTTCATCATGTTATAATTGCTTCCAATAAAACTTCCTCCAAGGTTTCCTTTGTTATATTTGACAGTTAAACTACTGTGATCTCAGAAATTAATCTTACAGGTGTTATACCTTGCTTCCCTTTCCATTACTGTACTAGAAGGGAAATCCTAGTATGTCTTATCAGCTGACACATGAGAAAGAATCTTACTGCACGTATAGTGTCTGGCTGTGATGAAGCTGACTTTCTTCATAGCAGCCTTATGGTGCTGTGGTTTGCATTTGTGGCTAAAACAGTGTGGTTAACACACCAATGTTTTGGCTGTTGCTGAACAATGCTTGCATAGCATCAAAGCCTTCTCTCCACCTAATGCCCACCCAAAGTGAGCAAGCTGTGGGTGGGCAAGAGGTTGGAAGGAGACACAGCTGGGACATCTGACCCAAACTGACCAAAGAGATACTCCATATGGTATGAAGTCATGCTGAGCACTAAAATCTCAATGAAAGGAGGAGGAAGGGGAAACATTATGGTTATGGTCTTTGCTTTCCCATGTAACTGTTACGTATTCTGAGGCCCCACTTCCCAGGAGGTGGCTGGACCTCTGCCTGCAGATAGGATGTAGTGAACAAATTACTTTTTGTTTGCTTGTATGTGTAGCTTTTGCTTACCCTATTAAATAGTTATTATCTTGATGGATGAATCTTCTGGCCTTTCCTTCTATTTTCTCTCCATTCCACATCAGAGTGGAGTGAGTGTCAGGCTGGATGTTTGGCTGCTGGCTGGTGTCAACCCACCACTTTGCGAAACAACGCCAAACCTCTAATAACTAATATCAAAACTAAAGAACAGTGAATTTAGTAGACAATACTAGTAAGTCTTTTTTTATATGGTGTTACCACTTAACACTGAAAAAGAAAGAGAAACCCAAAATTGTAGTTTTCTTACTTTTTTTTTTGCCAAATAAGTTTCTAAGCTGAAACGTCAAATTGCATTGACTGAATGATGTCAAATTGCAATGACTGAAAATCTTAGTGTTGCTACTGTATGTTGTAATTCTATTTTGTTTCAACTTGATAATTATTACTATTTCACCCAGGAAAAAATACAAACACTGCCTCTGAGTATTGTTTAAGTTTGCATTGCTTTTCGAAAGGATTTTTCCATGTATGTGTTGCAGTATGAAATACATGGTCAGTATGTGGTATGAAATACATGGCCAGCCATCATGTAAACCAATGATCAACACTAATTTCAAGTGAAAGCACAAGAAACTTGCTTTGCAGACTCATCATATGTGCCATTTCCACCTGCTAACTAGTCAATACAATTCTGGTCCTGTAAGTAATTTTCATCTCATTATTCAAATGAAATAAGCAAACATAGTATGTGTTGCACATTTCATTTAGAGAAGAAAAAGTATGGAACAGCATCTTTGGCCATGCTTCATTTTCAGATACAAAAAAAGGCACTTTGTACAAAAAGAAGAGTACAAAAGTCCCTCCAAATAGGAGGTTTAAAGACTGCTTATAGTTCATCCGGTACCCTGGGGAGAAATACAAGTATTGTGATGAAAAATATGCAAGCTAGAATCCTGTCCTGCTGTGAGATCTACCCAGGTACAACATAAAGCATGTACAAAATTCATCTAAATCAATGGCATTCTGTCAGGGCACAGGAGAAGTCCCACATGGATTACACTTGAAGGTCTGGATCTGGTCAAAAGATCATGAAATAAACAGCTGAAAATGAACAAGAGATGTCATGAATTAACTACATAATCAGCCTCCTTAGGAAACAAAATAAAAGTCTATATTGTCTATATTATCAAAGAAATTAGTTAAAGCTGCTATGAAGATGCCTTATAATTTCACTAATAAGGGTAGGAATGAAGGTGATTAAATTGTATAGTTCACTTTGTGCCAGGCTGAAATGTGGAGCCGGTAAAGGGAATTTTTCTTTTGTTCTTCAAGGATGCTTTTTATGAGGAGGATTTTATTTACTAATGTATCAGGGCTCAAAAAATCTCCTTAGTATGTTTATCCATTTTAATTTCAACCAGAGATGGATAAATAAATAGAAAACTACTACTTTTTAATACAAAACATGCAAAATAAGTTGCTACATGTTTTTGCTTTCATTCCTGTGTTTTCCACAGTTCAAAATTTCAAAATATATGACAGAGTTGTTAATAGGCTGTAGAGGATTTTTTCCTGTCCTGCCTTGATTTATTGCTGCTGAGTGTAAACTGATCTGGAAACAAGTGAGAATTCCCCTGCGAAATGTTCTAAAATCCGAATTCCTCATGGAGAGGAGAAAAATATTTGAGCAGAAACAATCATCCCCACGTGTATAAGCTTTGAATAATAACAGCCTGGTTTCTACATTTCTTTTGTTCATGATGTATCAATCCAGTGTGAAAGGAAACATAAAAACAGCACATATATAAACCAAATGTGCAACAGCAAAGGCTTTAACAAACCCTAATTATTCAGGTGGTTAAGGAACAAGCTAAATAGCAGCACTAGTACACTGTAAATTCTTGCGGCTGACACAGAAGTGGTTATGACAGCTTTCACATTATCTCATTGCAGTATCGAGGCAGTAGTCGCAGCTGGCTCATATGTCAAAATGTGTCAGGACTTAAATGGTAAAACAGGAGTGCAACAGCAATTGGCTTTTCAATCAATAATGCAATCAATATATTTCACAGATATTTTCCCATATCTAAATTACTCTGCAGAGATGAGGTAGCCTGACTGAGTGTTTATAAATCAATAAAACACACAGCTAAAGGACATCTGCTCCTGTTCTTTCACTTCAAGGTGCAGTTTGCCTTTCATTTCCAACTCTCTCTTATTTAAGAATGTACTTTGAGGAAAAACAGCTCTCTTTTTGCACACAAATCAGTTTTGAATTGCATTATAACTATAGACTATTTTTGTTAATAATTGTGTACTTGAGTTTTAAATAGGTGTAAGGGACACTTTCTACAAGCAACAGAGCTGAGAATTAATAACACTCATTTCAGATTTGTAATATACACATAAACAGGTATTTTATATCACATTACATTTTTTTTCTAAATACAGTGCAATGCAAAGAATGTGGAAATCCTCCCAACCTTAGGCAATACAATTTTTTTCCCATGCAACTGAATTCCAGAAAATTCTCAGGGGTATTTTGTAGAACAGCTTCTTCTCAAAGCATCATTGTTTTGATGATCTTCTTTCACTAATCCATTCCATTTTCAGTAGCAGGCACATAAAAGGTGATAGCTTGTTACAAAATTGTTATTTGAAATTACAGAATTTGTCTTCTGCATTTTTTTTTGTTGTTTGTGAAGACGTGACTACAGGTAAGAATATTTATTTCAATTCCTACCATCAGAATAATTCCATAAGAGTCTATAATTTTATAATTTTCCTCTCTATGACTGTAATATATACGTATACTAGGCTTATGCATATGCACAGTTATATACTACACACAGTTACATACAAATACATGTGAAGCTTTGCAATGCTAGAGTTAAGTATATGAGTTCATGAACATAGGTGCTCATTATTTTTATGCTCACTACACTTTTTATTTATATATTGTGAAGAACTGAAAAATGTGTCTTTAAGTGTGCACTTTTAATGTAAAAATACTTAATATGTTTTAACCCTATTCCTCTCTTGCTTGAAAATTATATCAGGCATGAAACAGAGAGTAACAAAAACTATTACATATTTCAGGTAAAACAGCCATATTCTGTCAAGAATTACATAAACCCAAGTAAACTGCATTTCCTAATCTAGGTGTTCCATTAAAAATAGATTGTCACGTTGGTGAGCACCAACTAATCTTATCATATAGTTATATCTTTAGCTCACATGCTGTGTTATTCTCTCAATGTATGCAATCTTTCTTACAATTGTGAGATCCACCTCTGAACAGTAGCTACACACTCAAAACACAAGCTAGGGGCACAGTGGTTCCCTGATTCACTTACTCTATGTATTTTATAAAGTTTTTTGCTGAATCTGCTACTATATTAAAGCATTTTAGAGGATTTGTAATTAATTTCATAGTGTATATATATATGTGTGTGTATATATATATGCATATATAATTTTAATATGGCTTTAACTTGAAAAGCACCAATTAAATGGATCCAAGAGTTTTTTATTGATTGTTTATTGATTGGATTTATTATTTCAGTGACTGAGCTCTGTGGAATCCTGAGTTACAAATTCCTACAAGTGTCATTAAAGCCATTCTCATCCATTGTATATGTGCCAGAAGTATTCTGAGACCTGAAAATCTATTAAACTTCCAGCTGAAAATATATCTTAAACTGCAAGTCAAACTCTCAGCAACCATAAAGTGGTTAATATGTTTATATTTGAGAGGCTGTAAAATGAGAGAGCACTACTGGAAACTTGAAATTGAAACTAGTTGAAGAATGCCTCTGATGGCATGAAATTTATTTTAAGTAAGAGCTGGTCAAAATGCCGTAGATGAGCTTTGCAAAATACAGCATCAACATTAGTGAAGGTGTTCTGTTTTGTGAAAGTTACCCAACATGTTATTATAGGGATATTAATAATCCTTGTCTTATGGAAGATGACAGAACAAATGAACCTGTAGTCCTGGGAAGAATGTTTGAGGAATCTTGGAAATTGTTTTTGTGTGTGCTCTGGGTAGGCACCCCTTCATTATGCAAGGCCAGCTTTTTAACTTGTAGGTCATGTGCTTCAGTCATGTGCTTCAGCTTAATCACAGTATCTCATGTTTTCTTTCAAATTGATGCTCTGCCCTATGTGGCATTGCCTGAGGAACTCCAGTAGTCTGAAACCTGCATGAATGATCTGTAAATGTTCTTGAATTTAAAATTTTATGTGAGGGATTAGAAACAAAGAGAAAATGTTGGGTTGGATGACATGGAAAAAGCAAGTGACAATACTCTCTGGAAGAAAGAAAAGAAAAAAGAGATTAAAAGGAAGGGAGGAATGGGGAGTGGAGGGGAGGGAAAGGATGAAGGGAAAAGTATTTCACTAAGTAAAACACTATTACCACACAGGGTTATTATAAATATGAAGCTCTAAATCCAAGAGGTAAATGTGATGTCAATTTTAGACATGTATATTTGCTAGTTTCAAATACAGTTACGTTGGATTCAGATGGGTGCAAGAACAGAAAACAACTTTTTTTTTTTCTTTTGTGAATACCTATAAAAACAAGAAGCTAAAGTCTTTTTATGCAATCACATTTAGAAATAATTAAATAGAATATACAGAGAAAAATACATTTAGGATTTTCTCTTTCACTGAAAGTGCCATAAGATTGAGTAATAACCAGGATCATATACAGTCAGCCCAATTTCTAATTCTGTTCATATAGACTATATAAAGAGTAAAGGTTAACCTGTGGACTGTAAACTATATTCTAATTATATGAGGACATAAATCAATAAAACCTAAAGGGTATAAATGGTGTTAGAGGAACACAGCAGATGACAAAGCAGGAACCAAGCAACATAATGATTAAAAAGCCTAACAGCATCTTAGAGTGAACAAAAGGAGGCACAATATTGGCCTGATCAGGCCTATTTTGTTGGCCAAAGCAGAGGGTTTGAGTGTGCAAAAGTGTAAGCAGCTAAGTCGTTTTAGGAACTACCAAACACACATTTCTTTTATACAACATGAAGGTCTTGTAAATCAGGTTGTACACTACTTCTGTGATGTATATCATCAGAATGCATGGGAAGAAAGAAAAGAAAACCCATCTGTCCTTGGGCTATATAGCTTTGGCCTCTTATTCATCCCTAAAATAAAAACAAGCTTGTAGATGATTTGTTTAGAACTTTGTCCCAGCAGAGTGGCAAATGAATCTTTCTCTAGAACCTCTCTACTGTCTCATGAAAGTAAATTCTAAAGGTGGAAAAAGGTTTGAGACAGAAATACCTAAGAATCTTTAATATCTGTTGATTAATAGAGATCTAGGCCTGGTTCAGATACCCAACACAGGCATCTACAAATGCCTTATGGGGCACCTTAGCTTATTTCTCCTGGATCACAGTCACTGCTCTCATAAACCTCCTATAGGTCTTGTATTTTATCTGCCATCTTCCATGCATTTCAGATGCTACAAGTTGTCTTAGTGTGGGTAACTGAATCGAACCCCACATGATATTGGTGCCTCTTGGAAATGCTGTGTGGTGTTTCATAAGGAATGTGAGCTAGGTGTAGAGTTGTGAAAGCTGGTTTTGTAAACCTATCCAATGGCTAATTCTATACAAAATTATCTATCTTTCAGAGTTATTTCTATACACCCTATAAATCTATAGAATACACTGACATTCTGTTACACTTCCAGTGAGTTTGGAAAAATCTGTGCATGTACCATTCAAAGGAAGGTAAGACATGTTATGAGAAGAGCAGGAATACAATGCAACAATAAATGAAAATGGAGATGGCAGACTATACTGAGCCAAGGCTGAACTTCATATTGAACAGAATATTCCTCAATTTTTTTAAAGATACAGTTTGTATTAGAAATTTCAAAGGATGTATATAACTTAAATTCAACATGGGTGAATTCTTCACTCAAGGCTACAAAATTTACCAGTCAGAAATACTTGTTATGTGAGTAAGCCATCAAGTTTAAAGAGATGGGTTTAGGGACCTTATCCCTGCTACCAGGACTAATTCTGTTATTGTGCTGCATGTTACAACATTTTTTTCAGTGGGAATCTATTGTAATATGTTTATACAGAACGTAATCTGTATGAATCTTGCTCCTTACCAACAGCTAGATATCAAATATCAACCAACTTTCTTACTTTTTTTTCAGTTATTAAAATCTCCTAAGTAAAAGCATCTGATAGTAAGTTTGTTAGAAACATCCAAATGACAGAGGAAAAAAACGGTGAACAGATTGCAACAAGATGCATTTGTCTAATGTAATCTGATAAAGGTGAAGTGATCTGTCAACAAAGTAGGTGACATTCAATGGAAAGTCCGTAAAGTGTATAGGGGTTTGGTTTTTTTTTTCTTAATATTTACTTTATGTTACTACAAACAGTGAAAATTAGCAGAAAATACACATTCCCTTCTAAGCCATCAAGTTTAAAGAGATGGGTTTAGGGACCTTATCCCTGCTACCAGGACTAATTCTGTTATTGTGCTGCATGTTACAACATTTTTTTCAGTGGGAATCTATTGTAATATGTTTATACAGAACGTAATCTGTATGAATCTTGCTCCTTACCAACAGCTAGATATCAAATATCAACCAACTTTCTTACTTTTTTTTCAGTTATTAAAATCTCCTAAGTAAAAGCATCTGATAGTAAGTTTGTTAGAAACATCCAAATGACAGAGGAAAAAAACGGTGAACAGATTGCAACAAGATGCATTTGTCTAATGTAATCTGATAAAGGTGAAGTGATCTGTCAACAAAGTAGGTGACATTCAATGGAAAGTCCGTAAAGTGTATAGGGGTTTGGTTTTTTTTTTCTTAATATTTACTTTATGTTACTACAAACAGTGAAAATTAGCAGAAAATACACATTCCCTTCTTTCGATAGCAAGATCCTTAGTGACATCTAGACAATTCTTAACTTCAGTTTTTTATCCCTAGATGATATAGTGAATCTGATTTGCATTTTAGATTAAGTCTTTTGGAAGTCAGACATTTTATTCATGACAAACAGCTACAAGAAGTTGCAATATTTTGCTGAGGGGCCCAAATTCATAAAAGTGTGGAACATAGCCTCTAAGAATTTTTCTACTCTCTCAGGCCTAAACTACTGTATACAATGAGACATGGTCTTTCAGTTGTTAGGTGCTCAGTTTTAAATGGTTTGTTGATCTGGACGAAGAATGTTGAGTATTCTGAGATGCTAAGGCTGACTCCAAGTGATAGTGAGCCCAACCTAAGGAATGTAGCTAAGGAATACATTGCCCTCTTCCAATATAAAACTCCAGATAGAGGAATAACTTCGCAGGAAAGTGAGGAAGCCTATGAGTTGAATGTTTTTTTCTTGCAGCACTGAGGGAATGCACTGACAAGAGGGGTGGGGTAGATGAAATAATGGGAAAGAATTGTATAAGAGAATAAAAGACAAGCTTGCTGCATGTGGGGACATTATATCATGAGATAACACATGTTTCCACAACTAGGAAGATGAATAAAATTATACTTACTTGTAAGATCACAAAAAATGATTAGCAGTAATAAAAAAAAAATTGCACAGGTAAAGTTGTTGGCTAAATATTAGACAAATAATTTAAAAAATTAAAATGAAGATACTACATATGCAGCTGTGAGCGATGTATAAGGAGATCAGCTACTTTTTCTGAAGTGTTAGAAAATTTATATGAAAGTCAGAGTCTCATAGCTGTGCACCCTTGCGCACCCAAGGAGGCATTCCTCTCTGGTGCACAAGAGGTTCACCAGAGGCACCTGCCAGGAGACACAGAATATAAGCATTCACTTCCCTAATCAATACGAAGTACCATTTTAAAGGCTGAGGAGGTATGTCATCTGGGCCCCATCTGCTGCACTAGGAAGGTACAGCAGATGTCCTGCACATCCTATACCATGTTTGATATAATAGATGTCTTGGACAGACAGAATAGATGGCATCACAATGGAGTTTAGGTACCTCTCTTTAAGCACCTCTCTTTAGGCAACTGAATTCTGGCTAGATAGACATACCACCTATTTTCTCCAAGACTAAACAAGGATCATTGAGAAACAGTTTTCCTAACTCAGAGGGCTAAAGTTAGGAAGTGGAAACTTCACTCTGTATTCTTCAACCACTGTACAGAAGACAATGCTGGAAAACATTTACAGGTCCAAATAACAGAAGATTTGTAAAGGCCACAGAAGTTACTAAGATTAGCATTTTTAATGCCATTTACCCTTGGCTTGCTTCAGAGTAAGTTCATCATAAAACTTCACATTTATGTTCAGGTCACATCATAATGTGAAAAATACCGTGGAATCAAGAGGACATAGCAAAAGCCTCTCTAATCAGGATCCCACAGATATTTTTTTAAAACCTTCTGGTACTAACTTTTAGTGGATAGGTATCCTGCATACCATTTTACAATGATTTTTAAAAGCAGAGAATGATTATGCATTTTAATTTTTATTTTTTTTCTCCTGAAGTACCCCTAAGTGTCACTTTGGAGATTCCCTTTCCTTTCATCATTATTAATTTAGCTGTTATGATAAGAGCTATTGCCAGTTAGGATCAGCTACCTGTTGCTCTAGGAGCTGAAATCACTGAGAATAAAGCTTTACACAGTCTAGCTCCAAACAATTGTCCTAACACATTTCTGCTCAGCCACCATAACCATCAGTAGAATGAGAATTTTGGCTGCAAATATTACCCTCAAGTATATTGTTAGAAACTTTGCTATTACATTAAAGATTTGGGATCCATTAGGTAATGAATGGATTACACTGAGTAACTAGAGAAGATTAATTGGTTATTGTTTGTAAATTGCTTTGCAGAAAGTAAGTCTTATATAAAGTGCTCTGTATTACTGTTATTAATGGACTGTTTTTATCTGTAGTGGGTATCTCTCTTCACCATTGTTCATATACATAAAGGGAAACTATAATACTTTCCTTTAGACCAGCATTCAGAACTTCAAAAGGAATTACTTTTAAGCCTGAATAGACTCATTAATGTTTATCAGGAATTAGGTGATATGTGACTGTAAAGAAAGGAATGAATATGCACAAAAATGTATTATAAATATTTTAAAAGAGATCTCGGCAGATGCTATGCTAACAGGAAATTTTCAGGTATGATCTGGCAATTCAGAAAACAAGAAGTCCTTAAAAATCTAGCCATAAGCTTTTGTCCTATCTTATGTATCTCCTTATTCCTCTAGAAATATACCCTTTCCTGACTAATATTTTACAGGATATTACCATAGTGTCACTACTTAAAAGATTTAAGGAATCTTTGTTTGCAGAAGGGTTGGCAATTGTAGCAAATTGACCAGAAATCTTAGTTTCAAGAAAAAATATATTTTAGTATAGCTACATATATCTGTATATCTGTATTGATATCTGCCTTGATATCAAGTATATCTGCCTTGAACAATATAATAGCATCTCTATTATTGAACTTAATTTCTGAATATCTTGGGTCAGACATTCACAAGTGTAAATCTTTGAGACTACAGCAGCCTCATACCTGAAAAATTAAGTACATAGATCTGTTTTCATCCCCTTATGTAGATTATTTATACACAAATTCTTTTCTCCCACCTAGCAGAAAGAAAACAAGAAATTAATTTAGATCCCTATCAGTGTTATCTCAGCATCATTTGGGGGTATTTATTTATACTTTTTAAAATATTTATTTATTTATACTTTTCAATCTTTTTCAAATTCAGATAGCTAGCAGAGCAGCCATGTCACACTTAGTTAAATCCTAAGCATCTCTAATGACTTCAGTAGATTCTTGACATTCTAGCAGTGTAAGGTACCAAACAGATTTGTTCAGTCCATATGCAATTTTTTCACTAACTAAACAGTGGCTGCCATAACTCAGTCACAAGTGTAAAATCATGACTTAGTGTCAAAGCTACATGTTTTGATGGTATTTATTCCTAATAATGGGTCCAGTTAAAACTAGACCAGATACCTATCACAGAATAGTGTATTTCATTTTTTAAAGGTTTTAAAACAGTCAAAACACAAGTATATATTATGTTTTTCACTTCAGTGATGCTATGTCTCAGGTGCTACAAAAATGCTGTAACTTCATCTGTTATAATCCAGCAATACATTTATGTCAGATTCTCTGTATTGGATTTTTCAGTTATACAATTCAGTGTTTGGAATAATCCCAGTTATTTGATGTTGAAAATATTGATGAGGTGCTAAACTGCTGTGGTGGCAAAATCTCCTCAAGCCTTTTAGAATATTAGTTACATATTGTGATGCCTAATATTGTAGTGCCATAAGTAACTTTCCCATTACATGACATGTTCCCATTTATGACATTTTTGCTCACTACTGTCAGAAATAATCCATCAATGAACATCTTTCAGTTTATATTTTGGTATTTCTTTGAGATTTTGCTAATTTAGCACACATGCAAATATGCCTCATATGATAATATTCATTTTCAGGGAGCTGTTTCAGGGCATTTTCAGTAGAAATTAATGCATAAACAAACGAGTACATTACTATTGGGATGTCTTTGTGTGTTGAATGGGCTCGATGAAATTTCCTACATGAATAAAATCCATTAGTTAGTAGAAAAGCACTGGAATCAAGTTTCTCATATACAGCTAAGCATCTCCATCCCAAATTTCCCCACTTCTACAACTAAACAAACAAACAAACAAACAAACAAAGAATGATCTCTTAAAAATACATTTCCATTAATAATTCCTAAAAATATAGGAAAAACATATGCAGATGGCTATATTTCACTTCTTTTCTATGGGGAGAACGAAGGCACTTCTCTGCTGTAAACACAGGGATGACCAGAAAATGAAAGCCTGCTTTAGGAGAGTCTAGGAATAGTCTGTACATTGCACCTTTCATATTAGCAATGTAAGCCTGAATTTTGCTCTGTTTTTTGATTGGGATCCAGGGAAATATATTGTCATTTTACTTTGTTAATGAGTTATTTTGGGGAATGGGAAGAAAGAGTACTTTAAATGGATGTGAAAGACTATACTTAGTGCTAAACAATGAATAATAAGCATCTGGCTGTAGTGCCTGGAGGAGTGCAGCATTACAAAACAGTGTTCCTAGCTCTTTATTTCTGTACCTGGTGCAGTTATTTCTTGCTGTACAAAGACTGTCTATCAGAGTGATAACACAGTATATTTTATTTTAAATAGCAAGGAAGAAACAGACTTGATGTTTCAAACAATACAAACGTTGTGACAATAGGTGGTTTGTAATGAAAATGTTACAGAAGTGTTTTGAAAAAAGTTAAATGAAAGCAAAACTCTCTAATACCAGTCAATCGGTAATATTTTTGGATCAGTGGTAGATGATCAAGTTTATAGTTTAACTGTATTCCCTATGTGTTACTTTCCCTTGCCGATTACCTAGACATAGAAGAAATCTTGACATATAACAGATACAAGATGTGACTTAAAGTATTGAAGAACTCAAACGAGAAAATAGAAAATAAAATTGCAGCTCCACTTTTCTTGAATAAAGGCATTGAGGGTGATGGGAAATTCATATGATAGAGGAAGACAGAATGAAACCCATTCTTTTGGGCTTTTTTGAAAGCAACATGGTCTTCAAGGACTGATTTTACATTACAGTTTGAGCTCAGTTTCAAGTAGTCACACAGCTTAAAAGTTATCATTATTATTCATCTGCTCTTTGAGAATGACTTTTAATCATCCATAGAGATCCTGTACAATTCTTAACATATATTTGTTCACAAGAAAGGTAAATGTACTTGCTAAAGTTAGAGAATAACTGTTAAATTCAAGAAAACAGGGGAAAATCTTCCAAAGAACGGTACTTTTTTTTATCACACATCTTAGAAGATTTTTTTTGCTGTATTCATAAAAATTAAAAACTTGTTGTACCACGACACCAATGATTTGTCAGAAGTATGCCACTAGCTAGTAACAGTTTTTCTAAATAAGACACATGTGCCAGGAGTTACAGGAAATGTTTTGTGGAAAGCAACTTACCACATGTATATGAACTCCTAATTACCTTGGTCTGTGGATACTCTTGGCACAACTGTTCCCAGAAATAAATTATTTGCCATAAGTTATAGAAACAACAGAACCTTTATGTCTTTATATCTTCTCAAAAGCTGTGGTAATGCTACAGAACTAAGTTGTTAAGTGTGTTTCCTGAGAAAAATGCTTAAATATATTTTAGTAGTTGGTTTCTGGCAAATGTACATGCATTCATCTTTGCATTCACTAAATTTATATACAATGAAGAGGTAAACTTAAGTAAGCTGGATTGTAATTTTATTCTTAATAAGGATGATGTAGAAATTTCATAGGAATGAGAATAAAAAATCTGTTATCTATTAAGAGGAAGAAAGAATCTGACATTGGTTAATCACTGAAATAAATATTTATTTAATTTATTTCAGCATATTTTATTCACTGTTTCACAAGACCAGGAAATTTCATTCTGAAGAAGAAATTGGTTAATGTATGTGCTTTTCAACATTAGAAGTCTGAACACAGCACTGGCAAGTTTAGTGTAGGAATCCAGGTGGATTAGTAGTGATGAGAGAACTTCCTGCTCTTCATATAGGTCTGCGTTATAATAGGATGCAGAAATTAACTGAGGCTAGACAACCACACAGACTCATAAGCTGCTGTATGGAATTCAAGAATTCCATTCCATTTCAGAGTGCTAGATAATGAAGTGCTCTGGTGCTATATTAACTACCTTGTAGGCCAAGATAGTTTGGGTCTTTTGATGAAATGAGCCACGTAAAGGGACTTACTAGGAATCATTTACTATCTCCTAGACCACCATTTCTTCAGTCCTTGCTTAAGCTATGTGTAGGACACAAGGATTTCCCTTTCCATTAATAATTCATAAACTATAGCTCAATTTTACTTTTTTTCCTTTGTCTACAAATTTTTCTCAGCAACGCTTTTTTCTTATTTTTGTGGTGTGAAAATATTTGCTAGATGGAGTTCTTAAACAAAACTCTGAATATCTGAATAGAACATAATATTAACGCCAGGAATTTGGACATATTAACCATGAGAAGTTTTTTCCCTCTAGGCTGGAGATTTAGTAAATATTTGTGAATGTCTGCCATATTTTATACACAGAACTCTTACAAAAATAGATTAATATAAAGAGCTTGTCAATTATATTTCAAATAGAAGAAATGTAAAAAGCGGGTGAGAGATAGTATGTTAGCTAATCAGTTTAACAAAGTGAGTCTTCCATCTGAATATCTTCCAAATATCAGTTAAGATATCCAAAAAAGAATTATTTTTAGGCTTAGGGAGCAGAATCATGTTCTTTGTATGGACTGGTATGGATTGAAGAACACAATCTTTATTCCTACCATTTAAAAGTATGGATCTTAGAGATTTCAACATAAGACATCAATTCATATTACTATAATCATTCTAACACAGAGAGCATTAAAAATGAATGTCATTTGATTTGATGGCTCATTACTTGTTTTCACAAAAGTGCTCTAAGAGCACAGCATATCAAATTAAAACACACATACAATGCAGACTTTTGAGAAGGTCCTGAAATTATCAGAGAAAGAAGAGTATAGTCCGTCTACAACTAAGTATTGAGTGTAAATATATCATCAGTGACATCCATCAAGCTAAAGAGAAGTACACTGAGGCATGTTTCTTAGATTATAACAAAAGGTGTGTCTGTGGAATGGGGACTTTTCTCGGTGGAATATGAGAGGGAATTCCCAGTTTCATGGGGTACACATCAACCTATATATTGGCAATGGTTTCTGCTCTGTACTGCCTTGAAAAACTCGTGCACCACAGAGTGCACCTCAAGCATGTGGGTCAAACAGCATTACCCCATGCCTTCCACCTTTATGTTGCATGCTATTTTCCTCACGCAGTATTGCCATAAACACCGTACTCCTACAGTCACCATGTTCATCTCACACTATTATATCACAGTCACTATGATCAGAAGCCTTAAACCATCCTTACACTCCTTCTATCTAGCAGCACTCCCTTACAGAAGGATCATTTCTTGAGTAAGGTGCGTGTATCCTCTAGGATCCACCAGAGTTATCTGAAGGATTTTATCGTAAAAACATCAGAATGACCCACTCTCTATCTAAGTACCTCTCTTTAATTTCAAATTCTACTTTAGAGGTTAAGAATTGAAAATCTAGGTTTTAATAACCTGAATTTTAAACACATATCTTTTGTTAGCTGCAGTATATATTAATATTTCTTTTCAAAAATATACAACAGAACAAGTTACAATTTGTTCTTGGAGGTGGAGACCAGATCTATCACTGTGTTCATCCACTGGAGTAACCCAATTTAGAGAACAGGAATAGGAGGATACCTAATTTCTGTCTCTATTAAAATTCTGTTTCAGATGACCAGGTTCTGACAAGAACAGAGCAATTCCATAACATAATAAGGTACAACTCTAAGGAGTTTAGACAACTCCAGAGAACAGCTGAACTTTTAATCCAAAGTGCCTGATTTTTAGAATCATGGTTTTAATCATGGACAGCTGAATTTTGCATGTGTGCCATCAGCTACTGTTATTTTATTTCTAGCCCATCCAATTCAAGCATATATGTGGTACTAAAAATAGCACAGAATACAATTTATAAAAGAAAACTTCTTCACCACAAGCGTAACAACAATTTTTTTAAAATCTTCTTTTGCTCTAGTCATCCTCATCTTAAGACCTTCAAAACATGGTGTGGTTCTGGAAACTGGGATTGCTTGCTGAACATAGAGTTTTTCAACAGAGAAAACGACATTCTTGAATTCAGAGGCAGATGATACTTTTATGCATCTGGCAAGAGACTTCTGGAATCAGGTCACTGGGTGTGGGGAGCTACAAAAACCCAGACAGTGTCAGTACTGTCTCCCTGATCAGTATGGAGCTTATAGACTCCTTTCTTTCCACACATGCATATGAAGAAAATTGGAAAGATAACATATAAGAAAGGTGTGTGATACATAAATCTACAGCTTCAATTCCAGTCTGGGATTGATAAAATAAAGAAGGTAGTAATAGAAGGAGCCATATAGAGGATTCATCTTGAGCAGGGGTCCTCAAACTACGGCCTGCAGGCTGGATATGCCCCCCCAGGGTCCTCAATCTCGCCCCCGGTATTTACAGAACCCCCTGCCCCCCCTGTTTAAAAAGTTTGAGGACCCCTGGTCTTGAGAATAAAGTGAACTCTAAGGAGCTTGGTAGCTGTAGATTTCAGTCTTTATATAAGGACAGAAAGGGCCCAAATCAGTTGCTCCAAAATAAGTAGTAACTGCCAATTAAGGTGACTTAATCTAGTTAAGACATCTAAGTTAACTCTGTGGAGCTATGAGATATGACACAGGATTGAACTCCTCTACAGAAGCAGCTGGAGGCCAAATGGGTTACCTGAGGGCATCTCAAATGACCTTGGCAGGGGAACTAAACTAAGACCTTAAGCTGCAATACAGCTGTATGCTAAGACACCCAAATTTATATATCTCTGTATGAGCCTGACGCTAAAAATTCAGTTATAGACAAATGAAGACCTTAGGAGTCAGCCAACGCAGCCTAGAAAGCATCTCAGTTAACCAGCTTCTACTGTCCACCTGAGGGGAAACTCTTTAAGCTCCATTTACTGTATTGACTATATCTTGACTGCGCAGGAAGCTTAGACACACAGCTGACATCTAACTATTGACATATAGACATCCATATTTAGGCATCTTAATCTGAAGCTGCAGACATTAAGGTGGCATTGAATGGAGGAAAAGAACTCCAGAAGAGAGAAGAGACATCCACAAGGTTTCCAAGAAAAATAGACCTAGTAAAAGAGCTGTATTATATGACTATTAAGGGATGGAACTAATGTATATATTTTACCAACATGTGCTGTATACATTACTTGAACTAGTGTCAAAAGGGTAATTATGGCATATTGATACATGGTGCTTTAGTAGAAAACTTCAAACAGGTCAGCTGACTAAAGGTAGCTCAGAAATTAAAAAAAATAAACTATGGCATGTAACTGATATCGAACTGAGGTGAATTCTATTATTGATTAATTAATTAAAGATAGACTGGAATATGTACGAAGACAAGTGGAAATCAAGAAGCATGAATGAATACCTTTAAATGAAGAAAGAGTTTGTGGGGGAGGGGGGGATAAATAAAGTGAGTTTTAAGGCTTAAAACATAACAAACAGAACATAACATAAACAAATGGAAAACCAGACATCTGCTATAGCATTCTATCATACTAAAGAAAATTCAACCCAACATCTCTACTAGAAGTTAATTGAATTATATTACATCAGGTGTGATATAGATTACTTGAAAAAGATTCTGCATTACATAGGAAGCTGAAAAAAAAATACAAGTATGTGAAAAAAATAAAAGATCAGTAACAGTATTTCTGAACAGATTAGTGGAAACAGACTGAGAGTGAGTCAGTTTGGCAGGGTAGAGAACATTCACAAATAACAAATTAAGTATAAAAATATTAGAAAAATTACATGTACTTGAACTAGACAATACAGAAGCAAGCAAATTTTGCACATGTGTGTGAAGTATGAAACATTCCTTGTTTGTGGGCAGTTTGGGTTTGCAGTAGAGTCAATAGGAGTCAACATACTAACCACCTTGTAGAATTGGACGGATGGCGTATATTATGTGCAGTTCGTATTTTATTTAATTCTTTGGCAGAGGGAAAGAATTACAGGTCAATATTTGTCAGGAAGTGCTGCAGCTAATGAGAAAGTAAAGGAGAATAATGTGTATGAGCTTTTAACTTTATTTTTACTTGAAAAGCTAGTGACTTTTAATTAAACAAATGCAATATATCCAAATGAGAGGCTTTCAGGCAATGCAGTAACCTAACCCATGCTTTTCTACTATATTTATCAATTTCAGTGGTGATCTTACTGGAGAAAACTTTTTAGGTTTTAGTAAAAATACTGTTAATATTACCTCTTTATTAAACAGTGTTTATCTTCACAACAGCAAAGGCAAGCAATAGCAAACATCCTTGGGTATCTTCTAGTCCCCAAAAATAAGAGTGTCAGGTTATCACAGGGCAGCCATCGGCTATCGTTCTGTGAATCAGCCATGGACTCTGGTTTCTGTCCACCTCTGATTTCAAGCAATGCAATTGTTTATGTGTCGCTATTTTTTTCAGTATGGTTATTCCCAACTATAGAAACATATTATCTTCATCTCCTGATGGTAGAAGTGTCTGAAGTGAAAACTGAAGTATGGTATCCTTAACTTCTATTTCAACTAAAGTTTGCAAAAGGTGCAGCTAAGACTCAATCTGCCTCAGTAAGGTACCTAACTACAATTACAATTTTGGGTGCCTAGGAAGTAGTCCCGTTAAACTAAACACCTAAAAGTTACTAGTAGTCACAGGACACAAACAAAAGCCTATGGAGGAAATTCTACCTTCTTAAATAAAACCTATATTATTTGTTAATTATTAAAATTATTATTAAAAATAAAAGTAAATAGAAATAATTTTTAAACTGTAGTATAGAGGATCTTCCTCTGCAGGCCTTGGTTACATCTACATTCACAATTTGATACAAAACACTACTGCAGCCGTGACTCAGTGAATACCCTGATTGTCCAAAATTGCTGCACTTTGTTTCAAGGTGTGGTTTTGAATTAAACAAATGCAGTTATACTCCTTGTGAAGAAAGTCAGACTGGAAACTCTGCTTCTGGTGTACACCAAAGGCACTGACCTCAGCAACCATAGCAGAAACATGAGGTTCAAACTACAGATTGGTTCTTTGAGTTCAAACTACATTCCTGGCAACAGCTTCAAACCATACTCCGAAGCATGAACTCTGAGATTTCGGTAAATGCAGGAGTTTCAGCACCAATTGCTTTGATCTACTGACCCACTCTCATTGAACTGAATTACTTGCTAATGTAACCACAACCATCACCTTTGTCTTTCACTGACTGTATAAGAAACTTGAACATAGCAGGACTGGTTGCTAGGTAAATGAAAAAATGAGCAGGTGCACTATATTTCTTTCAGACTAATGTTTCTCTCAAGTAAATCTAACTGTGAAATTTCTATATTTTAACTATTGAAAAAGACTTAGTTTTAAGGACTAGAGGATCAGGTTTACCTGTGTGGGAAGACTGTAACCTGACAAAATGCGGAAATGATACTTCTTTGGAGTCAACAAACTGTGAAGATTTCAGAAGAAGAAATAGAAATACCCTGACATTTTTTCCTCCAAGATAGAAAATATTCCCTGCAAGAATTGAAAGGAATCTGAAAAGCCTTATGTGTCTCTCTATATTTTTTCTCAGAATATTGTCACAGCTGGTTTTAGGTTAATAGATTTTATTTTAGTTATTTCTTTTCTTTTCTGTTTTATTCTGTTCTATTGTGTTCTAATGAATTTATAAACAAAATTTGAAATTAATTTCAAATGGCTAACTTCACTTAGATTTCTATTACCAACAAAAGATCTTCATATTTGAAACTTTGAGCAAGATTGTTATATTTCACGTTTTATACAAAAAGCTTTGATAGCTTGAAAATAATCAGTGGAATGCTTGTAATATTTTTCTTTTCTCTTCTCTTCTCTTCTCTTCTCTTCTCTTCTCTTCTCTTCTCTTCTCTTCTCTTCTCTTCTCTTCTCTTCTCTTCTCTTCTCTTCTCTTCTCTTCTCTTCTCTTTTTTTTTTCTTTTCCTTGCGCTGAGAAACTACAGCAGGTTTGAAGAGAGATGCTTTGCAAATGCATAGCATATGACAGTCATTGCTACAAAGAACTTGTAGTCTAAGGAGGCAAGACAAGATCTTGGAAAAGGGAAGTATAACTATTGTCATTTTACAGGTGGAAAACTATGACAGAAGAGATCTGCTTCTAACCTTTGAGCAAAGAAGAGAGTGGAAGAAAGGAAGAAAAGCTCCATGACTTCAGATTTAATTCAGAGTTGAAGTTTCAAATACTGTATTCCAAGCTCAATAAAGCCAGAAAATACCCGGATTTGCAGGACTTGAATCAAGGCTGAGTACAGTAATTTGGACAACAAAGTAACTAGCTTTTAAAATACCTCTGTGTTAAAAAAGAAGGAGCCAGCAGGAGAATATTAACACAATAACTAATTTTACCAGCCTAAATCATGAATACAGAGTAATACAGTAGTTAAAACACTACCACAGCACCATGAAAATAGTCACAAACTTAAGAACAATCAGGAAAGGAAGAAAATATCCCCAGAACATGATGTTGATAAAATTACTTTCTAATATTATCCAAAGTTATTTTAAATTAGCATGTTACTACAAAATCTTTTGGTGAGCTCAGAAATATTATGGGAAATTATAACAAAATAGAATTAAAAGAAAAACAACTTTGAGAATTTATTTTTACCCGCTCTCACTTTTTTCACTTTTCCTTCATTTTCTTCCTTACTTCCTCTGTATGTAAACCCAGGAATTACATGTACTAAAGAAACCAACACCTTCACACATCATCTCTCCACAAGAAAAAGTTACACATCAAATAATCAATTTTTGGTAGAATATACTGAGAAATGAATAATTTATCCTGGTAACTATTGATTCAAAACTTATAGATTGATTCAGAACTGTACAGTATGTTATGGAGGATAATCTCTCTCATAGCACATAATTCCACTATTTCAACCGTAATCTTGGCTCAATTAATTAACCAGTAATAACTACTGATAATCAGGATGTAAGTAAATACATGGTGTCCCCTATTCAATGTCAGTGTTGATCACATCAGATTTCTTTGTCCTGTGTCCCATCACTGGATCAGCCACCATATATTTCTAAACATGTGACCTGAGATAGCTATTGTTATATTTTGGTGAGATTTGGAGCAAGTGTATGATCTTAAAACAGTCATTACTATCTTTTCAGTTTCTAAAACAAATCAACACATTTGTTTTTTCTCTCCGCAATCCCCCTCAGCAAAGAAAAAAAATGCCCATTGTTAGCTTCTGTGTTGTTTGCTGGTTCCTGAACCAGAACATAGATAATTTTCTTTTTCCAGAATCACTGGGATGGAGAGATTCTGCCAACATGTTGTATGAAAAAAAGGGTGTTTTTTTTTATTAAGTTCAGGTTTCCTGCATGTAGAGGTAGCCTTTAAGGTCAAGATTAATACCTAAATACATGATTCTTTAGAATTCTTTTCTTTAGAAGTCTAAACAGCTTTTAGGCAGTCAAGAGGATTTGGGGCTTCTGTTACAGTCAGTGGAAATCTAATCAGTGCGGTCAACAGGACATGACTCAGTTGACCATACAAAAATGTTTGGTGTCTTTTCAGATAGCTTGGTATATTTTGGACTTCAACTGCCATTTCAGATGGGTACAGACATCTCAAAGGAACTGCACCATATCTGCCGGCCTAGGATATATGTCTCGTATACCACAAAATGTATTAAATGCCATTAGAAATTAGTAACAGGCAAGATTCTGGCTCTCAGAATACATTGAAAATAATTTCTGAACATAACGAGGGTCAAGTACAAAACCTATGGTTGTTCTAACACTGCTTCAGAAAACAAAGTCCATTTTTTGAGAAAGTCACAAACCCTTCTAGAATAATAAAAGGCTTCTGTATTTCTGGTGAATTTTAATGAAGGCTGTGGATGTTCTACAAGCTGGTGTCTATAAAAACCCCAAGATAAATCAGAGGGTCATGTGCTTTTAAAATTATTATTCCTTGTGCCTCTCAAACTTTCCCTTAACGGAAACTTCATCCATTATAAAATTACAAATGTGTTTTATCTTCTTTTTAGGCTTTTTACACATCAAAACAGCACCTATTGATTCATGTACAGTAGTTTCTTGGGGAAAGGAGAACAAGGCAAACAATATAAACTAAAAGGCAGCTAACATAGTTTGGCTGTGTTCCTCACCTATGGCTTTGTCCATATTTTTGAGTTACATAATTCCACAAGGGACTGATGACAGTACAGTATTTCCAAAAAATGTACATATTATTAGTTAATTTTGACTGTCTGATGACACAAAGTTGGTACTGCACACTGTCTTTGAAAAGGGGTAATTGTGAAAAAGGTAAAAGAGAAGCTGTCTTTGATCATACCAGCTAGCAACTGGACAAGCCAGTGAGTTTAGTTTCTGGCCATTTTTAATAGTCTGTTGTTTAAGCAATAAAAGTACGTATGCAGTTACATAACCTTAGTAAAAATTTAATGTGGACGTTCTGCATTAACTTCTTTTCCTTTAACAAAAAAAAAAAAAAAATCCAAAGAGAAAAAAGAAAGGAAAGAAAAGAAAAAAGGTGCTCCCCAAATAAATGAAACTCAATTTCACGGCACATTATCTCTCTCAATTCTTTCCTCTCAGCTTTCATTTTCATTAAAATCACAGACAACTATAAATTAATAATTACTTCAGGTTGACTAAATGCAGGCCACACTATTTAGTTCTCGTTTTCCTACAGTGGCCCTTCTTGTTCATGCTGGAAAAATGTTAATTTAGATAATGTGGCTTGCCCCTTGTCATATAATTCTGTTTTGCAGTTTCACTGATCTATAATGGTCTGTTCTTATTAGGTAATATTAACTTTATCTTTTGTTCAATCAAGCTTCACAGTTTCCTCCAACAAGATAACTATTGTGAAATATCAGATGAAATGTTCTATTATCCATATTTGTGTTATATTTTGACCCGTCTCTATGTTGTAACAGTGTTCAACAACATTTGTAATTTCTTCTAGTAATAAATTTATTGTCCATTAGCCCAAGCCATATGTGATACTTTTTTTGGCAGGAACTACAGAATATATACCTCAATCTTACTACTTTACAGTTTATGCACATTTCAAATTAGGTGTTTTATCAACGTACTTTCCAATTAAGAATGGGTGAATAGGTTCAAATAAAATAAAACCTGAACCTTCACCCAGAGCTTGAACCCAATTGGTTTATGAAGTTTGAAGCAATTCCATGCAGTTCAGTCATCTATAATTTTTTTTTGACAGAGTAGTCTAGTAGTGAATGAAGGAAACTGAGACATACAAGAGCATTTCTTTCTAACTGGTCATCAATTTGTTGGTACTGTCATTTTGATTAAACCATTTAACTTCCCCAAGTGTCAGTTTACCCATTCTTAGAAAATGCTCTGTTCAACTCAGATAGGTATATAGAGGTCTTTGAGGCAAAACAATGCATATGACCTCCTCTAAAACAATACATGTGTGTTCTGACAATTATTTAAAAAAAACAAACACAAGAAACTAGTTTTTTTAATTCCACTGACAGTACGACATAACCTACATTTTTTTATTTGTAAGTGGAGAGCACCTGAAAGCTTCTAAGCACTTACAGAATTTTTACTGTATCTTCATGATAGGTTACAATAGTGTCAGCTCTTTGGTCTTTTCAGGAGCCCTTTAGCAATGAGCAACTGTTTCTTGCAGAGTAAAGCTGACATTTTTTTATACAATAACTTGTGAGACATAATAGTTTTCCCATGTGTGCAGGGAGTTCCTAGATGTGTAGGTAGGTACCTTTTTCACCCACATCTATCTAAACTAAGTAAATCGTTGCAGTAATTATACCTATAAATATGAGTGGGCAAATATGATTACAAATTTATTATGGGTTATGAGGCTCACTTTTAATGGATGGTCATAGAGTGCAATATAATGAGTAAATTTTTTTTAGGTAAGTTCTCGTTTATTTTCACCCAAACAAATCTTAAAACAAGAAATAAGAAACTACCTAATGTGACATTAAGCGCCATTGGTAACCATTTGAAAGTGATATGTAGCTTTTTTCCAAGTGTCAGGGTTCTAATTCTCATGGCATATGTTCTATAATAAGATATAGGTCCTTACAGTTTGAAATAAATGCATTTTTCCAAGTGAATGGCATATTTTCTTCCACCCTTGAAAATCACTTATATAAACATTCTGGTAACAGGCTATTGACATATGGCCTAAGCTAATTTCTTGGCTTTTTTTGTTTGTTTGTTTCTAGGGAAGTAACCAAAAGTCATTAGTGGAAGTTAGGAGACAAAGAAAAAGAATTGGCCAGTAGAATTGTTTTTGTTATATAAAAATTGTGTTATATGTCTCTGGATACTACTATTATACCTGAATTCTTTGTGATCTGCAGTAGATTACCATCCACTTTAAGAAAATATTTTGAAGTTTAAAATAGATACTTTTTGGCCAGTTACATGATAAATGAATGCTTCTTTCCTAAACTAATAAACATCTATCAGCTACCACAGCAATACCTTTAGATGGACCAAAGAATCTTCTATCATCCAAGTAATGTATCTCGACTGTGATACACTTATTTCATAGGCCTAATTTTTGGCAATCTCTAGGGATCTACCCCAAAGAGATGTGATCTAGTTTACAGAGTAATACATGAGAAAACAATTTCTGTCTGTTTATATCTGTTGTATTAGTAATCATAATATATTGGTGTCATTGGCAAGTCAGTTCACCTCTGGAGTCCTTTATAGTTATGTCTTCTTTGAAACAGAAAGATGAACTGACTTGCCCAATGACAAGTGGATCCCCTTTTTGCAATCTGAGATGATATAACATAACATCTAAGGTAGGATTATTCTTCAGAGAGTATAGATGTCTACAGCATAAATGTCTTCATTTCAGCTTGTCATTTAGATTCCCCATATAGTCAATGGAGAGGAACAAGCACCTCGTGTCATTCATCTTACCCTAATGCAACCGTGAAGTATAGGTCAGCGGAACTGTACTTTAGCGGTGCCTGTTTCTGAACAATGTCTCTTAACAAAGTTTAAAAAAGTATTTCATATGTAGATATCTACATCGTAGACAGCTGATGTTGGGCGTGTGTGTCCCTAAAATCCTCGCTTCACATACCCTCAAGCCACTGTGATTACCAGATGCTAATGAAATTGTCTTTATGCTTTTTGCTAATATCAACACAATTTTTCTTAGGAGAAGGAAAGGTAGGCAGGTAGCATATTTGAGAGGCCTCTTGCCCATGCAGTATGCAAAATGTAATACTCAGTATTTCTTGAAAAAATTTCTTTTGAACAAGGAAGGCACAGCAGCAATACAAAAGTTGTCTGAGTGATATCACATGGTAATTTTAAGGAAGACAAGACAAATTAAATTGTCACAGAATTAAGGTTTTCTAAAACACTTCCAGGGAAATTATTTTTATTAGTGTTTCTTTAAATAAAAAACAGGAGAGCATTTTTCCTTTTCAATAATAATTCTTTTGTTCACCCCCAATCCAAACATTGCAGTACTGTATTAATGCAAGACAATTTGAAAAATGGAACTGACTAGTTTCCATTTGACTGAAATGAGAACAAGATCTAGCCTTAGGCACCAGGAGCATAACTAGCCAAAAACAAATGCCATTTTTAAATTTCATGAAGTGATTATTTGCTGTTAAAAAGTCAGTATTTCCCAACACATATAAGACAGTAATAGAATCTGAGCTCTCAAATGACCTTATTCTTACAAAGGAAATAGCTGTAATATATCAACCATTCCTGTGATCACTGGAAATAAGACTCTATCAGATCTTGTGTGAATTAAAATAGTATAAATTAGTATAGCACTGCTTCAAATTGTAGTAGTACCACAGACCTCAACAAGTTTATACTGATTCACAGCAACAAGTATATGATTTACTAATTGTACAGTGATGAATCTGAGGCATCAGATTTCCAATTTGACTTTTGTCTCTGTAAATATTCTTTTTCACTTCACTCTAGTGTAAGAGACCCATATAAAACTGTGAAAGAAGGGAAGGGGAGGGGAGGAGAGGGGAGGGAAGGGAATGTGAAAATGCAGTTTTTAGGTGCCAGCAAACACTAATCTCTGAATACCAAATAATCAAAAGTGGTTCTATCATACAATGGTGCTCTTTTGTGTGACTGAGTCTGTAGAGAAAACCTAATTGTTACTGCCACTGAGCAGCTTGCCGTTCAGTCAGGGAGAGAGAGAAAAAATGTTTATTTTTCAGACTTAAGTAGTGATGGATGTACTAAAGTTCCGGTGTACCAGCTGGAGATGATGAAGATTCATGTAGAAAGCTAGAAGCCAATGAGGACGAATTATCTGTAGAAAATAACCAACCCATGAAGCTGTGTTTGTTCTTGCACAGGGTGACCCAGCAAATGTGCTTTCAATTAAAACACGGTTAAAAGAGAGCACTGTAAATCTTCGGAATCCCTAATTTTTGCATCAGGAAATGCAACTGTTTTTATGAACTATGACTCTGTCGTGACACTCACATGAACTCCTGGCCTGCAGTTTAACCACTGAGTTACAGGAGCCATAGTAAAATTTCCTTCAGTGTGGGGAAATGAGTGCTTGCCTTAGAGCAAGTATAACCAGCCACATCACAGAATTTTCTGATTTCTTTTGCATACCCTTCCACGGCAACGACATGTCTTTATAATGACTCCTCAAGGCTGATTCTACACGGACTTGAGGCAAAACTGCACATCAACAGTTTCACTGGCGATTTCCCAAATTCACTTTCCAATTGTTTGCTCCATCATTGTAGTGGAATGAAGCTGGGTTAATTAGCATTGATAATATACAACTGTGGGCTGACTTCAAGGGCAGCGGGTTGGCCAATGTACATAAGGTGTAGGTGTGGCTGCTGTTGGGTAGCCTATGAAGAGAGAGCAGCTGAGGAGGAGAGAGAGAAAGAAGAAGAAGAAGCAGCAGCAGTAGCAGTGAGAGGAGAGAGAACCCATGTGCTGGATGAGGTGAGACAAGGAGAAGGCAGCAGAGGAACTGGTATGAAGAGTATGCTGGATGAGACGGTAAAAGACCTTGTTGCAGCTTGATGTTTTTGAGAGTGCTGCAACATGGTGTGACCCAATAAAAGGTCTGGTCCACTCACAGATGTTTCTTGGACTTTGTCATAGTTGTAGCACCTGTGGGAGTGTAGTACTGCATTCACCCGGTATAGACTTATAGTTTTTAAGGCCATCAGTTACAAACTGATTATCTTAGACTTATTCTATAACCAGCAGCAAAGAACAGTTACTTCAGAGTATGTTTCAGATAGCCTAGGATCTAATCAGTTAAGGACCTGAAACACTACCACCCAGGTCATAATCCAAGTCACAATGGTGTGTGCTGTGATATATAGAAACACATATGTTTATTTAAAAAGGACCTATTGGTTACAGGTTTTCCACCTGCAGAAGGATGGCAAACAAAGCCACTTCCTGAAGGTAATTCTGTAATATCCTCAAATCATGCTAAAAGATGAGTATTGAATCATTTTTGCTCTAATCCTTTCTATGTATGTATACTAATGCTTTTCCATAGCTGCATATGTAGGTATACAGTTAGTTAAGTAGAAAATATCGTTAACTATAGTCATATAGTTAGCCAGTTAGTTAACCATATACTACAGTTTTTATTACATTTTCAGGTAAAAAGAAATTAAAAGTCATCAATATATAAATAAAACAGACTTTGAGCAAAACAAAATGCTGGAACCTGGGTTTTTGGTGTTTTTTATTTTCGTTATTGTTGTTTGTTTGTTTTTAAACTTAGGACCATGGTTTCGAAAACAAAAACCCCAAACCCAAACATTTTTCTAATGTGCCTCTAGCTGTTGTGTTACATTGTGACATGATGGTTTCCTGCTGAGTTTTCTGGCTCATGCTCAGCACATCCACAGTGCAAGGTACCTGCAGGGAAGTATCGCTGGGACTGAGACATAGTATCAAAGAACTCACAATTGTGCAGAGTGTATGTCATTTCTCTGTTTTATGCCATATTCTTGTCACTCTGAAAGAGCTGGTTCTGGAGAAAAAAAAAAAAAAAAAAAAAAAACCAAACAAACCAAAAACCCAAATAGCAAGAGTGTAGCATTTTGCCATGTACTGTTAAATACAGTAATTAGGTACTTAAATTCTTTACATCCCTATGGATCTATACAAGCAACCATTTATTCTTTGAAGGTATTTGCTTCTCGGGAGCACTGCTTTGGATTGTGACGCATCATTTTCTGTAAAGACGTAACTCATAATGAGATGTTTCAATTACCTGAAAAGTTACAGGACTAATAATGTTAATACAACTAGGGATGTAGTAAGTATTTTTTTTCAGAACCCATGCATCAGCTTGCTGGACTATCATGCTATCTAGCTTTGAGGAATAATTTACTAAGACTTGACTTTGTATTTTGTTATCTCTGAAAAGAATGAATGTGATTGTGTAACCCACTATTTACTGTGTTTCAGGTCTTCTCTGCCCAATCCAATTGTGAAGGCCTGGGAGAAAATGTTTAGCTTTTTAATACAACAATGATGAGATTGTACCTCAGAAGTGCTGGCCAAGAAAATTCCCTTTGATTTCAGCTCTTGAGGGGAATAGTGGCACATTTTTGCTAATAACCTGTGCTTTAAAGTAATGGAAGGTGAAGACTAAACGTTTCTTCTATCAAAATGTTAAGTCCCCACCTATACAGTTAAAGGTCTGATTTTCTGGTCACAGAAATGTTTAAATCGGGCACATGTATGAAAATAAAAGTAAGGCACTTATCTAGCTAACTGCATGAGACAGAATGTACTTAAAAAGAAATGATTGTGACCAGGAGAGTGGACAGCATTTTTTCAATATTCCTAACAGTGAACAGTTAAAACAATATAACATAAAATTATATGACTTAGTTGTACTGCAGGAAGATAGGTACGCTTTGATATGTACCTATACACTTTGCAAGTAATGATGTTATAATATTCATCCACTTCTCTAATTTTAATTGTCTAATACAGAAGGAGAAAATATGCAAGGAGGGGGAAAAGGAAAAAAAACAAACCAAAAAACCAGAAACTTAATTCCCATAGAATGTATCCTTTACTGTTCTCACCTTCTGCCAGTCTCACAGGTAGGAACACGCATTTCCAAAGCATTTAGACCCACAAATATACATTGCACTGCAGCTATGCTTCTGAGTTGTTCATACATGCACTATTTTTACATCAATGCCCATTTTTTGCATAGATTAGAGACTTTGAGACGATCAGATCTAAGAGTCCCCTTTAACACTTCAAGTAAAGAGTCTAGACTTTTCTGGTAGAAAAAAAAAATAAAGTCCTCTTATGTCTTCTATTGCATCAATCACTGCTCTTTACTAGCTATTCCCTTCAGAATACTTTGAAATGAGATCTGTCTTTGGATTGTCCTACCTGCCACAGTTCAAACACCTTTCTAAAGAGTGGCAATAAAAAGCTTTAAGTGCAAACCTGGCAGAACAAGGAGTCATTAGACCCCTTAGATACTGTGAAGGTGGTGATTACATAAGAATCTATCTAGATAGATGAAAGGTTTGGAAAAACATAGTATGTTAGCAGAACTGTATGAATCTTTCCCCTGCATGCAAATAACTTTAAATTTAGAAATCTTGTGTATGCAAAGGATTCAAAGTAGGGCTACATTCATATACAGTCAAAATGTGTCAGTGGACAAGAAACTGCATTTTTTAATGTAACTCTGACATACATCTGCATACGTTTTGCGTATGTAGTTACTTAAAAATGCATGTAGAACTGTTAATTTCTATCTATTCAGAGATGCCTCCATGCATTTAGGTAATAAACTTTCATCCCAAGATTATTCTAAATTTTATGTAGTAGTTGTTATACTGTCATGACTTCGAATTAGTAGGTAACTATTCAGAGCATTTTGTTTGTGAGGTGCATGAGTACTGAAGTCTTTTCAAAACTTCCTATGATTTTTAATTTGGCTTCACCTGAAGAATTTCTAAAAAAATCAGACAAGTCCTTCTTCCTAGACAGAAATCGATTTTTTTCTAAGATATTGACAGCATCAGACTATCTTCTCAGGTTCAGCCTCAGTTTAGCAAGGACTTGCAAAGTGGATAGGGGCTTGTGTCTTGCCTTTTGCAGCCTTCCGCTGGAGGGAGGAGAGCTCCCATGGCTCATCACGCTGCTGCCCCCTCTTGGCAAATTTTGTATTTCAGGGCACTTGACCAGTTCACTAGGGTGTTGCACGGGTGGACTGTTGGCTGGTGACCATTTTGGAAGCATTGTCCCTTCATTGTCTCACTGCTTCAGTTAAATTAATTTCTTAGCTGTATTTCACTGAAGAGATCAGTACCTGTAATCTACAAATGTATTTTCAAGCCAATAGCTCAACCCCCTACAAACTACTACTAGGAAAATTTACCTGCAAAATTTTATTTGTGGTATATAATTAATACTTTTTTTCAGAAGTATATATACATATATATGTGTGTGTGTTTATAAATATATTTTCCTCCTATAGATTATTTTCAGTTGTTGCTATTTCAATATATCCTTTCTTTCTAATTTTATAGCCAAGTAATCTAAGACCCCATGCTCCCTGCCCGGTCCTCTGTCTTTCAGGTTTAGAAATGTTCTCAGGTGAAAGTAGCACAGCAAAGCCTGTGGAATCTGTAAACATAGTATTAAATTCCTTACTCATTATACACCAAAGTGGGCTGTCCTTACAACTTCCTTTTATCTTTATATGTCGGTTACTGTTGAGGCCTTTTATTACTCTAAATCCATCAGCTTGAAGGTCACACTTTTATAGACCATTGATGTCACTGCATTTTGTATTTGGTGTAATGTGTGCTTGAAGATATAGTGAAGGCAAAAGGGCTTTTGGTTTTCCTGGAGAGTCCCATTCTATTATGATCATGACCAGTCAAATGAAGATTCACATGACATTTTCTTATAAAATAAGAACCTTATCTGCCAGATATAGATGTGGGCTGAGTTGCATTCTGATATAACATGCTACTTATTTTCAGTTATTTTCATTTGTTCTGACAAATAAAAAGCTACTTAATTTAGAGGGAAGCTAGTGCATGTAGGTTGAGCTCAGAGAGGAATATTTTCTTTGCAATCTAAATTAGTTCCTGACTTGTAGATATATTTTTTTCAGAACAATACTGTAATGTGCTCTGCATTTTGACATGTGCAAAATAGTGCATTACTTCTGTTCTTATGTGTTGCTTCTGTGTTTAATTCTGAAAAAAAAGGAATAATTGCAGAGTATAAAATGTAAAGCAAAACCTCCCAAATCTAAGTACGTACTGTTCTCTGTTTGTTTCTAATAATAGCTGTCAAAGCAACAAGAAACATCGGTACTTTCTACAAGACATTCATTTATCTTTTTAGATGTAAAACTATGCAAAATGGAATACTGAAAAAGAAATATTTAAAATTGAAATAACTTTATCTCATGCTAAGGTGTATCAGGAGGGAGACATGGAATTGAGGACAATATGCTAGGTATAGAAAAATACATACAAAAATGTGTGTAGTAAGATAAATTGGAAAAGAAAATCGGGGGGAAAAAAGCATTGCTATTGGGATTCGGTGGAGACACCTGATCTTTTTGGATGATATGAATTTCTTAGAACTTAGGAAACTACCAAGCAGAGACCCACCTTACCAGTCTTGGTATAAAAAACTTCTTTTCCCTTGGAAAAATTGCAGGGCTTGCATGACTGAAAATCACAGAAAACTATATCAGCAGTTTTCCGATCTTCCTAGGTTTAACCTCTGTTTGAGACTGATCATTTTGTTTACTGCCAAATATTACCACAACTATTGGATTAAACTATGTTTCTTTCAGGTCTGTAATTTTATTCATAGTCAGTAGCAAGAATCATACCCTCCTGTGTTTGAGAATTACTTCCATACATATTTGTCCCTTGGGGCAGAACTAAAACTCAGTGACTGGAAGTGAAGGACCATATAACAAACTGATTGGGTGTACCCATGAGTGCTGAGAGAGCCAGCTGATGTCATCGAGAGGCCACTGTTAATTATCTTTGAAAGGTCAGGGTAACTGGGGGAGGTTCTGAGGGCAGGAATTAAGCAAATGTCACACCCATTTTCAAGAAGGGAAAGAAGGAAGATGCAGGAAACTACAGTCTGGTCAACCTCACCTCAAACCCTGGGAAGATGATGGAGGAGCTAATGCTGGAAACCACTTCCAGGAACATGAGGGATAAGATCATGAGGAGTCAATGTGGATTTATGAAGGGAAAATCAACCTGACAGTCTTTCACAATGAGGTGACTACCTTGGTGGATGCAGGAAGAGAAGTGAGGGATGTTGCTTACATTGATTTTAGTAAGACTTTCAGTAGCGGTTAGGTATCCCATAACATCCTCATAGATGAGCTGACAAAGTACAGATTAGATATGTGGACAGTAAAGTGGATTGAAAACTGGCTTAATGACTGGGCCTAGAGGGCTGTAACTGGTGGCATAAAGCCTAGCTAGAGGCCAGTCACTAGTTGTGTACCCTGGGGCTGATGTTGGGGCCAATACAGTTCAACCTCTTCTTTAATGACCTGGATGATTGGACAGAGTGCACCCTCAGCAAGTTCACAGACAAATCAAAACTGGAAGCAATGACTGATAGATCACATTGGTGTGCTGTCATTCAGCAGAACCTGGACAGGCTGGAGAATCAGGTAAACAGGAATCTCATGAAGTTCAAGAAAGGGAAATGCAAATTCTTGCACCTGGGGAGGAATAATCCATTGCATGAGCACATGCTGGGGATTGACTAGCTGCAAAGTACCTCTGCAGAGAAGGACCGAGAAATCCTTGTGGACTCCAAGCTGACCATGAGCCATAAATGTTCAGAGGTGTTGCAGCAAAGACAACTAACAGCATCCTGTGTTGCATTAGGAAAAGCATTCCCTGTAGGTCAGGAGAGGTGATCCTTCCTGTCTACTCAGCCCTGGCGAGACACATCTGAAGTGCTGGGTCCCGTGTTGGGCTCCCCAGTACAAAAGAGAAAACAAGGCTCAGGGGGATTTTATCAATATGTATAAATATCTGATGGGAGAGACTGAAGAAGCAGCAGCCAGACTCTTCTCAGTAGTGCCCAGTGATACAACGTGAGGCAATAAGCAGACATTCTTTTATTTTTTTGAGGGGGGGTGGTGGTTGGTTGGTTTATGTTTCTGGGGGCTTTTTACTGTGACAGTGGTCAAACACTGGAATATGTTGCCCAGAGATGTATAGTCACAATCCTTGGAAATACTCAAAACCCAACTGGACACAGCCCTTGGCAACTTGCTCTAGCTGACAGCTTGAGCAGGGGTCTTGTACTAAATGATTTTAAGAGGTCTGTTCCAGTCTCAGTAATTCTGTGTTTCTTCTGCAGTATGTAACTTTATTTTACATTACCTATTTACTTTTTCTTTCTTGTTTTGTTTTTTTTGTTTTTTTTCTTTTATTTATTTGGAAACCTTTCTTTAGCTTCCTTAGGCAGAAAATTGATTCTTATTTGCCAGTAGGCAGATATCTGCTGCTCTGTTAAATGAATATGGTCACTGCTGTGTTTTCTAGGACAGTTAACAAGAAAACATTGTCAAGAGAGATGCTTTGTACTATCGTTACAATAGAACAATAGAGCTATCCTTTAAAAAAAATGAAATAGAAAGTAAAATTATCACAGTTTTAGAAATCTTTACATTTAAATTGTTATGCCATTGTTACATCTTACTACATGATCTCCTCAAACTGTTTTTTTCTTCCCTGACCTCTTGGATCTTCAATGTATTTATGTCACTGACCTTGGCTAATGATTGCACCATTTTTTATTTTCTAGAAAACCTGAAGTCATTATTCAGTTCTCTAAGTAGTTTTATTGTTGCTCTTGTTTTTATTTTACATTGTCATAACAAATAATAACTTCACGTCATAAAAAAAGGTTTGGACCATCAGCCTGAGAATTGGCAATGCCAGTGTTAAAAATTGGCTCTCGCGCTCTACCACAAAGGCACAGAAAGCTTTCTCTCATAAACTATCCTCAACCATAAAATATGGTGTTACATTTGCACTTCTATGAAAAATCCCTCTGGTCCTTCCTGAATCAATCGTATCCTCCCTTGAACATGCAGTAGCAGGTAAAAATGCCATTATAAGAGGATATACATCCCAAATGGCAAATACATATAAGATACAAATAAATAGTACTCTATTTAACCGTTTTATTGAATGATTAATGAAGATTTAGTTAGATAGATAAAAATAATAATCTGATATTTTGCATGGAAAACCAATTGAAGATTATAAATTTTATAGTATTTTACAATTATTTTGTCAAATTTGAGTAAAATTTAAATTCCTATGAACAATATTAAACAGCAATGTGGGAAACAATGGCAGGTTTTGGTCAATATTGCTTATGACATATAAAAGCTTTTACCAGTCAGTAGAGAAGTTGATAACAAGATTTTAACTTAATTGAATTAACATCATGAAGGAAAAAAAAATCTTTAGGCAAAATAAATAGAATAATATCCACTCATATTTTAACTGTAAACATGAAGAAAAGATATTGCTGTACTTTTTTCAGATTAGCTTCATTTGCAGTTCTACATGAATCTTCTATAATGTCCGTCACTGCTGCTTTTGAAGACACTGAAGTAAACTTTATAAAATGTTATTAAAATAGCCTATCTGTGAGGAAGGTGTTTTTCATCCTCTCATTAATCAAAGAAGTGCTGATAATTTGTGTTACAAATTTATTTTTAGTTCTTAGTTATATCTTTTTCATTTTTGTCATAACAAGATATTGCAGATAAAATGGGAAAGACAGAAAAGGTTCTGGCAAACACTCAGTAAATCTCTAAAATAATTGCCACAACTAATCAGCGTTGCAAAGACTTTCAGCCCCATCACGGAGGTGTCTACTTAATTTATTGTAGGTCATTTGTAAACCATAGTGATCTATGAAGACAAAGCTAGGCCTAAAAGCAGTTATTTTCATGGAAAATGAATTTTTTCCCTCTTCCATTAATGTCAGAAGTCATTTCTTGTAACCATTTCCCCACCCTGAAAAGAGAAATACATTTTCCTCTCATGACAGGAGACAATGAACACTCTACGTTGTAGATAGTACTTCAAATTCTAAGCCTCTGATCTTGACCCAAATAAATGATTCAAATCAATAGAGACTACAGTCACTCAGTCACCTGCAGGAGTTCAACAGTTGCAAGCATGGCCTGGGAAACATAAATTGGAGTGGAAGTCAAAATCACCCAGCACATTCAAGATTGGGTCACATTCAGAGCTTGGAGAAAGCTGATCAAAGCACCCAAAGACAATTAAAAAGCTCTTACTGGCTTTTTTCAGGCTTTGGATTATTTCCTAGATGAAAGTTGAAATGAAATTAACTCTATTATTGCATAATTAATAATTGCAGCAAATTGTGAAAACACAATAATTAGAACCATGGAATATGTATATGTTAGTACACATACTGAACATGCAGTAGCAGGTAAAAATGCCATTGTAAGACCAATATAAATACTGGTAACGTTTGACTAAAAAACTCGAAGGACGAATAACTCCTTATCCTGAAAGTACCGTTTCCTCCCTGTAGTAGCAGGAGATGAAAGTTAGAACAGGAAGTTAATAATTTGGATCCTATACAGTAACAAATAATGCTTTGCACAGACATTAGTTAGCTCCTTATGCATTTGCAAGGCTATTAGGAAAAAAAAAAAGTAAAAGCAAGAATAAAACAAAATATCTTTCTACTTTATAGCATGAAAGCTTTTTTCTGTTATTTTTCTCCAGTGATGACCAGGATTCTTTAGAAAAATGACTGTATGCTATGATTTAACACTGGAATACTTTTCATGAAGCAAGTCTTCCCACAAAAATATTTAAGGCCTAACAATGCCTTGCTGATGCTGTGTACGAAAGAGTTCTTACATATAGAGTAGGGCTAATTTTTTTTTAAAGCAGAAAAATGTAGAAATATTGGATCCACTCAATGCCCCAGATAGAGACCTTTTGAGATGTGTATCTATTTTCAGAAGATGGTAGAAAGAGATGGAATTCAGCGGGTGTTTAAATCCTGAAAAGACATCATGAATGGTACTTTTTCTTCAGCAATGCTCCAATGGTATATATCAGTTTGACAGTGAAAGGCCACTCTAATTCCCTCTGTAATAACCTAGGGAATGACACTTGCTCAGAATGTCAAGTTCTGGAAACTTGCTGTTAATTACAGTGCTTGCCTTGATATTTTCAATTTTATCAGCATTGGTAGGAGTTTCTGTCTGTTTCTCCATCACACAGTAACCGCTGAAAAGTGACCCTCTGGTTGATGCTCTAGCCCCAGCACACACAACTCACACCTTTAAAGTGACCTTTATGTTCAGTAGCAGGTGTAAGATTATATAAATTATGACTCCCAGTGTATTATCAATCAAAAAACTACTTGTCAAGCTGCTTTTTTGCTAACAACAAAAAAATCAAATCTATCCTTAGAGGCTATAATCCTGTATAGGCAAATAAAATACCATGGGGTCTGTTCTCCTCTCAGTGCACATACGTAAATCTCATTCCTACTAACATTAATGGGGAGTTACATGCATGCATCAAGAGAAGAATAAATCTGCAATGGAGCACGCAGGAAACCATTCAGTGTGAAATGTTTTAAGGAGACAGACAGGGGAAAACACTGCATGGGAAGAGCCTGTAATGCATTCCTTCAGTTTTGCTTACAACTCTTGATGAACTTTTTCAGGCTGAATACCATACATTTGTGTCATATAGATTTAAAATGCTTGATAAATTGTGTTAGCAACTCTATATTAACTGTAGCATGATTCAGGTGGGGTTGCTGTCTCTAGGTCTTTCATTGCAGATTGATGGTGATACAATCCAAAAAGCTTTTAAAGAATTCATGTTAAATATTTTCAGGTTTCTGTTTTAACATGTTCAATAGTATTTTAAAGCAACCAAGGTCTTACAGTCTCTCCTAAAGGTTTCTAAGTTTCAATTTAAAACAAAACCAAGAAAATATATACATTTGCTTTCTCAAATACAGATTATTCTAAACAAGGAAATCAATATAGACTGTAATTATTAGATGCTGCACTTAGTAACCTCAGGCACATACATCCTCTGCCTCCCTAAGTTAAATACAACATATGTGGGCTTTGTACAGTCATATCTTATTAAGAATATTGTGAGAAGAAGATTTGGTCTGGACTCTTTTCAAATGTTAATCAGTTCTGATGGGGAAGAAAACTGGCTGAATGTAAAGGTATCTATACAACTTCCTTACACACAGCCAGGCTGAAAACCTGGCTTTCTATAACCACAGTGGCTTAATCACCTCTGAATCATCTAATTATCCTTGTTCTTAATAAAGAACTTATCAGGCACATGAAGAAATAATTTGTGTACATATATAGCACAAATATATAAATATCAGAAAATACCAGAAACAATCTAAGGTGCCATTTTGTTGCAAAGGTAAATGACAAAATAAGTGTCAAAAATGCTTAAAAATTGCAAGGACAACAGGAAAATATCCAGTGTAAATATTGTCAGTAGCAAGTTCAGTTCCTTTCCTTCCCCAGATCTTACAGGGTATTTTTCCTATTAAATTCAGTGGGGTTTAGGGAATTATGAACCATAACATAGCTGAAGAAAGAATGCAGTTAGAAACCATTTTTATTTTTTTTTTTTAATTTTAAATCAACCTGTATGTTCTCACTTTATTATTGTGGTTTTTCGTTCAGTTGGTTAGGGTTTTTTATTGGTTGTTTCAGGTTTTGGTGCTGTTTTTTTTTCTTCATCCAAAATAATGTAATCCTCCAGGAAAATAATGAGTAGAAATTTCAGTTTAGAGGAGTTATTTTCATACACTGGCAGATGTATCAACCTCTGATTTAAACCCTACTTACTCTGCATTACAAGTATAGATCTAAAATATTTACTAAACCAGTTAGGACAGTGCGATGATGGAAGAGGTATGGTAGCATTCAAATAAGTAAACTGCAGTAGCATCTGCTATAGACCCTGAAGACTTGATAAGAGCAAGTATGAAAAATTCCTGGACCTACTATCATGGAGCTTGAAATCTCAAGGTACTGTACTCATGGGAAACTTTAAGTATGCAGCCATCTGGTGAGTGACAAGTATATCCACCCATGAATCACCAAAGACATTCATGAGTTAGGTACATAAAGGACAGGGTCATGACTTGGACAGAAGGGTTATAGAAAATATAGAGCCTTTGCCATTAAGGAATTATTGATAGAAAAGATTATGAAAATAGTACCTCTGCAGCTACTTGAATGTAAAGTAAGTGGACTGTGAAGTGATTTGTAAAAAACAGTATAAGTGCATTCAGTTTCAATAATGGAGAATTAATAATAGTGGAGAATTAAGGAACAGTCAAAATCCCTGGCCTACTCAAATCCATTTGAGTTTTGCTGATGATTTGAGTAAGATCAGGTTTTTATTTATAGTGAGATAATGGCAATGAGAAGAAGTAGTTGAATATATCTGCAGAAGAGAAACTGACATATAAAAAGTACTAAGATTAAATTACAAGAAAGTATTGTTCTCATAACTAGGGAAAATGAAAGAAATTATAAAAGGCCAAAGTAGCTTTACAGTAAAATTCTTAAAGGTTAAAAGAAAGATCCAGACAGCAATAAATGTAATAAAAAAACCCAGAGTGTAACATTTTTGCAACTCTCTACAATCTCTAAGATTTAGAGAACCCCACAGAGATTTTTCTTTTTTTTGACTTCGTATCTTTATTTATTATCTGGAAGGACATATTAAAATAACAGGTAATAAAACATACAAGGATTTGCAGAATTTGCAGATAATTAGGCTTTACAAATAATTTTTCATAAACAGGAGATTATTCCACAAGTGTAATTAAATATATTTCTCATTTCACAGCCGAACATAAAACTCAAGAGTTGAAGTGAATTTCCTGAAAGTCCTAATGTTTCTGCCACTTTAGGTGTTCTTAGAGAATGTCTGTTGCACTAGGTGCTGTGTGGACTTCAACTGGTGCACCCCAGTCAGCCTTTATGTGCTAGACAAATGACTCAATGGCATTTTTCACATGGCAAACCTCTGCATACATCCATGTCTTGGCAAGCACTTGTCGGATTTTCAAGTCATGAAGGAGGTCACATGTTGAGTTTAAGATGGTTATCTGAACTCCTCTTAGTCATGCTTTAGGTACTTCAGTCTTTTATTGAAATACAGCCCCAGGACCTCTCAGCAACTTCTTGTTTGGCATACCAGCGGACCAGACGACTTAACAGACATTCTGTTTTGCTTTTATAAAATTACTTTCCTCTCAGAAATAAGTCTTATAAGCCTTTGTCATTATTGGCATATAAACTGTATCATAGTGCCAATATTACATAGCTTAAACAATCAGTGTAAGGTGCAAATGTGGATGCAGAACAGTGCAAGTCATGTTTAAGTAAAGGCTAGAAATTCCAAAGTATTCCACAGCCAAAAAACATAACTTGGTTTCTGTGATGAGATATATTTTTTAAGCAATTATCTCATATAGAGGGCCTTTGAAAATGATTGCTTATTTCCTTCTCTAACATGTCATTGAGCTAAAGGGAAAGTTAGTCCCAAATAGGATGAGAAAAAAATTTTAATCTTCCAAAACATTTTTTTGTTGTTTTTGCAAACTTTTTCCTTTTTGTTGCCTAATTTAGGGAATACTTCCACAAAAGATCTCCACTCAGTTGAATAATTTCATTTTCTTGGCATTATCCACATGAATAATATTCCTCCTGTGTGAAGATACTTAATTTCCTTATATGCTGTATAATTTATGTTTCAGATTTATACCCCAAGCTCACCCAATTCCTGCATGAAGGTAAACCCTGGTAATCCCAAAGACTGTATTTTTTTAATTGAGAAGAGGCCACTTACTTAAAATAGAACTTTTAATTTAGATTTAATAACTCTATGAAAGATAAATCTAGTTGCCATGTAATAAACAGTAATTAATTAGTTAATATCAATTAAATACTAAAAATATTAATTTACATTTAACATCTAACTACTGTAATTTGCTATAGCTATCTTATTAAATGCTAATTAAATTCCTAAACATTCTTACAAGTTTAATGCATTAATAATAGGAACGTAAGTACACATTTACTGTATCTGCAGTTCTCAGTTCATTACATGGCAACTAGATTTATCTCTTTTACACTAATTAAATATACTAAGCAAACCTCAGTAACTTCTCTTAACACATACCATAACTATTTTATTAATTTCAAATTAAATGCCCATTTAAGGCTTCTAATCTACAGCTGCCCTAAACAGTTTCCTGTGAACAGAGCAAAGGTTACCGTGATGTTATAACTAACCCATGAGATTTCATAATAACGTGTTGGTATGTGACTTATATGAGAAGCAAGGCTTTTCTTTCTGCTCTGCTTTAGTTTAAACATAATGACTGTTTATTAATCCAGGTTTTTTTTCTTTCCAGCAATGTCTTGTCTTTCCTTTCTCATTCTGCCCTGTGTCAACATAATCACGTTTCCTCTCTGTAATCACAGTTTCTCTTCAATCTCTCTGGCTGTAGTTGCTGATTGTCCATCTAGGTTATTGTTTCAGTAGTCTTGAAATGAAAGGGAAGTGCTTTCCATATGTAGGGCTACCAGTGTTTTATTTAAAATACCCTTGATGCTTATAAAATCATATTAATCTTCTGCAAAACTACTCAACATCATGGAAGGTTTAAGCAAATGACCATATACACATCTGTAGGCAAAGAAAATTCTCCTCAGAATGCCAGTCAGAGTGTTATGAATATGTCAGAGTAACAAGTATAATATGATTTCTTTAGGAGACTGAGGGAGACACTACAGTCACATGTATCAAATGATTTAGAATCATGCCTCTTTTCATGTATGATGGAGGCTGTCATAAAGACAGGAGGCTGCTGCGCAGCAACAAAAGCACATTAGCTATTAACCTTCCCCCAGCCGATCAACTTTGTTTTGCAATGTTTCCTCAGAACCATTAGAATACCCTGAAGAAATAACTTTCCAATTAAAAAGGATCTCAGAGAACAAAGCCATTTTATCTCTGACTCCTGGTGTTCTTTATTCCAATAATTTAAATTGGAATTGATTTTTCAATTTAGCCGTTGACTTGCTATGGACACACAGCTGAAAAGGCCGAATGGAATTGCATGGCTGAAATATTTGTCTTTGTGATGCACTCCTCATAAATTCACAGGAGCCTGATTTTTTTTTTTTTAATGCATTTCCTTTCTGCTGCTACTGCTTTAGACAACAGCTTTTTGGCTCAGCATGAGCAAACTGAGAAAACATGTCCAGTATGACCTCGAGGGCCTCATACTCAGTTCTTCATAGATCCATTTAATTGTTACATGTCTGAGAAAAATGAATAGATCCAGTGTAGCCAAAGTGATAGCTGTTTTTCAAGGCCTGAAAATGTGTTGTACAATTTCTGTGTTTATTTCTGATTCCATTTCTTTAAAATAATAATAAAAAACCCCAACAAAATCCCAAATACCTACAGTCAGTTAATTTTTCTGTGTTCAGTACAAATATGCTACTACATAAATAGCTCAGGTATATTTTGTCATTGTTCTAGTGACAGACTTAACATAGTAATTGATTTACCTGTGAAACAGTTTAGAATTACGCACTTCAGTTATTAGGAGCCTTTTAAAAGATTACGGTCTGGTTCTGCTTGTAGTTCAGCTCAGTGTTAGTGCACCCCAGCACTTAACTGAGAAGGGACTTGTATCTGACTGAGGACAGAGCTGGGTCCCAGCACTTAGGATTTTGTAACAGCAACATGTAATTTTTCAGTGTTTTGTGAGTAACTTTTTGTAAACACAGCTGTACATCCGCAGCTGAAAATGGGAAGCGGAGCTGAAGAAGGAAAGGAAAGGGAGAGACCAAAGTTCCAGTGCAGTTAACTAGTTATTTTAATCTACCATGGATAGGGGTTGTGCTTATAAAGAAAACTGAGAAATAGTTGCCAGCTGTTCCTTTATCTTGGTGACTTTTCATTTTTTGTTTCTCCTGCAGTGTTGCTGGTAGGCAACATAGAAATTTCTCTGTCCCTTGACTTGGTTCAAGGTGGTACTCCATGATTTCCTCTCTGGACAGATGTGTGTTGTGCTCTCTGCATTCTGATCTCCCAGTGCAGAGAACTCCCAGCCCAAAATCCAACCAAAAAACAGTGGAAGTACTTCCACATGGAAGTACCAGAACATTTTAATCAATCAATCAATCAATCAATCAATCCCACAAATATATACATTCATCCATCAGGACACAGGCTATCATTTCCATTCCTAGATGCAGCTGGTTATCTAGGATTTGAAATATGCTAGCAGATTTTACGAATGTAAGACTAACAATGAAGAAATAAAAGAGCTAATGATAGAAAAAGTTTCTTAATAAAGCAGCTACTTTAATTTTACTAAAAAAAATATTTGCTTATATATAGAAATAGGCTTAAATACACACATAATCTGAAAAGGAATCCAGCTGGCCTAAAAAATAAAATGTCTTGACCACTACAGATATAAGATGTTCTTCATCCTTTTGCCAAAGGGCCAAGGATCACTGTTTGCAGTGCCTGAATTAAGTAGAAAAGCCATAGCCACAACTGAAATTGTAAAGTTAATTTACTTTCTGCTTTACTCCATGGCCCTGATCCCTCCTCCTTATATGTTAATTTGCTCAACAGCTGCATTCCGGAGCAAACAAGAAACTGTTAGTGAGGAAAACCAGAATGTAACAGATGATGGTTTATTCTAGGGTCCATACCCTACAAGAAATATAAGTACCTCTTTGGGGATATAAATTTCATTTAAATTTAAAGTGTTTCTTAAAGTGATCCTAAATTATATGCCTACATTTTCTTCATGAAAAGTTATTCTGTCTGCCTAAGTTCAGGTACATAAAGTAGGTTTGTTTATGGACTATGCAACAACTCCATAGATTTAGGAATGGAATAATTTCATTTGACTGTGTAGATATACTGTTGCAGTTAATGAAATGGTTAGAAATGATCACAGAAGACAAGAATATATTTGAAGACCTAGTCTTTCAGGAAAATAAGCCTAGTGTTAGCTGGCATAAAGTGGAATAGCTCTATTCATGGTGTTATGCCAGTTTATGCCATTTATTTCATTATCATTTTTAGCTAATTTAATAAATGTAAAAAAAAAAAAAAAAAATAACCTGGGACTTCCTCACAGAATAAGTGCATTTACCAAAGTATTAATTTTGCAAGAGGAAAATTCTCTCAAAAGTGAGTGTTGCAAAAAAGCATCAAACATCAGTATTTGAAAGCAGCTGGTCAAAATGTTATTCTCAAACACTTCTCTGTTGCAGTAATTTTAGTACTTTTGATAGGAAATTAACTACAGGGAGTTTACTAATGGTAAACTATACAGAGGAAAATACAGTGAAGGAAGAGTACTATAATTTTCCTTTTTTCATGGAGAAGATTAGTGAAAAAATGGAAAAAAAATATTTTAATTGCTAATATTTTGGAGTCAACCTGTCTAAATTCTGTCCAATCAATTCAATACTTTAAAAAATCAACTTAGGCTAATTTTAGAAAATATTAGAGGCATGTTTGCACATTACATGTTTCATTGTCTTTATTGCATTTATGCTGCTAAGTGAAAGAAGGCCACAATGTTAGATCATTTTCTCAACATGCTTTGGACTGCTCCAGTTAAGGTTTTTTCTATATACATGCTCTAGAGAGGATTAGAAAGCTCAGTGTATACTTGAGCAAATGAGTGTTGCTGGAATCTGGATCAGGGATTGGTCTCTGACTCGTTTTGTTTGGCAGTTTGGCAATAACCTGTACACCTGTAACAGGATGTTACAGGATGTAACAGGATGTGTTGAAAATACCTGTTCAAAATGGAATGGCCACTAGAACACGAAAAAACTTGTGAAGGAAATTAAATAGAAACTGAAATAAATGACTATGTTAACCTGTTAGAGTGAAGGTCAAAATGGCATTAGATTACTCTCCTACAAATATATGAGGTTGTGAAGATGCAAGAAGGAATAGAAATATCTAAGTGAATGGGCAATGCTGGATCGAGAGCCCATAATTGTTAAACTAAAAACAAATAGCTAAGTAACAATATTAAGCTGGTACTTTAGTGACTTCTTTAATTATCAGAGGTAAAAGACATCTTATTTGTCTTCCAACATCAGAAATAGGTAAGTATTTTAACTATTTAAAACAGGTTTTGGTAAGTTTATAAATGGAAGTGTGTATCGCGGTCTCTTGCAGTAATATTACCTTGAACCCAGAAGTGCATTCTAGTCCTGTATCATATCTTTCTGCTTTTTTTATGTTATGGGTCATGGGAATATATGACTGTTTCCTGGTTCCTTGATCCAGTTTTACTCCAAATACATGTTAAGATGAGAACCAGGCACATGCTAGATTTACCCATCCTCCTCAAGTTTTGCTTTCCGTGAAAAACAACCCCAGACTTATAAAACTAGACTGAAACAAAAGGATGGTCTTATTGGTCTGGTTGACCAACAGGATGACCACAGCTTCAAACATTTTGCAGTTTGCATTAATTAGCAAAAGTGAGTGCAGACTCAATAGTCTTTCAAAAGAAGCTTGGATGTCAAGAATGACATGCAATTTTCCTCAGTTACTGGAAAAACTAAAAACTTAAATGGACTTCCGCATATATACACCATACATGCACACACACACGTGTGTATGTATGTGTATATACTTCTTTTATAATTTAGAATACTTCCTTTCCGTGTTACCTGGTGCAGGTAGTCTGTACAAACAAATTGACAAAATGAAAGACAAGAAGAGGTGCTTGGAGACATTGCATCAATAGCTAAGGGCAAAATTGTCATGGTGCCACCCTAGGCCAACAATAACCTGTTGTTCAGCTGCTGAACAGTAGTCTTTCTTCCTGAAGTATATTTGAAACTAATTTCTAGTCCTTACAGATGAGGACTTTCAAGAGAATAAAATGCCTTCCCCCCCCCCCCCCCAATGAGAAAAAAATGAACAAATACTCAGCTTCTCCTTCCCCAAAAGACCAAAGTTCAATTCTCCTTTCAGAAACACAGATGTGGATTGCCATTTATTGTATGTTGTATTAAAAATAGTCTAGGTACTGGCAAAATTTGTATTTCCATGTACCCGACACTGCATTGCAATTATGCTAGATTTTATACTAGTTTGAGAACAGATTTGATCCTTTAATTTTAGGATCTTTTAAAATCCTCTGTTATTTTGTTAGTTATTAATTTATTACAAAGGAAGTGATTTAAAATGCTAATAACAATCCTGAACTTGTGTTTACTTCTTTGTCTTAGGATGGCATTGCCTGAAAGAACATCGTTGGTCAGTCAGTTTCAGAAGCACATTTTTTCCCTTCCTTGTTATAGTCATTTTCTGCAAATGTTACCTTCATTTAAAAATTGTGATAAGATTCTGAGAACCTGCACTTGATGTGTTTGGTCAGGAGCATTTCTTTATTTTTCCCTATTTCTGCTCCTTATTTCTCCTTTATGATTACTGTTTTCTCTTTGATTTCCTAAAGACACTTAAGAGATCTTTCACTTTTTACTGTGAAGAGAATCTAGATTACGATGGGGATTATTTTACATTTGTAGTTAAGATACTCTTTTAAACCTGAATCTACCTCAGTGTTATGACAGGAGTAGCAATAACTGAGAAAGATTCAGAATACAGTTTAAAACAACAACGAAAAAGAATGCTTTAGAGCGTTTAATTGCAGATGCACAGGTTGAAAATATTTGTTTGTTATGGAACAGTATTGAAAAGTGTTCTCAGCATATGCAGGCAAAATATGCTATTGACTGTCTAAGTGAGTGCATGGAGCTCAGTGTCACATACATCAGATTTCAGACTGACACATTATTTCAGACAAATGAAGTTTCATCGGCTGAGTACATGAACTAAGCCTTTGACATTGTACACACTTCTGAAAATGATCTTTTCCAAATTATTGATTTTATGGATGTCAGACACTTGGCCACTTTCATTTCCACGTATGCCAACTGTAATAGCAAATGATGCAACAGGTCCCAGGTTTATATAGAGGCTTTTGTTCTCTAACATCAATAAAACCAGTCTAATCTACAAATCTTTGTCTTTCCATTAATTTCTCTTATCAGATTTCTACAGGAAAGAACCCAAAACAAAAGCAACAATCCACCCCCCCCCAAAAAAAAAGACAACAAAACTGCCTCTCATTCTGTCTATTAAAAAACATTAAAAGTAATAATAACAAATAAAAAGTCAAAATGCAATGTCCCTGACAGATAGCTTTTAGTCTAAAAGCTGTAACCAAACTCAGATCGTTGAACTGTAAGCCAAGATCTTATTTAGAGACTTAGTCTCAGCAAGGTAGTTAATAATACACTATGTCTCCTATATATTCGATGCACAGAGACCTAAGGCATCACTGGAGAAGAAATTCAGAGCACAGTTCTTCTGTCTTTACATACAGTGTAAGATGTATTGGTGCCTTTAACCTTACCCCTTAAGGAAAGCTCCTGTACAGGGTCAAGTAGAACCAGGTTATATAAAAGCAGAACAGAGAGCACAGTGACATCTGAACTGTCTCTTTTCATCTCAGGCTTCACATCGGAACTTTTGTTCAATCAGAACTCAGGGATGAATCCACTCCTGAGGGAAAGTGCCTGAACAAATTCTGGTGTTTTTTTGTTTTGTTTTTTAAAATCTTGACCAGGGTAGGAGGAGAACAGAAAGTGGGGCATGTAGCTTGTGGGAACTGCGCAGCTCGAGTGGTTTAAAAAGAGTCAAGGAGGGTGAGATTCAGTTATACAAGCTTACGTATCTAGGGCTATTTTAGATGCCTTAGGAGTCCTTCTGCCTTTCAAAAATTTACAGATCTCGACAGGTATTACAGATCTCAATAGGTATTGTGTCATTCCACACAAATATCTTGGATACACTAACACACCTCAAATGTCACCTATCTTTAGCTGACTGAATTATAGCCATTCCGTTTGAAATATAGTCAGAGCAACTATGCATCTCTCTGTCTTTGCCAGATGATGCCTTAAGCAGAAGATGAGATACACAAATGGATAACTGTAAGCGAGTGAACATCTGGAGACATACTGGACAGATCTAACTGGAATGATACACTAGTGCTGAACACACTAGGATCCTAACCCTGGTCAAGATTTTAGCAGTATTTTAGCTGATTAGGAGCTTCAGACTTGGATTTAGTCAGTCCTAGATTTTTTACTGGAGCTTCATTGATCCAAATGGCAATAATCTAGCATAATTGTCATTTAAAATGTGAAATTTCACTTAATTTCAATTTCAAATGTATTCTTATATTTTTGTTATATATGTTGAACCTTAAGGTCAGTGAAAGAAAAGGTGTGTACCTTTTTTGTGTAAAGGAAATGTTACTGTGTTTATTAGATTAGTTAAGATTAAGGAAATACTTTTTTACTGTGAGAGTGATCAAACACTGACACAGGTTGCCCAGGGAGGTTGTGGAGTCTCCATCCTCAGAGGTATTAAAAATCATCTGAACATAGTGCCGGGCAACCAGTTCTAGGTGGCCCTACTTAAGCAGAGGGGTTGAACAAGATGACCTCCAGAGGTCCCCTTCGGCCTCGAACATTTTGTGATCCTGTGATTCTACCTTAACACATAGCCCCAGAATATGTGTACATTTGTTTATGTGCGCTCCAGAAAATGCTATCTGTTGTGTAGTTCAAATTCTAATGAGAAATTATAGTATGTAATAATATCTATAGCTGAGTTTAGCAGAAACTTTCTGAATTCTTTGTGTACATGGTGAATTATTATTTTTTGCCCTTCAAGCTTTTTATAGTGGCTGCTTTAAAGGCTAGTACGTTTATCATACACTTAAAATGTTTGATCTAATGCTTAGATATGATATATTTATTTATAAAATGTTTCTGAATGTGAAAGTTAAAAATCCAATCTTTTAATGTGTTTGCTATGGCAAATCACTTCGTAGTCCAGGTGATTTTTATTTTCTAGAAGGATTACTTTTGTATATATGTGTGGCAGGGTTCTTTTTGTAGTGCTTAATTGGATCACAGTAAGGGTGTTTTACTAAAATTTTCACTACAGAACATTTTTAGGGGATAAAAAAAGTGTGTGTGTGTGTGAAGGGGGTGAGTGTGTGGGCAGAAGAGTTTCAAAACTGTGTTATCTGAAATGAATTACTAATTGCCTGTAGAAAGTATAGAAAGGTTTTCAGTTCAATGTTTTTAACATTGAATCATTGCTCAAAATGTATTTATTTGGGGACCACTTATTTAAAAAAAAATAATTGATTCATTAAGTTAGCTTGCATGGAAAAAAAAAAAAAGAAGACAGAAAGAAAAATGAAAATAAAGGGAATTTCATCAGCAGGTTTAAAAATTAACTTTTCATTTTATAGGAATGTCAGAGGTGAACTGGTCTTAAAGTTGTTGAAGTTTCTTGAGTATATCTAATCTTCTGAAAGGGGACTAGGGAGAGAGCAGTTAGCATCTGATTAACTACTTAACTATTCTCCTTGTTGCTATTTTGGACAAGCCATCTAGACATGTTACAGATGGGAACAGTTTTAAGCAGTATGGATGCAAGCCAGTCTGTACCAAATGGTCTTGTGGTCAGTGATCACCCTTTTTTATGTAGCAATGCCAAAGAATTTAGCTCATCTCCTTATGAAAAGAGAAGCAATATAATTTTATTTGCTAGATTAAATGTAGCCGAAAGGTTCCATTAGAAATTGGTGCTTATCAAGCCTGAGTTTATTCTTTAAAGATGTAAAGGTGACATGTATGCTACCAAATAAATCATGATAGAATTATCCTGGCTCTATTGTCACACATTTTTCTTAATGTTTATGTGCCCAAATGTCATTTACACCAAGGAACAGGAAATCTGAGTCCTAACTGGCTATGTTTCTAGACTTTAACAACTAATCCATATCTGAATTAAATCTAGAACATTTGTGCTGAAATTGTGCTGGAGAGAATGGTAACAATAAAATAATCATGGGCCATCCATAGAGATCCTTTATATTTCTTTTTTTTTTTACTAGCATATACATAACTAGAAAAATTATGAAGGTTAAAGACCCTCTCCCTGTCCCCCTAATTATTTCTTGTTTAGACTATAGACTGGTCAGAAGGCAAAAAATGTAAGAAAGTTGAGTGAAGGTGACATGAGGACACATTTCCTGAAATGAAAGCCTAGTTAGAGATGGGCTATCTCCAAAAGGGAACTACTGAAAAAATTGCCTAGCACGTTGTCCAGTTTGGTGGATCAAAATGAATTAAATCAGTAATGGATCTTCTCACTGGACTGAGGAAAAAAAAAAAAAAAAAAGCTACATAATGACTTTAAAATAGTTTTAGGGTACACTGTCACAGTAAGCCAAGTTTGGGTTGTTTTATCACACAACGTGTTCAAAGCAGTGGGGCTGTCATTAGTAAAGGAGTATTGTTTGAATCTGTTACATGCTAACAAGAAAGGAGCTTTCAGAGAAGTGCAAGAAGTAATCCATTTATAGCCACAGCATCATACTATTAGACTGGGGTTAACATAATATTTTTAAACTGAGATATCTAGAAGAGAATGAGTCTATTCAGTTCAGTTCAGACCATTTTAAAGAGCATACTTGTGCACAGCTTCTATCTGATGGAGTTGTGTATTTGCTTGCATGAAGCATGATAGTGCTATGTCATTCTGTTATTCATCAAAACACATTGTAGAGTACAAATTAGAACATCATACCATAGTTTTTGTGTGGAAGAATAAAAAAATACTTTCATATCTGTTTTTTTGGGGAAAATGATTAATTTTCTGATGATGATAGTCAGAAAACGTAAGAAATACTGTACTTACGTCTGGCACATCTAAACTCATTACATCTATTTGCTTTGCTTTGTCAAAACATATGAAAAATCATTAAAGTGTTTTAATAAATGTCTGGTTTTCTTGCTCATTCATCTTATAAATATTAATTAGCCATGGATCAGGCAATTAAAGTTTAATCAATTTGCACTAATTAGCACCACATACTTGCATAAAAAGATAAAACCAGCCTCTGCATCTGGCTGTTATTTGCAGTTTTTGTCAAGTGCTGATGAGTTTCATCTTGAAGAGAAGATTAAGAAGAAAAGAGGAAAATAAGAAAGTAGTGTTAATTTTATTAAATCTTCAATCAAACCCTCTGTTCATAAGCTTTATGGGACAATACCAGGTAACATTTCACTTTACATAGAAGTAGACATGATTGGGCAAAAATTTAACACTTCTCTGTGACCACACCCTTCCTAATTATAACTTATAGGAAAAAAAATAGCTCTACTGTGCAAAAGCACAGGTTTTATCTTATAACAAAATATTTTAATAAACATATACCTGGAGCTGGATGCCCAAACTTTCATAAAGTAAAGAAAGTAAAAGCATATTTTAATCTAAAAATATTATCAGTTGTTTGACATACATGAGTTGAAAGAAGACCCCAAAATCTAATCTGAAAGTCACCTAGAATTTTGATATTTCTGAAGATGAGTTTCAATATTCAAATTATTCCCCTTTCCAATGGAATAATAAAACCTCACAGGTCATCTTTCACTATTCTGCCAGAGGTTGGACCATAAAATGGGAGAATTTAGCCTAGCTCCAATAGCACTGAAATTAGTTTATGGGTACATTACTGGAAATGTACAGATGCTGTTACTAGCATCTGTAATGAGAAAGGGATATTAAGAATGTCTTGCCCACCAGGAAAGATAATTACTTTGTAGTACTTCTCTCAGTTATTCATGTTCGGTGTTTGTGTTACAATGTTTATCACCTGAAGTATCTACTCAGCAAAACTAGCAAAAGAAACAAACAAATTAACAAAATCAAAACATGCACATGCATACAAATATCAATGTTTCTTTTCATTTAAGAGGACTCGTTTTCAGGTTTTTCACCTTTACTGGGAAACAGTAGGGTACATCTCATTCTAGAAAGCCCTAATCTGCATTAATACAAGTATTGGTCCTGATTAAGCAGCTTATGCTGTCCTTCAATATTACACCTTCACTTATTTTTTAAAAACATGCACTCTGGCTATGCAGACAAAATCTCTTACATGATGGTCCACAAATTGAGAATAATTCAAACCTTTCACATGTCAGTTCATTGTTGCTAGTTTGAAATCCAAAGCATAACTGTTTGCCCAAATGAGTAGCTGGAGGACTGTTATCTAAGTGCTGTTAAAATTGCAAACTGCATGTTCTAGCTAATCATAGAATTGACTGCATCATTGGTATGTGTTCTTGTGTCGTGGCTGAACATCATTAAACTTATGGGTATCTACTAAGGGAACACCTGAAAGTCAGATTCTAGGTCTCTGCATGTTTTACATAGTTAAATGCCATGAAGTAACAGTCAAAGCTTTCATAATTTCCTCTTTCTGGCTGCTGAATTTGGCTGAATGAATCGGACTGCCAATCTACCAAACAGATATCATTGAGTACTTCAATATGACTATTTTGAGGTTTAATAACAAAGGAAAATAGAGTGTTCCATCCAGTCTATTTAAGTAACTGAAAAAGATTATAGGGAATGAAACGTGCATTTAATCACTGATGGAAATCTACCTTAAGCTTGGCAGGGAAAGCCACCCTTTTAAAAGTGATTTAACACTGTAAAAAACAAACAAACAACAAAAAACCAACCACAAACCAACCCACAGCATGAATCATAAAGAAGCTATGCACCATTTACATAGGGATTTTCATGTAGTTTATCCAAGAAAAGACTTGTGAATGGTTACTGGTATTTTTCAAATAAAGTATGTATGAATCATTAAACTTCTCATTCCCTAGTGTACAAGCCATTGCTCTGTTAAACACTCCTTCACTAGATAGGCTATAAAAGGAGCAGAAGCACTTGAAAAGGTGTAATCTTTCAATGTTTTTTTAAAGATCTGATAGATCACAAAATCACCTAGTAGCTGAAACTCCAAATTGCTAATTGTATTTACAGAATTTTTATAATTGTTTTATAACTCTTCTGTTTTGGAGTATAGACAGACTGGGTTTGACATGGTGTCTCTCCTGAAGACTCTTACATAATATCTTTAACTGAGGAAAATAGCCCTCTTCAATAAATGATATTTTTAAATATACTTCATATAAATGAATGTAATGTAAGCACTTCCCTATCTTGGGTACTGAAGTAAAAAAAAAAAAAAAACAAAAACAAAACATTACTCATACAAATTCCTGCAGATGAAACATTTTGTCCAAGAGATTTCACCTGTGATGTACCATATATATATATTGAACAATGCCTTCCACTGAAACTAGAAAAATAAGCTCAGTGGAATAGGCTACAGTAAACTTTAGTGAGCTTGGGAAGAAGCCATAAGCTATTGTATATATGAAAATAATGCATACACTTTTGAGCCATACAGATATATTTCCTAAGATATTAGAGAGCTCAAGTGTGTATAGACCTTGGTGTCCAAAGAGTAACCTGCAGCCCCTAATTAAGAACAGGGAGATAAACATACACAGCTTCTTGTTTACTGCCTTGACACAGAAGGCATTCAAGGCTTTGTAAGTAAATCTGCAGAGACACTGGAGCAAACACCTGAAACAGTCCTCAGCATGTACTGTCTGTTACTGTTACATTCTTGAAAGCCCTTTGCGCTCTTGCAAGATCAAGATCTCCTTTATCTTTTCATGGTCTTGGGTTGGGCATGGTTGGATGGGACATAGGGAGAGATAGGCACATTGAAATTCAGCTCATCAACAGATATTCCAACCAATAAGCAGTTAGGACTTGATATAACATTCGCAAAAACCCTCCCCAAAATTGTGCTGAAAATTAATATGCGGTCTGCTTTTTCATAACCTTTGGAGACCTCTCTTTATTTTAATATTTTTGCTTCCTGAACTGCTGCTGTGCAAGGCCAAGACTTTTATATGAATAATACATAAAATAAAATAAATAAATAAATAAACTATATCTATCTCTATATATATATGTAAGAATAATTTCCAGGTGAAGCATTCCTTAAATACGTACTGCTTTCATATCTTTTACAAAACAAAGACTTGAACTCATTTAATGAAATTTGATCCTATTGGTGGAGCTGCATAAAAAAAATAGCAAACTTTTGTAATTGCAGTATTAGTTTTTCTACTCACCTAGCACTGGCAGACATTGTTATGAATTCTGAGTTTCAGCTGACCACAAGGTAACAGAAATCTAAGAGGGAAACTAACCTGGACTTTTAAGATGAAAATGAAATGGCATAAGTGGGGCACCTAGCATTGCAAGGCACTGTTAAGCATGAAGATGTTGATTCATCTCCTTTATATAGCTCTATACTACTAGTCCCTATCCCCAAGGCAAGGGAAGGATTGTGAGTCCCTAACATTAATTGGACACCCCCTTCCATACATCACTGCTGTGGCATGTCTGTGGACAATGGGACCTGAAATCTGCTGTCATGCTTTTGTTTTTCAACAATTGAGTTGGAAACATAAATATATGCAGGACAAATCACTTTATTCTTTCAGAAATATTGGTTTAGGTCCTCTGTGCTGACCACTTGTGTAAGAAAGCACATAACTAGAGACCCTTGAGTCTTGACTGTTGAACGCATTTTTCTGTAGCTTGAATATATTTCACTTTATAGCATACTGTTCAATTTTCTGGTGAAGAGATAGTGGGAGGAAGTAGAACAGCACTTGTGGAAGGTGTTTATGGTTGACTGACTGTTAGTGGAAGAATTTGTATTTTTTCAAAGAAAAGGGCCATTTTCAGAAGTGTTTTACTTGATAAATCTGCTAAGCTAAAGTGTTGTTTAACACACACCAAGGAGATTAGTGAGAAGTTATAGGGTGTCCTTTCAGGGTTTTGAAAACCAGCACTGGAGAAAATCGTGAACTGTGTATGTTCATGTGTATGATTTCCATGAACTATAATATAGTTCATACATTTCATATCTGATGTTTTTAATCAAGTCCTATTGGATCTCTATTGTCACAGAACTTAAAATCTGTGCCAACTTTTTCCTCTCCTATCTTCTTCACACAGACCCTGAAAAATATATAATTATCATAACATGTCATAGTCACAGCCCTCACCTACATCCAGTGGGTTTTTTTCTGAGATGGCTGTTTCTTTAAAAATCTCTACATTTGGCCTGAAATACCTTTGTTGAGGTAACAAAGTACCTTGGAACCTGACGTAGATAGTCTTGCAGACAGCTTACACTGGGGGCTACTGGACAGTGTTAGAAGCTATTCACTAAATGTCAAATTATGAATCTGTTTCTGTCATTGGTATTACATGAGTAATTTCATTGACTTCAGTGTGAGTAACTGCTACTCACCATTGTGAAGTCAGCAGTTGCTATCTGATACTACAGGAAAAACACTATAGATGATGATAAGATAGTACCCATCCAGTTTCTCTACCTTTGATCAAGATCAAAGTATGCTTTTTGAGGTTGGTGCTGTGGTAGATTATGTCACTTACTTTACCATTCCAATTTGCTATTCTGTTTTTCTTTTGAGTGTATAAAAATTGAGTTGCTTTTGTATTGACAGGCTTTGCACTGAGAATATCAATTTGGAATTTTGTTGTCATTTTAAGTCTGTGTTCATTCTTTGTAAAAGCACATAAAGATACAGCGATTTCCTACTTAATCTTGATATGTGCCTGGAGAAAGTGAAATGAGCACTCAGCCAAATGAGTTCACTCTTGGAAGCCTTGCTTCACTATCTGGGAGACAACTAAGAATTGTGTTTCCTATTCTGAGTTTATGCACAATAGGCAGTAAATATCCTAAGTCTCATCTGTTTTGCAACAATGGGTGCTTGGAATGGAAGGAAAAGAAAGTGATACACAGCATCTTTCTGCCACTTGCAGGAATGTGACGTCCAGAATCAATAACAGCCTTTGTCTAATGATATATTGTGAGGTGAAGTACTTTGTACTGTAGAAATTGAAGAGAGGTATGGAAGATTCATTCAAACTTCATGTGATAGCACTAATAAACATGTACACCATCACTTAGATGAACTTATCCATTCTAACTTCTACAAACTCTAAATGTAACAATGCGTGTGGTGCTTTAATGTGAATTTTGCTCAGAAATCAGTGCTCAATGACTAATGAATACTTTGCTCCAAAGGACTGGCATTCTAAGGACAACAGATGGCTCAGCACAAAACAGAGATAGTACAGAAAACATCTTTTCGGTGCTCATTGTAGTTGGAATGTATTCATCCATTCTGGAATTGTGGGAGGGAAGTTTGTGTGAAGGAAAGATATGAAGGAAGCTGCAAAGAGTGACAATGGATTGAACAGATGGAGAAAAATAAAGTGTAGAGATACAGTTTGGAGCCAAAGACTTATCATTATTACTGAATGAGAGTCATAGTCAACTTTAGTCTACATATCACAGGAGCTAAAATTGAATCTTCTGAAGTATTTCATCTGAGCTTGCTTAAGTGTCATAACACTTTCATCTTTTGACTTTCATATAGTCCCTTCCCTCTAATTACTTCCTCCTGCCGCTTACCCACTGCAAAAGTATTCCACGAGGCACAGGGGTGCTTTCATTGACAAAATCCAGAAATCCTCCTGTGATGAGGCATTCAGTAAAAATACCTTGTTCAAAAATCAGAATATGAAAAAACCCAAAGCAAGCTAGTTCAGTTTTGTTATAGAGTTACAACTTGAGTTAGATCACTACTCAAAACTTACAGACCGGAACATAAATTTCGTTTCTTAGACAGGACCTTCAACCTTCAGGTATTCATGGGGATTTATTATACTTACTAAAGTTAACCCTGTCCTATCCCTGTCTCCTTACAGAAGGTATTGAAGCAATGGCTGTATTTGCATGTGACAGCAAAAGTGCCTATCATAAAGGATACAGCTTTAGCAAAAGAAGAACTACTATTCTAGGAATGCTAGCGCTGATGCAGCATGAAGCTGAAACACAATGCAACTTTAAATGTATACTCAATCTGCTAAAATCTTGTTGGGCTTTGAATTTCAGCAGTACAGGAAGGAGGATGCTGAAATGCGAAAGATGAGAAAATACCTTCATAAAGTAAGATTAATAGACATGATTTCATTATTCTACTAACATAATATTTTTGCCTTTAAATATGTATTGCTGAGGAGCACTCCACAGGTGGAATTGATATCTAACCTCGAAGTTGCACAAAGCATTGTATATAACACCAACAGATTATCCAGAGAAGCTGGATGGGTTGTTTTTTTTCCAGATCTATCTGCATGATGCTATTGCAAAATACCATCTGAGAAAGACAGATGGTCACGCCTCTTCAATCTCATATTTATATATATGAGTTTATAAAAGTAAGAACTATAGACAAATTAGCTATAAATGTTTCCTATTTTACCTTGACCAGGGTATGAAATAAAGTCTACAGAGTAAAACTCATAACGATAACGCAGGATTCCTTGTACCAAACTGAATGTGCTAACTAGGAGACAGCTCTTTCTCTTCTTTCCCCCCCACCCCCCTACCCTCCCACCCCCTATCCCATGATATCTTGAGACCTTTTCTGCATAGTGACACAGCTTCAACAAGAGGGGTGGAATACATTTCCTTCCCTCCCACCTGCCCTCTCTCCCAAATGATTAGAGCACTTTTCAACAAAGTGGGAGATGTGGGTGTCCCTCCCTACCTTATATACACTGAAAATACATTAAGTATGAAATTGCCTCCCAGGGGAAGTGATGGAAATGCCACTTGTTCATTTTTAAACTGGATTTGAAAAAAAGCTTTATAGAAAAAAAATCTGCTGTAACGAGGGAGAGATTACATGACCTTCTTGAGAAAGATTTTATTTTCTCATTTCTAATATCTCTGATACCATGGTTTACTACTTTTCAGTCAATTTTCCCATACTATTGTGTTTTAGAAGATTTATTCAAAATGTGTGTGAGAAAACTAACTGAAGATCTTCAAAGCAGACAGAATATAGCTTGGTTTCATCAGCTGTTTGAACCTGAATTACTGTATGACTGTAGTGGGATTATTTTCTTTTAAATGAGCAAATCTGACACTAACTTCAAAGGGGAAGTAAATACATATAATAAAGAAGTCATTTTTCTTTTTCTTTTCCTAAATGATTTATTTTATCCCCAGAAAGACCAACAAATGTTCAAAGTTCTAGATATTTAAATAGGTACTGACATGTCTGAAGCTGTATTCCTTGCTCTGCCAGTTCATTGAAAAACTGCTGACCTTATAAAAGCCTATGTTCCTTTTCACTTTGATAACAGCTTTTGCTTCATCAGTCCACAATATGTATTACAGCAGCAAATACATGCAAGAACGACTAATTGCTAGTACCTAAATTTAAATATAAGTACCCCAGAATTCTTATCACATAACCATACATACACATTTTTATTTTAAGCAGGAATTAAAAAGTTTTTGTTCTCTTAAATTATTTTGTGTTATGGAACTTGTTCTAACAATTACATTTTACCAGTTAGTGCTTTATGAAGCATGATGGAATCTAACCAGCAACTAATATAAGAGCTCCAGTTTACTCTCAGAACACAATCTTAAAGCCCATTAACATTTGTGGGAATTATATGTGCAACGTGCAGGGAGAATATAACCTTAAGCAAGTGAAAACTGAAGGTACTGTGTATGCTTGATCTGACTAATGTGGTCTAGATTTTTCACAGCAGTGTATTATATCAACTGAAGTTTGTTAGACAGCAGGGAGACTAATAAAAAGGGGGATAGTATAAATAAGCCGAAACAAATGAACAAAGACCTTCTGCACTAACTAGTATATAATCTACAGAAGTTTCTCAGTTGCCAGAAAACAGATTTCCACACAGCAGTTGCATACAATACAAATGTTTGCACAGAATCCAGCTGGACTAATATATAAAGCCATCTCTCAAGATTAGAAGCTTCATAAAAGAGTCAGTAACTGACTGGAAAGAATATGGGTGACTGAAGTTGTTGTCCAAATGTCCAAATGCAATAGATTAGTCTAAATTGTCAGTTTCAGGTGGGATAGAATTAGAAATCCCTTTTAGCTGTGCCATGCCTGACCATTTCTAACTTTATGTTGAGAAATTTGGAAAAGATGACAATCTAATGAAAAATTGCAGGCTGTGTGAAGTTCTGATCTTGATTTGTGGAGCAATATGGTTCATGTGTGGATGTGTTAAACTTCACATATACAGCCTTTATTTTCCGAGCCATGACTTTCAGCTTCTAGTTATCTCCGGACTTGCCCAAACTACTTTTAGCTTTAACAATTTAGGCAACTGGTTGAAACAGACATCAGCAGGGGAAATATGAATGTAAAAGTAAAGAGATCTATTTTGAATGAGTGAATGTGATTGAAAATGAAGGAATGGACACCAAAATATTTTCATTTTTATGATTTCTCTAGTGATTTTCATCAAGTTTTTTCATCTGAAAAGATATTTTGTAGCAATATCTGCATATTTTTTTGTAATGCAAATTAGAATTGGCAGCTAGAATAAATAAAATTTGCAACGTTGCTTTTCTGTTAGCTTCCCTTACATAATGGTTCTGGTAAAAGATAGCATCTTCTATTTTGAAAGTATTTCCAAATGCTTGGGAACAAATGAAATTCTGGGTCTTTAAGCATGAGGAACCCTGCTTCTATTTTCTTACTGTTGATCAAACATAACAATAAGAGGTTTTCCAGATGCAGGCTCCATGAAAATCATCTTGCTGAAGTTTGCTTATAACATGTACATATCTTGCCTAACCTGGCTGTCTTGGTCTCCATCTATGTTCCCTAGGGAACCACCTCTAGGAAGTGATGAATTTTGTCTATTTTAGGTATCCATCTTCATGGAGGGTATTTTACCTTCTGAAGGGGCTTGTCATTTTAACATAGAGCGATCCAATGTAGCTTGCTTTGAATTAACACCTAATGCTTTGATGGATACAGTTAGAGAAGAAGAATCCACTGTCAGCAATCTGCACTAAATGCACTGAGAGTTTATCATGGTGTCAAGATGAGGAGAGTTAATCTACCTTGGGTTACTTCTGAAATCCCACATTTCTTTTGCAACGTTTTTAAAACATGCAATAATAATACAGTAGCCAATAGCACCACGCTGAGTTAGCAACATTCAGGGAACTGTTTTTATCTGATGACAGTTATGAAGTTTGAAAGAAGATGAGGTCAGTGTTATGTATGTCATATCAAAATACTTCCTGACTACATCTTTCTGTTTTGAGATAATACATGTTCTATTATCAAAACCATAAAAATTTCAGTCCTTCCTGATTGTATTCTTATTTTTCATTAGCAAGAATATTTCAAAATAGAGGGAAAGAATCTGGTTTTGTTCTTGTAAGAGCTATTACCTTCAGCATCTCTACTTGGATTTTCTAGGTTACTTAATTTTCTGTTTCACTACTGTTGTATCTTGTATAATTACACCCTGGCTTCTGTGTACCTCTTTTCCAAGTTATATTTTTACTTGCTTAAAGGTTCGACAGGGCTTGAACAGTTTCTGACTTGCCTGCATTATTTCCCATTACCGTACACTGTTCAAAAATTCCTTGATGGCAATAATCATAATAATTGATCTTCTGCATTGTGTTCTGCGTGAGCTTCTTTGTATGTCTTTTAAGATTTTCTTTCTTCTGTAGTGATTAAACTGACTTTACAGCAGTGCTGTTTACAATTAGCCTCTTGTTCATGTATGTTTATCAGCTCAGAAAATCTTGCACTTTTTTGTGCAATTCAATTTTGACATCTTGTAAAAAACTTTTACTTGATATCCTTCCTTTTGCTTGCTTCTTCTTTCTTTTTAAAGGAGAGAAGGCAGTAATTATTACTGCCTTTAAAAATCCACCTTATAAAATCATTCAACTTTCTTGAATTTTCTTGAAATTCCTTATTTTTATGTGTTATTATCAAGCATATTTTAAAAGATCTGTCCATAAGGGACCTTGAGGCCAGTGTTTTAATGCTAATTGAACTGCAGGTAGTAGTATGCAATTGCCTTTTTCTGTGTGTGTGAATCTGTGTCAAATGTATATCCATCTGATTGCCTGGTAGCAAGAATGCCTGTACCAATGCACTGTATCTGCTGTTAATATAGCAGATGTTGCATTATTTTTTTCCACTACAGAGATATCCTTTTTGTACTGCCAAATGACAATCTATATGCAGGCTAATTCTTCTAATGGGGAATGCTTGATGTTGCTGTCCTGTGTCCTTATCATACTTCGAATATTTAGCTAATCAGCAATTACTCTCTAACTCAAGTGTTTTAAGAGTGGTTGCTTAATTTATGCAGATGGCAAAACTTCTGTAATTTGTATACTGCCAACACGAATCATGGTGAATAATGTATGTGATGTGTTAATCAACATGTTTTAATTTTAGGAAGATCTTTAAAGTTTTACAGAATTTAAAATGTGTGAAAGGTCTGTGCAGTGGATGTCAAAGTGTAGTGGCTCAACTGGTAGGATCAGACATGACTTCTGCTTTTAAATCCAGCTGCTTCTAGTTTGTCGTGTTTTAACCCCAGATGGCAATTAAGCACCATGCAGCCACTCATTCACTCCCTTAAAGGGGATGGGGGAGAGAATCAGAGGAGGAAAAGTGAAAAAACTCATGGGCTGTGATAAAGATGGTTTAATAGGTAAGGCAAGAGCAAAACAAGGAATTCCTTCATCATTTCCCATGGGCAGGCAGATGCTCATCCATCTCCAGGAAAGCAAGGCTACATCACATGTAACAGCTACTTGGAAAGACAAACACCATAATGCCAAATGTCCCTTCCTTCCTTCTTCCAACAGCTTATATATACTGAACATGACGTCATATGATATGCAATATCCCTTTGGTCAGGTCGGCCAGCTGTCCCAGCTGTGTCCCTTCCCAACTTCTTGTGCACCCCCAGCCTGCTTGCTGGTGGGGATGTGTGAGGAGCAGAAAAGGCCTTGGCTCTGTGTCAGCCCTGCTCAGCAATAAAGAAAACATCTCTGCATTATCAACTCTGTTTTCAGCACAAATCCTAAACATAGTTCCATACCAGCTACTATGAAGAAAATTAACTCTATCCCAGTCAAAACCAGGACATAGCTAACCTCTGTTATAGCTAACCATTATTGCAGAAGCATCATATGAAGACGAGGGAGTGAAAACATACTGATTTACAGGTTTGTCTGTGGGCATCCCACAGTTCCTCAGCTTTGACTCTTCTCAGTTGAATGACTCTGCATACTGGACATAGTGCATTGTGTGTTCACAGGTCTGAATGGGCACCACAGTGCTCCATTGTACAAATACTCCTCTATTGCTGCAGAAGGTCATAATGCTCAAGGCATTATATTTGACAAGTCTGCAGTTTTAGTGCTTGTAAATTAGCTATAACCTCTGAACCAGCAGATTGTTGATGCTCTGTGCTTTAATGCAAATATTGCTTGAGCTGGTGACCACACTTTGAATTAAGCTTGGTTTCTGTGTTATGCCATTAAAAGGCATCACCGTCTCCCTTTCTGAGTGGAGACTGCTCTTGTGACTGATTTCAATCAAAGATCCATAGGAAATTTCCTATGGATCAAGTAGGGATGTCTGTACTCCCATCTCTGAACTTTTGAGGCCATGTCAGGAAATTAAAATGGCCAATGGGCCAATGAAAATGGGCTTGAACAGTTGATTATACATGCAGTTTCACTATTCACTGTGTGTTCCCTGACATGGTTTTGTCCCTCCAGCAAGTAGCACTCTCTTGGTTAAGCACAGCTAGAAGGTAACATGGCACAGTGACTTCTCCCATTGTTTGTACTGGAAAAACAACAGTAAACCTCAGATGGGATGCAACCAGGAGGTACCCAGAAAGGGTAGGAGTTTACATAAAAGGGCTCTGTCATGAAATCCCCTGACTAGAAGAACTCTGTTTTCTGCTCTACTGTAATAGACTTGGAAGTGAAACAAGGCACAGGGATCTAGCAAAGGTATTTATAATGCAGGGCTCATGCTACCAGAAAAGTGTAAGAAAATTGCAGCTTTCTAAAAAAGAGAAAACTCCTAGATGCTGTTCTCTTAGATTTCTCATTCCTGTTACTTCATACATTGATGGAGACACTTGAAATCCATGTAATCCTGCAAGTGGAGACCATTCTGTGACCATCTACACGGGTCAAGGGCACTCATCCTATCTGAACCTCATGGCAGAATGGTGGACATTTATCTGAGAGCAAAAGATGCAGCTCCAGCACGGGGGTCTGCACACCAAGCGATGGCCAATGCCTCTATCCAGACAGAGCTGCTGAAGGCAGAGGCTGCAGTGCAGGCCTCAGGCTGCAGGAAGTGCCTGGACCTTTCTCCTGGGACAGGGACAGGCAGCAAACCTGCCTGCAATACGTGTGCCCAGGTGGAGGGGCTCCTGCAGCAGGTGGCTGAGCTGCATGAGGCAGTGAGAAGGCTTTGTAACATCAGGGAGGGTGAGAAGGAGTTATCTGATTCCAATTGCAGTCTTCTGTGGACCCACAGACCATGGCCAAATATCCAACCCCCCCCATCAGCACATACGTAAAGGAGAGGAACCAATGATGCAGAAGAATGGAAGCTTGCAATTGCAAGGACCTGGAAGAGGAAGAAACTTCCACCAAAGCCTGAGGTGCCCTTGCAGAACGGCTTTGCCAGTCTGCAGCTGAAAAGGAAAGACCCATCACATCAGGAAAGATGCTGAGGCTGAGTAAGGCAGCCTGATCTGCTCCCCGTATAATAAGCAACACAACTAAGAAAAGGTGGCAGGTGACATCAGTAGGTCACTGTCTTCTGAGAGGTATGGAGGCACCAGTTTGCTGGCCTGACACCCTCTCTATAGAGGTGGGCTGCTTACCAGGGGCTCATATCAGGGATGTCACCAAGACACTACCAAATCTCACACAGTCGACTGACTATTATCTGCTGCTTTGGTTTTGCATGGGCACCAGTAATATAGCCAGGAGCAGTCTAAGGAGCATCAAGAAGGATAACAGCACCCTGGGAGTGGTAGTAAGGGACCTCTGGAGAGCAGGCAGGTTTTCTATCAATCTTCCTTATCACAGGGAAAGGGTTTGAAAGGGCCAGGTGAATCTGGTGAATCAACAAATGGTTACAGGACTGGTGCCACAGCCAGACGGTTGGCTACTTTAGATCATAGGACTAACTTTCAGAAAGCTGTTCTTCTGGGGGCTGATGGGGTCCATCTGTTAGAGAAGGAGAAGAGCATCTTAGTCATAGGCTGCCAAGTAGGTGAAAAGGGCTTTAAACTAAAAGTACTGGGGCAGGGGAACCTCAATCCATCCCACTCCTACTAGTTTGATGCCAGTGCCAGCAAGAAATTCCCAGAGCCTAGAGAGGGATCACAGGTCAGCAGGAGAGCACCTGAACAACCACATAAAGGAATTCCAGCTGGTCCAGCTGGTAGTCAGCTTCATCAGGGGCCCAACTTGAATGCCTCTGTGCAAATACTTATAGCATGGGGAATAAACAAGAGGAGTTAGAGATGTGCACACAGCTGCAGGGCTGTGGTCTTATTGACATCATGGAGACATGGTGGGATGGCTTCTGTGACTGGAGTGTTGGAATGGAAGGATACAGGCTCTTTAGGAAGGACAAGCAGGGGAGACGAGGAGTGGATGTTGCCCTTTATGTCAAAGAACAGCTAAAGCATGTAGTAATGGAAGAGCTGACCAAGAGTTTATGGGTCAGGATTAAAAGAAGGGCAGGGACAGGTGATATTATAGCAGGGCTTTGCTACAGGCCACCTGGCCAGGAATACTGAGTGGATGAGGCCCTCTATAGACAGATAGGAGCAGCCTCATGTTCACAAGCCCTGGTCCTCATGGGGGACTTCAACCATCCCAATATCTGTTGGAGGGACAACACAGCAGTGCATAAACAGTCCAAGATGTTCCTGGAATGTGTTGACGGTATCTTCTTTGTCCAAGTGATAGAGGACCCAACGAGGAGAGGTGCCATGTTGGACCTTGTTCTCACCAACAAGTAGGGGCTGGTATGGAAAATGAAGCTCAAAGGCAGCCTTGACTGCAGTGACCATGAAACAGTGGAGTTCAAGATCCTTAGGGCAGCCAGGAGGGTGCACAGCAAGCTCACTACCCTGAACTTCAGGAGAGCAGACTAACCTCTTCAGGGTTCTACTTGGTAGAGAACCATGGGATAGAGCTCTGGAGGGAAGAAGGACCCAAGAAATCTGGTTAATATTCAAAGATCACCTCCTCCAAGCTCAGGAGCAATACTTCCAATGAACAGGAAGTCAGACAAAAACACCAGGAAGCCTGCATGGATGAACAAGCAGATCCTGGACAATCTCAAACACAAGAAAGGAAGTCTACAGGGTGTGGAAACAAGGACAGGTAGCCTGGAAGAAATATAGATAAATTGTCTGAGCACCCAGGAATCAGATTAGAAAAGCTAAAGCCCTGATAGAATTATATCTAACCAGGGATGTCAAAGTAAGCAAGAAAAGCTTGTATAGGTATGTTGGTGATAAAAGGTGGACTGGGGAAAATGTAGGCCCTCTCTGGAAGGAAACTGGTGAACCAGTTACCCAGGACATGGAGAAGGCTGAGGCACTTAATGGCTTTTTTCATCTTAGTCTTCACTGGCAAGTGCTCCAGCCACACTGCCCAAGTTGCAGAAGGCAAAGGCAGGGACTGGGAGAATGAATAACCATGCACTGTAAGAGAAGATCACGTTTGAGACCATCTAAGGAACCTGAAGGTGCACAAGTCCATGGGATCTGATGAGATGCATCTGCAGGTCTGGAGGGAACTGACAGATGAAGTGGCTAAGTCACTCTTCATCATATTTGAGCAGTCATGACAGTCCAGTGAGGTTCCTACTGACTGGAAAAGGGGAAACATGGCTCCCATTTTTAAAAAGAGAAATAAGTAAGACCCAGGGAGCTACAGGCCAGTCAGTCTCACCTCTGTGTCTGTCAATATCATAGAACAGATTCTCCTGGAAGTTATGCTAAGGCACATGGAAAATAAAGAGCTGGTTGGTGACAGCCAACATGGATTCACTAAGGGCAAATCATGCCTGACATATCTGATGGCCTTCTATGACAGGGCTACAGTGTTGGTGGATGAGGGAAGAGTGACTGATGTCATCTACCTGGGCTTGTGCAAAGCCTTTGACACTGTCCCACAAAACATCCTTTTCTCTAAACTAGAGAGACATGGATTTCACAGATGGACCACTCAGTGGATAAGGAATTGGCTGGATGGTCACATTCAAAAAGTTGTTGTGGTCAATGACTGAATATCCAAGTGGAGACTGGTGAAGAGTGGCATTCCTGAGGGGTGCGTACTGGGACTGGCGCTGTTTAACATCTTTGTCGGCAACACGGACAGTGTGACTGAATGCACCCACATCACGTTTGTTAATGACATCTAGTTGTGTGGTGCATTCGGCACACTGGAGGGAAGGGATGCAATCCAGTGGGACCTTGACAGGCTTGAGAGGTGGGCCCGTGTGAACCTCATGAAGTTCAACAATGCCAAGTGCAAGGTCCTGTACGTGGGTCAGGGCAACCCCCAGTATCAATACAGTCGGGGTGGAAAATGGATTGAGAACAGCCCCGAGGACAGGGACTTGAGGGTGTTGGTGGACAAGAAGTTCAACGGGACGTGACAATGTGCCTTTGCAGCCCAGAAAGCCAACCACATCCTGGGCTGCGTTAAAAGAAACATGACAGCAGGTCAAGGGAGGTGATTCTCCCCCTCTACTCTGCTCTTGTGAGACCCCACCTGGAGTCCTGTGTTCAGCTCTGGGGCTCCCAACATAAGAAGGACATGACCCTGTTAGAGCGAGTCCAGAGGAGGGTCATAAAGATGATCAGAGGGCCAGAGCTCCTTTCCTATGAGGACAGGCTGAGAGAGTTGGGGTTGCTGAGCCTGGAGAAGAGAAGGCTCCAAGGAGACCTGATGGCATCCTTCCAGTACCTCAAGGGGACCTACAAGAAAGCTGGAGAGGGACTTTTCACAAGGGCCTGTAGAGATAGGACAACGGGTATTGGCTTTAAGCTGAAAAAGGTTAAACTTAGATCAGATATAGGGAAGAAATTCTTTACTGTGAGAGTGGTGAGGCACTGGAACAGATTGCCCAGAGAAACTGTGGATGCCCCATCCCTGAAGTGTTCAAGGCCAGGTTGGATGGGGCTTTGAGCAACCTGGTCTGGTGGAAGGTGTCCCTGCCCATGGTAGTGGGGTTGAAACTAGGTGATCTTTAAGGTCCCTTCCAACCCAGATGATTTTATGATTCTATGATTCCCCTTAAAAGCTTACTAATGTTTGTTGCTCTGTTATAATGGATATTTAACTTGCCAGAAATCCACACACTCAAGTATATCTGCTTTCTAAGTAAGGGACGAACAAACCCCTTGGTTTTGGGAGATAGCAAGTATTTTCCTCCATCTGTTTCTGGAGGTACCTTTTCACTCATTTGCATCTCTCCCTTCAGAAAAAATATGCAAACTGTTTACATTCTGGTCCTCCAAAACCCAAAGTGGGAACTTTGAAGGAAAGTACATGCCACATCCTAAGGGGCTTAAAAAAGAAGCATGCGCTGCAGTATAAAGGATGCTACTCATTGTGTCACAACACTGGTGTTCTGTCACTCTCCTGATTATTGCTAATGTGAGAAATGTCTTGGTAAAAGAAAGCATTTCATGTTGCATGTAAAACAGCCTAAAAATAGTGGCATGACTTCCTCTTGCAGCTTAGGTGAAGGATTATGATTCACTGAGCTCCAGTTACTATTTTGACTCATATAATGGTATCTTTAGAGCTACACTTCTGAGACAATCCAACCCTTAATGATGTTAACAACATAAATATTTTCCTAAGAGCAATAGGAGCACTCGCTGAACTTTTAAAGCAGGAAAGCTTTACATTCCCAAAATTTTGGTAAGAAATCACAGGGGACACTTGAGATAAGTTATTTGATTTTGCTGTCAGAGAACAGCAAAAGAATTAAACCAAAGAATTATGGGAAGAAATTCAGCATTTTAGTAGAATCAGCAAGTTTATGATTTGAATTGTGAACCAGTACATATAAAAACTTTTGGGTAACATTTGCACTGAGTTGTTTGGTCTCATTTACATTTAAAAGTCCTGGAATGGATGCAAACAAGACAAAACCAGTTTCCAAAAATATCAGGGAAGCTTACACCATGGTTGTCATATCTGCTAGACTGTTCTGAAAAGCCCTAAGAGTGAGAAAATATTACAAATCTTTCCCAGTACATGGTCCCCAAACTACATCCACTTGGAGGGGAACAAAGTCTTCTATCCCACACTGGTCCTTGAAAAGCAAGTTAATACTAGACTGAAGGTATATATTTCACACTGCAGAGAATAAATGCTTTAATAATAAAACTTATATATTTATCAAGAATCTAATGATGTCTAATCCTTAAACAACCTGATGAGTAACTTGATTATCAGCAGAAAAAACAATCTGAATTTCATTGCCCCCAGTCAGATAACAAAAGCCAACAAAAGCAGTTTTCTGTGAATTTATCCTCAATTAGCAGATAAATGCACTATCTTGCTATGATGTCCCTTTGAAACGTTTTTTATTTGATTAACCTTTAATTGTTTAAATTTCAGCTGGAGCTAAAAACAATGACAAGGAGCCATGCTGAACACAGTTGGTTTTAGAACATATGCTATTACAATTACTTTTTCTAAAAATAATCTTACTCAGTATGCAAAGAAACTTAAGAGATAAAGTTTTGGGATTATTTCCTGAACTTTCGGGGGGGGGGGGGGGGGGGGGGCGGGGGGAAGAAAGGAAGAAAATCTCCTCTATACGGTTGAAATAATCTTTCATATTGGCACTAAAATAGCAAAATGCAGTAATTACATCATTATTTTGTCAGTCTCTGTCAATCCTTTGTAAGAAAATATTCTCTCTCTCACTCTTTATCCAGGTCTTAACACCTTCAGAACCCTATCTCTATTGTCTTAGAGTGCATACTTTTCAAGTCAGGGATATGTTTCTACTTGTCTGAAAAGTGCCTACATATTTACTGGGTTATATTAGTAAATCAATAAAAAAGTGTAAATTGGTATCTTTTGTAGTTCTTAGTGCCTATAACAATGCATTTACTTTGGGAAAGCAGACTACCTGGATTACACGTAGTTTTCCTATCTACTTCAGATACTGAACATTTTTATTGACCTTTATTAAACACAAATCACACTCAAAGCTCACCCACTGAAACAGCAAAAGGTTATCTTTCCTGTGCAGCAGTAGTACTGGACAGCAGGCTCTCCAGTTTCTACTCATAAGTATTTTGGTCTGCACCTTAGTAAATTAAACAGGGCCAGTGAACTTCTTGACACTGGAATTCACTTGTCTGTACTGTTAGCTTATAATACTCCCTAGTGTGGTTTTTGTTTTGTTGCGAAGAACACTTGTAAATAGCTCCCAACAACAGTTTGAGACAGGGAAAATTCCAAAATGGCAATATGGATATACCTTCTGGTTTTGGAAGTTATGAGTTTATTAGTATGGATGCAGTACTAATAATGAGTACCAAAGAATGAACCCTTAGATCATAGACACAGGCTTAGATGGTGATCAAAATACCAAGCAATTTCTGTGGGTGAAAAACTAAGTTTTTCTAATCTAAGTTTTTGCTAAAATCTGATATTTTTTTTTTTTCAAAAGAATAACCCCCCCTTTGAGCTGGTAAAGATTCAGTAATCTTATTTTCGGCGCCCTGCTGCATAGTCATGTGATGGCAAATTCTCATAAAGTCCCTCTTTTTTTCCCCCAGGAAAAAATCTATGAGAAGTAAATTACAAATATTAATTGTTCTGTACAACCTAGTCTTCATTTTCCACTAATAGATACAGTTACAAACTAAAGTTGTATAACAAAGTGGTGGTACTCTATGTGATACCACAAAAATCTTCAGAAACAGAAGAGATACCATGACCATGTGCCCTATAGTACATCTTAAATATATATCATTCTTCATCTTTACATAGAGTGGAAAAGTGAAAGATATTTAGCTACTGTGTTATTAGGCAATCCAAGATGCATAGTTCATTCCAGAATCAAAGTTTAAATGGTTATAGGTCTTCCAAGTCTGCAGTTCATCCTGTTGAACTAAGCACAACATGAACCTTTGAACATGGACTCATTCTGTCTCCAAATTTAGACTGTGTCAAGTTCAGCTTTTCACAGGCTAGTCTCACACTTATTTTGTTGCATTTTTTTAAGATCAACAACCAAAAAACAAAATGTGAAAAATATATGTAGAAATATACAAAGTCTAGAAAGGATTTATACCTTTTAGTAATAAGTAATTTTTCTGGCCTAGATATCCAATAGCTCTGCTTACTGCAGGAATGCTGTTTGTATGCAGCATTATGTAGTAAACTGAAAAAATGTGAGTAGTTTAACTAACTGACTTAATTTGTTTACTTTGCGTTAATATGAGACTCTCGATATTGAAATACCTATACAAACCCCACACTAAATAGAAACCAACTCAGATTTAAGTAGACTAATATTAGCAAAGATACTCAAAACTATTCAGCATGTATAGATAAATTTCAAGAAGTCTTCTCTTTTAACATTGCAGTTTTGCATAACTGTACCTGGAGGTATTTTGCACCAAAAGTATATTAAGGTAACTGGAGAAATTCAGATACATAATATCTAGAGCTCTATGATTCCCTCTGCAGAAATCTCCATAATTATGGAGATTATAGAGATTGCACACTAATACTAATTCTCCACTAAAACTGATGCAATTAAAAGATAATAGTAGTTCTAAATTAAAACCTCAAATTTGCATTTGAAAGATAACAATTAGATTAGTCAATAAAACTTTGTGAAGTAAAAATGTAATCTCTGTTTTCTTCCCATGGAAAAACAAAGGAAATAAAGAACAGAAGAGAAAGACTGAAGTAACAATGTAATTATTTACACTGTAGCTTTGTTCTCCTAGTCACTGCTACATTTCAATTCTGGATTTTGGGAACATCTGTTCACACATGTAATATATATATCTACACTGCCATAAAAGATAGATAAGTTAGGCTTCCAAACTGCTGCTGCTTGTTTTGTTGAGTTTGTCATTTTACAGTATCTTCTAGATATGCATCAGCCAACAGCGGTGGAGGAGGAAGAAGGGGGAAATGGCAAAGCCAACCTTTCAGCACTGTGCAGCATCAAGATCAAAGTTCACTTTGAATTCCCTGTCATGCCAATATTGATTTTCTGAGCGAAGTTATGAAAACTTTTGTGGGAAAGAATTCAACATCAAAAAAAGGTTTTGACCATCACTAGGTTTAAAAGATATGTTAGAGGAAAACTTGTAGGAGAAGCTTTGGCAGAGTTCATAGGCTGTAAGTGCTAGAGGTATTTTTTTATAAATTAAGCATGGAAGGTTAGGAATTTGATGCATGTGTTTGTTCTTCAAGCAACAGGGATATTTCAGTATTTGTGGCCTAATGTCTAATCCAGGAAAATGGATTGCAATTTTATTTAGTTATCACCTGCTGTGTAGAGACCTCGTTACAAATGCAAGGATCATAGGGGGTATTGTGGGTAGACATATTTTTTCCCCTTGTTGTTTCAAACGTAGAGGAAATAGTTCTCTTCTTAAACCTTAATGAGTCAAGGTGAATTCAAACCAGATGTTTTCTGGTTTTTATTCCCACTTACAAGTCACAGCTTCACTTGCTGCTGCATAGAATGCCCTAGATGTAATGACCAGCTAGTGCTCCCTCTTTTAGGAATGAATGTTCGTAGGTCAGACTCCAAGTTAAATGTTTATTTTTCTAACTGTTTTATAGCAGAGTTTGGTTAAACGACTTGGCACAGTGTACTTCAGTTTAATTTTAAGCTTGACAGCAGTGCTGGCCTCCGAGTGCGTATGTGTGTAATTTAGTTGCTGTGCTACTGGTAGTGTATAGAAGATTAATGAATGGTAAAGCTCTGTGGCAGTTGTGAAGAGACGCAGGATAGAGCAAACCAGTTACCATCTGTTCAAAACGTCTCTTACAGCTCTTTTAAGGAAAACCATTATCAGCAGGAGATAAAGGCATACAATAGTTTTAAATATTAATATTTTTCTGATGTCAGTGGGAAATTCTGTTTCTGTACTTATCTTGTTGGGGCAGTAAGTGTCTTGTATTAATGTATATACGTATGCATACATGTCTTTATATGATGTATAACTCTGCTTTTAATGTGGTACTTTGAAACACGCAGAAAAAATGTAACCCAACCCAACTCCACCCAACCCAAAACACTAGGCTGTTAATAGTTCAAGTCATTGAAAAAGCTACCATAGATTTTATTTTCCCCAAAGTAAAACAAAGATATTAACTTCCGTATAAACTATTATATGTATAGTGCATATTGATTGAAATAAAAGTTGGATAGGTGTATCTAAAACGTAAAGTTATGTGATTTTATATAACCTCACCATGGGACATCCCCATTTTTCAGATGGACTTATTAGATTTAGTAGAGAATTTATAGCAAAATTTCAAGTTAGAGATATATGTTGCCAGACCATAAAATGCTTATAATATGATTAACCAACATTTCTCTGTATCTTGGTTTTCAGAGAAACAATATAATGAATTGGAATCATAGTTTTAAAGGGGCTCTGAATCTGGTTGGCTTGCCGATGTCACTCAGCAAATAAATCTAGATGCAGCTTCAAAAACTTTCCAAGCCTGTGAATGTTTTAACACTTCCTATTGTGTCAATATTTGATAGTATGTACTATTTAGTGGTTAATTCTGTTGTCACTGATTTCATTGATTACAGGCAAGATGGAATTTCTGTCACTTAACTTCAGGGAAGGGATTCTGATACTCCTAATTCCTTTGTGTGCAATCAGCTTTCAGAATGAGGCACTTGAAGTTAAGCATTCACACACAAGAGTCTACCTCTAAGTAAGGTGTCTAAGCTACCCTTACAACCACTATGGTTCTAGACAGTATAGTCACTGAAATTTGGAGAGCTATTCATGTGATCAAATGTAGATGATTGCTGTAAAAGATCAGACAAATAACTCTTCTGCATCTCACAGACTGCAGTGATGAGAGGAGCCATTAAGCTGGTAACACAAACACCAAGTGCATTTTTATATGTCATGAGGTTATTCCACCTGACTTTTAATTGCCTCTTCAGAAGAGTTCAAGTCTCCTCCAACTCTTGTTGGCTTTCAGTCAAGCTTCATGTTACTGCCTCAGAGAGTCTAGGGCATCTCAAACAGAACAAGATACCTGTGTGTGGCTAGATTAATCCCACCTGCTATTCCCATTGAGTTCAGCAGGAGTTCAGGTCACTCAGATCACATATAGCTGTAAATGTCTAAATGCAGATGGATTGATTCCTGTTCCAATCAACTAAGGCTTAGCTGATGTTGTGGTCTAACCCCAGCCACTGACGAAGTACCACACTGCCACTTGCTCACTCCCCTCACTGCAGAGGGATTGGGAGGAGAATCAGAAAGGAGTGTTGAGACAGGAAAAAATTAAGAATCGAAATAAAATAAAACCACCACCACCAATAATAATAACAGTTATAATAATAATAACAGTTATAATTGAAAGGGGGGAGAAGGGGAGAGGAACGAAATCCAGAGAGAAGGGAGAAAACAAGTGATGCACCTGCTGACAGATGCTCAGCCAGTCCCTGAGCAGCTGTCGGCAGGCCCTGGCCAGCTCCCCAGTTATATACCAAGCATGATGTCCCATGGTATGGCATACCTCTTTGGCTAGTTAGGGTCACCTGTCCTGAATGTGCCCCCACCCCTGCATCTCCCAGTTTCTTATGCCCCTCCAGCCCTCTTTCTGGCAGGACCCAAGGAACTGAAAAGTCCTGGACTTAGCAGCAACAACCAAACTCATCAGTGCGTTATCAGCATTGCTTTCACACCAAATCCAAACCACAGCACTGCACCAGATACTGAGAAGAAAACTAAACCTATCCTAGCTGAAACCAGGACATCTATGATCTTGAGCTTAACTTGTAATGAGAATTAACTTGTGTGAAGAAGTACTACTTAAAATGTCCAAGAATACCTGCCAAGGCTAGCAGAAGTTACTGGTCTCCTGGAAGAGATGTCTGGAGCTGCTGATGGAGGCCAGAAATGAAGTCCAGGGCATTGCAAAAGAAATATGTGGACACCTGAACTGAGGTCTTTGCCTTCCTTTACATGTGATGGAGGGGAATATACACTCTGGAAGATGCTGGTTTGCAAATCATTTTAGATAAATGTAAAAGAAACAGAATAGCAAAGCAAACATTGAAAGTTTTTCCACTGAGTTTAATTTAGATAATTCCTGAAACAGGCAAATGAATTGACAAGTACAAGTTATGCAAACCAGTAATCAAGAAATAGCATCAAAGTTGATTCTAGGACAGTGTTCTGCACAACACTACTGAATCAGGACTGTGTCTTAGGAAGGGATGAACTGCCCTTCACAGACATCTATTTTTCTTTACTAGTTATAGCATAAACACAGAAAAATGAACGTAAATGTAAACTGTCTTTCTTACGTACCTCAAAACCAGAGACTAATCACATTCATATTTTATAAGTTTTCCTGATCTTTTCCTGTTAATGTCCAGCTACCTTTGTTTTCTCTGGGAAAAAAAAAAAAAAAAAAAAAAAAAAAAGTAAAAAGTAAGGGTCTTTCCTTTCTGCTTTCATGAAGATAACCTTCCTTTCCTTCACATGGCAATCCATCAACTACCATAGAGAGCCCAGAGCTAATAGTTTTTTAAAAAATTAAACTTTCTGCATTTTAAAATAAACCTTCATTGCATATTAAGCATGTACTTAAGGCTGTAAGAGGCAAAGCACATGCAGTGTAATGAATTTTAATTCCTTCATTTTTTCTATAAAATTATTGTACACTTCAATATATTTTGAGAATCTCAGGGCAGGTAAACTACAAGGTTTGTGTTTGCCTTTTGTTTTTTATACTGAATAGGCTTGAAGAAGGTCTTACATTATCTCGCGCAGTCCACCAAATATTTAATATTGTAAAATAAACCAATACTAATTTTTCTAATTAAAAAAAAAAAGTTTCTTTTCTGTGACATGTAGAATTTCAAGGGTTTTTAATCCTTCACACAAAGTGCATTATGACATTTAAGCAGAAAACTATATTTTTCAATTAGAACACTTTATGCAGAAAATTCTAGTTATTATTATTGATGAATGGTAAAATATTATTTCAACATTAAGTTGTCTATTCACTTTTTTCTTTGAGAATGATTAGAGGCTACCTAGAAGTGTCTTTGGTTGAAAAAAATTAGACTTTTTATTGTGTTTATCTTAAATTGTCTAATTGCTTTTAAAAGTGTAATATATATACAAAGTCTATGCTTTTCTAAAAAGCCAAAATTCCATCTCTAAGAGAATATTTGCTTTTCATTAAGTCTTTATCTTCTCTTCCAAAAAATGTAGTATCTATAAAACTGATAGATCTAGATGTCTATTCTTCTTTCCTTTGAACAAATGATACATAGGACACTAAAAGCCAGCTTGAAGACAGCAGCCTCCATTCAAGAGTCAGACTGACAAATGCCATGAAATGGGATAAACTGCTGGCATCAGAGACATGTGCTGAAGTAGCCATTCATTAAGTGACTGTTAAATTAACCTGAATCTTTTAATCTTCACAGAGACAGGAGCTACTTCTACTAAATAATGGAGTAGAGTTGTATCTCCTTAAATCTGTATTTTCTGAAACCTGTGAAGATCTAGCATGATCAAAGGTCTTTGCTGTGGGCCTCTGAATCAGCCAGTCTTTTAATGAATCTACTGCATATTTCCTTAGAAATTAGTATGTCAGAAAGGACCAAAAGGCTTCAAAATTTTTGTTTTATTACAATGCAAGAGGAAGGAAAATTATTCTTTTAGTTGAGTAAAATCTAGTCTGGTGCATAGGAAAGACATACCTTTCCCTTTCATCTTCCTTTTCACTCAGCAGCTCCAGGCAGCTAGAAATACTAGAACAACTCTGATTACATTCCAATCTCCTCTTTTCTACCACCATGGCTGGAGTCTACTTCCTAATATAGTCTCTGTTCTTTTCAGGAGTTTCCCAGGGTCTTCTCCTGGCTGCAGTCTCACCCATCTTCCCACTAGAGGTATCTCCCCACTATGCATAATAGAACTGTTCAGATGAAAAGAGAACCCTGTTAGCAAAGGTTCTTTTCCCAGCCCATCTATGCAAAAAGTGTTAGGGTTTGGTTTATAAAAAGACTTTGATTTTCAACTATAAGAACAGCCATATAGGAGAAGACCTAAACTGCTTGTTTCCAGAGCCAATTGAATTATTCTGACACTTAACAGAAAGTGACAGATGCGAGATAAGTTTATTCAGATTTTATAAATTGAGGGATTATACTCTTTATGCAATCACTCCAAAGGTGTGTTTCTGAGGCTGAATAAGGTATAGTCAATAACACTAAACAATATAAAATCATATATCAAGAGACATTTGCCTTTCTGCCCTTCTCTGCAGGTTAGCAATCTGATAAAGGCTGTGCTTATATAGTAGTGCAATTAAGTTCTTGATCCTAAGTTTAATCAGAGCAGACCTGCTAACACACCAAATTTATGTCCATGTTTGATATGTTAACATACACTAAGCCTGTCTACACATAGTCAGTTATGGAATCTAAGCTGGGAGCTGGAATCTAATAGCTGAAAGGCATCAAGGAACATCTTCTTAAATTACTTTTAGCTCTGAAAGGCTTTGTGAGCAATTCTAGTTAGGTCAAACAAAAAAAAAAAAAAAAAAAGGAAAAAAAAAGATCATAATGCTCACAACCAAAAATTTAACTTTTTAAAAATGAACTGGGGGTTTCACCCCATCAGTTTCGGTGTGGTGGCTAACCAAGCAAAAACCTGCTTCCTAAACACCACTCAGCTGCAAGTCTTTGAACTACAGACCTACCACAGACCTATTACAATCCTTTACCCCTGCAGCATAGAATTATAGAATCATTTAGGTTGGAAAGGACCTTTGAGATATCAAGTCCAACTATTATCTCAGGACTGCCAAGTCCATCACTAAGCCATGTCCCTAAGCACCACATGTATGTGTCTTTTAAACACCTTCAGGGATGGTGATTCTACCACCTCCCTGGTCAGACTATTCCAATGCTTGGCTACCCTTAAAGGAGGGTAGGTATATTTTTCTGATTTTGAGCATTATTAGTTTACCTGCAGTGCTGTGCTCACCTTTCACAGAAACTCCAAATTACACCATGTTATGTTTTATTAGGTGGATGGTTCAGATGATAAACCTCAAAGGGAAGATTTAGGGCCTTACTGAAATAACTACATGAACATGTCTTTAGAGATGTTTCCTCCTTCTGGGGATCCAGACCTTGGGGTTTTCATGTAAAGGCACATGATTAATTAAACAGACTTTTTCTGTCAGAAGAACAGAAGAGGATAATGTAGTAGTGCCCACCTTTTGTGCAACAAGCATGGAACTGAAATGGTGGATTCAAAGCTCCTACTAGCAGAAACTGGGGGATTCAAAGAGGCTAAGGGACATCTTCCATCTCTTCTGTTGAAGCTGTATCACAGTGAAGTCAAGAGTCCAGAAAATGGGATTAAGAGAAGAGAAAGCAACTGGAAAGTAGACATATCTCAGAAGTTACTGTACCACTAGAAGAAATATTGGCAAATTCTTCTCCTGTTAATTCTTCTTCACTTTTATTCAGCAACTGTCTAATATTAAAATGAATATGTATTTCAGGGAGCAGTGCTTTCTGTATCTAATGTAGTCCAAAATGAAATATGTTATACACATAAATAGTTATATTTATATGTGTAAAAAATGGGGGGTGAGGGTGTGGTGTGTAGCATTATAGGATGTGTAGAATGGCATTGTGATCTTAAAAATTGTTTACCATGGCCTGACAATTTGCACTTGCAACCCAGAAAGCCAACCATATCCTGGGCTGCATCGAAAGAAGTGTGGCCAGCAGGTCAAGGGAGGTGATTCTGCCCCTCTACTCTGCACTGCTGAGACCCCATCTGGAGTACTGTGTCCAGCTCTGGAGTCCCATGATGGATGCCCAATTACTGGCAGTATTCAAGGCCAGGCTGGATGGGGCTTTGAGTAACCTGTTCTAGTGGAAGGTGTCCCTGCCCATGGCAAGGGGGTTGGAACTAGATGATCTTTAAGGTCCCTTCCAACCCAAACCATTCTATGATGGTGATGATGACAATGATCTTGCTGGCTGAGTATTGATCAGTAACCAATTCACATAATGCACCTGTTCACTTGTAGGCCTCACAAGATAAATTTAGCAATGTGATCCTTCAGGCCTTGGCTTCAGCTAGCTTACTTCAGATACTTAAATGTATGTGCCTAAGTGACCTTGATAGTAACAAATTAACAAAGGAATATGAAGACATTGACAATAGGCCAGTGTCACCCAGGATTTTCTTCCAGGTTGCTAGGGAAAGAGTACAGGAGCAAGGAAACTAGTTTCCTGATTTGCTTTCAACTTACATGAATGAATGGCTTTGGAAATTCTTGAAAGAGTATGAAGTCAGGCATGAGATTTTTAATAGTCCCAGCTGGACTTACCTTCCACAAACTTGTCAGGTTTCTTTTTTAACTCATTTAGGCATCTGGCCTTCAGAACATCCTGTGGCATTGCGTTGCCTAGTTTTAATTATGCCTCGTATGAAAAGAACTTATTTTGAGAAATTGTATGTGTTTTCTCAAATGGAAATCCCTTCTAAAAAAAGAAAATTTAATAGAAAGGGATAATATCTTTCATTAGATCAATAACCTAGCTGGAAAAAAAAAGACTTCTATGTGTCTCAAGACCAGTTTTTTTGATTGTTTGTTTACTTCTTGCTAAATATATTATCCGCTTTAATTACCTTTTCCATAAACCTTACCTTGTGTTTTCACTTAAACCAATGGTTACATTTAACAACAATGCAACTGTGACTCTTGGCAAGAGAGCCTCAAAAATACTTTATTTCTGATGTTTGTGTCCTGGGATTTCAAGAGATAAATAGAATTTGGTCTCTTATTCCCTAGAGACTCCAAACTTTAAATTGACTTCGACTGTTGGTTATATGAAGTCAAATAAAATGTTTCAAATAACACTTTTTTAATTAATGAGATCCATTTAATTTCCATTCTTGTTTGTAATTTCATAAATCACGGTCTATTTTTTGTCTTGATCCTAGGCCTCCATTGTCTCTCAGAAAACAATTCCCATCACAACATTATCGACAAAGGCCACATGGTGTTTTGTAACCAACCTCACTCCACAGCTATTCATTCACTTCTAAGTAGGCTGGATTTAGTCCTGATCTTTGAAAAGGTATGAGAAGTGTAATCAAATACATTTTGTAAACATCAGATGTTTAATCCAGTTCTGCATATTCTGGCCAGAAGATTTTGCTAATAAGGAAACCTTGCTTAGAGACTAAAATTGGAAAGCACAGATCAGAAAACGAACAGCAGCACAGTTGAGCCACACAGTCCATTATCCACTAAAGGAAAGGATTTTTAATGAGATTTCCTTGACACTGGTGGTGTTCTATCACAGCCAGGACTGCTAATGTACCAATCAGACAGAAGCAATATTGCTGCCAGCATTCTTCCTTAAAGAATGCATTTTTTGTTGTGCCCAGTTAAGTATTTAACAGGTTTGCATTGTACACAGATCCTTACAACACAGCTTGTTTTTCCATGTGAAATAAATAAATCAGCCTTCAGATATCAAATATAGTTCATTTCAATGAACATGCATTTTTTCTTCCAAGTGTCAATATTAATAGGGGTAGAGGTGACTGGGTGGCTCTAATAGTTTTCCTTTGTTGCCCTTCAGGAAAAAGCTCTTAGCTTTGGATTAATACAACCTAACACCTTACTTTCTCCAAGTTATAGTCCTCTCAGCCCAGGCAATTAGAGTAGCTAGCACAGATGAATGTAGCACATAGAATGTTGCTTATAAAACCCCAATTTTAGTTGTTGTGTGGACAATTAGGAGTTGTTGCATGTTTAATTTATTTAGTTATCTACAAAATTTAAGCTTTACTATTGTTACTAGTTCTGAAATTGAACACAGAATATTGTGTGGGGCATGTAACAATGAGAAGTCATGCAGAACTGTCTTGAGAAAAAGAAATATTTTAATTTTGTGTAATAATGTAACTCTAGATATGGCATAAATTCTGTGCTGAAGTCTGTTTTTACAGAGTTTATAAAATATTTCTACTTAATTAGGTGAGTTCAATTTAATTTAAAGAATATTATAGATCCAGCATGGTCTGATGGTTAAAGAATTAGAGTAGTATGATGTGTTACCAAGTCCTGTTCTGCTATCCCTTTGTGCTAGGATCTTTCGGAAATACTCAGGATCATTAAAAGAGTTATGTAGAGTTTAGGTGCCTAATTTACATTAAACACATAGCAAACAAAATGTAGTCTTAGGAACAGTAACCAAGGCTTTCTTCTTCTCACAAAGGTACCATAGTATATAAAGGCAAAATCCAAACTAAAATAAACCAAACCAAAACCTCAAGGTTTGGAGTTCTTCTTTACCTCTGCTCCTCTTCCAGTAACTCTTTGTCTCTTTGCTGCATAGTTTATCTACCTTATTGAAAGAAGCAACAATGTCTGTGTCTGGTGTAGCACAGTGGTAAATTCATTTTCATAGAAGCAAGAAGATTTAGTTTTGAACACTAGGAGAAGACGAGGGCATTAAAGTCATGGCTCCACCTTATCAGGAAGGCTTTTACCTTATACTCCTTCTAGAATTGTGTGTTGTATAACAGTGATCCCCAAGACTAAAGCTCAAGAATGTAGGAAAAGCTTTGAAAATACAGGTACAAGACAATACATAAGGCCACAAAGGTAGAAACACAAATCACATATGGTCATATAAGAATGAAATTTAATTTAAGAGCTAGGTAGAACTTACTTTAAAGTATAACAAGGAGAAAAAAAACCCAAACAAACAACACATATTTTTTCTCTCAGTTAAGGACACTATGCCTGATCTGTGCCACTGCTTACCTGCAGCAGGTCCTTGTTCTTCCTCAGCAGAAAGCACCGATTTTTCAGTTGCTGTTTGTTACTTCTTGCCTAAACATCAGAGACAATCAAGGGTCAATGTTAAAACTTTTGCTTTGTTTTATTTAATAGTAACTTGTGTCTACATTCTCTGTCTCTGAAGTGAATGGCAGGTATTTCTCTTACAGCTTTCTTCCTTTAACTAGCCTGAAAAACAGGTTTTAGGATTTTGAGCTACTTTTTAGACAGTCTGTATTTTCTGAAACCCTCAGCCTCCAAATTAAGTATCTGACTATAAATTTTTCCATCCTGGAAATAGATTTGAAGAAAGCATTCTGAATAACACCAATATTGAAGTAACTCCCTTCTTAGGTGGTTAGATTCCTAACTTTGACTACTGGACAGTTTTTCTCCCTTAGAAGATTCATTTATTTTCCACTTTCTTCTGGGAATAGGCATTGAAGTCCTTTCTTTGAGAATCTGACACTTCAGACCACTCTTAAAAAAATTAAGGATAGGTGGCAATGCCCTCCCCTCATTTTTTTCTCATAACCAGCAGTTAGGACATTTACTTTGAAAGATTGAATTCTTTGCTTCAGTGAGTCTTATGTGATGCATAGCAAAGCAAATTGCATGAGTTGGAATGAGAAATGCCTACCCCAGAAATACTTGTAGCCTGTTTTTTATTATGTTCACTTTGGACATGGTCTTACATCCCATCTTGTAGAAGAGAGATTTAGGCCTAGGCTACCATTTTGGGAAAGTGTCCCAAACATATATAGGGAAGAAGCCTATTTGGGAATGACCTGCCCCTAGTGTTTTATTGTGGCAGGGGGTGGGAGGGAGTCTGAGCATGTCCATCAGTTCCATTTTGGCATATGAGTTTGTGAACAGTGTTAAAATGTAACCACAAAGCTGAGCATTCAGGTTTGTCAGAACACAGCAGAAGATGAAAATGCCTAGGAGCAGCCGCTTATGGGGTTACATCAATAAACATCAGTATATTTATCAGCTAAATAAAAGGGGACCAGTATTTCAACCTAAGAACAAATAGCTTATTAACTTGCATCCACTTTACCAGGAGCTATGTCTCTCTGTAAACAGATATATCTGTTTGGAACAGACCAAAAAAACCCCACAAGGTAAAATCAAAGAATTATGCATTGTGGGTGATCAGGGTCCTGTGTGGAAGTTTATTTCCTGTGTCCCTTTTTCTCATAAGGTAACTGTAGGTACATATGCTGACCTCAGGGAGTTATGACTGTGGAGCAAATTTATTTGATTTATTTATCTACCTGCACTCCTGTGATTTTTTTTCTTACACAATGCCAAATACCCAGATACTAGTGTGATGGTAATTCAGATCAGCTGTGGCAAAAGAGAAAACATGATTCTGTGGCTAAGGCAGCTGACCACAAATATTGTAGGCGAGCTGTTTTTCATGTTATAGGCAGATATCTCTTCACAGGTGTTTGTAATGGGCCATTCTTCATTTTCTTGGTAGCAGTTTTGTTTCCCATAATGCTTATTGACTCTGAAGTCAATGAGAGATATTCTTTGAACATTTAAGGTGGGATTTTGTAATTCTGTGATCCACTATTTAAGATGTCTAATTTCAAGTCATTCCAGTGTCTAACAAAGTAGATTTCATCTACTCCATTTAATCCTGAGTGCTCTAACAGTCAGGTCCATGGTATCTCCATTTGGGCAGCCAGAATAAACACATCCTTTGGCTTTGATCTTTGGCTGTTAGAGCTGCTCATTTGTAAAATGAAGACAGTAACACCCCTCCATTCCACTGGGGAAAGTTGAAAAGTATTTCTGGCATCTCTCCACTTTTAAGCGCCTTCTTGTGTAACTTTAACATTCTTCCATCATGATGTTGTAATAACAGGGATAAAATGGAGCTTTCGCTACCATAACAAGGACCTTGGAGTCAAACTTTTGCTTCTTGATCTCTGTCTCCTAGAGATTTGTTTGTAATTTCAAACCGCCTACAGTTCATCTTATAAGCTCAAAGTAAAAAACAGAGAAGAAAGAAATAAAAAACTGCAGAGACTTATCACAGGCTTGAATCTTTGCTTTGTGTATGTATCTCCCCAGATAATACTTCCTGGATTTTTGAATCTGTTTTGAGCTGCTATAAGCTTCTGCTCGTTATGACATTAAAAATATATTATTTTTTTTCAGAGCTTAGAGGTTGTTCTTTTTGTTTCAGACATTTGTTTCTGCATTTTGGCTTGAAGTTTTTTAATTACCTGAAGGAATAACCCTGCTCTGACATAATACCTGTTCCATATAGTTTTGATCTATTCATGTGTATGCCTCAGTCTCTATTTGTGGTAATGTATGCTGAAATGTACTACCAATATTGTTAGGGGGAATCCATTATTTGAGCTTGTATCTTTTTCATATTTTGAGAGCATGGGGAATATTAAGAAGCTACATATTTTATGCAGCAGCAATAATGGCCCTGCCAAATATAATAATGTTTTGTGATTGTTACATGTTAGACAGGTACTTGAACACATATGACCTATTCATACCAAAAAGCTCCCATATCTGCAATAACGCTACAGCTTTTCACACTCCACCTGCTGAGTTTCTAATGCAAACTATCACAGTGTGTGGTCTTCACTACTGTAAACACGAATTCCTTTCTCATTGTGACTTTATATCTTCTACACTGATTATAATGACTCTCTGTCAGCTCAAAGCTGTCAAAATGTTCCTGAAAGGACTGCTAGTGGCAGCAAGGAAAAAAAAAAAAAAAAGTCTTGCATAGCTAAACAAAATAAAGTGTGACCAGAAGCAGGAAAAGTGCAATCTTTTCTTTCTAGTTTCATGTAAACGAGTGTATGTTTATATATGCTGCTTCCTTTGCCTTTATCTTCTTTTTCTAATTGATCTGAATAATTTAACAAAGGGAGTAGTCTCTTCCCTTCCATTTCATATCTTTTAGATACACAAAGATGCCTGCATCACACAGTCCATCTATTTCATCAGTTTCTGTCCTTGCCAACGTCAGTTTGCATTCATTATATTCACACAGCACAGTGTAATGTCAGAAGTACAATGGTGTGTTTCCCCCTCCTCCGCCAACCTTTTTTCCCTTAACCCTGCTCAAGTGATAACCACCAGTGGTGGTCATAGTGGCTGCATCTGGTTCAAAGTGGATTTGGGGGAGACAGACACCACCACAACAGCCAAGGGCTAACCTGAGCAATGTGCCCACCTGACCATAGTGTGGATAAAGCCAAGTGGGAAGAAACTAACTTCTTTAGTCGGTGTGCAAATACAACTATGACTATAAGTCAATTACCTTAATCCATAAATAGTAGACAGCCCAGGGCTCACTGAGCAATCCTGCATGGCAGTGAGCTGCATGCCAGGATCTCCCCTTGAGTAGGGAAGCTTTTCAAGGTTACTTCTTGTGGTTGAGAGAATCCTTTTCATGTCAGATATTTGGTAAGTGAATTTTGGAATAAACATGCTCAAACTTTGAAATCTTAGCTAAGTCATATAAAGGACTGATCATGCACATACAATCTTTTAGACAAACCACTGACCAAGCCTGGGACTAAGTCTGGATTCAGCTGCACCTAGACTACTCTCTGAGAAGGAATTTAGAACACAACAAGGTCCTTTCTGAACCTCATGACTCAACGGCAGGGTCTCCCTGACAGTTTTGTCTGGCCCTGTCCTCTATGCAGTAAATAATCAAGTGTATATTGTCATTGAATCTTGTTGCATTTACCATTGAACTTTGTTAACTCACAACTTTATATCAATAAATACATTGCTACTTCTCTCTTATGGGTGAAGTGTATCACTCTTTCCATGACAAGAAGTGAAGCAGGCCTGCTTTCTTCATTTAGAAAATTTATCCATAGTTAGTATCACTTAATTATATGTATCATTTAACAATGGCAAAGTACTGGTGAGAATGCCACATTTGTTTTTGCAAAGAAAAGGACACTTTATTATAAGAAAGAAAATAATGTCACTGAAATTACTGTGTATCTTTTTCATCAGCCACAGCAGGAAGCAATACTGCATGTGGTAGTTTAAATCTTCTTCAGTGATTTGACAGCTTCCAACTGAGTAAAAGAGTCCACACATTTAGATGGATTTAGAGGACTTGAAGCACAGCCTTCGACTTCAAGAACTTGGAGTTGTGGCACAGGCACATGATCTCACATGTCTTTCATACAAAACCTGTTATATGGTTCTGTTATAACCATGCCTCATGAGAAAGAACCAACCACATTGTTTTTTATGGGGCAGAAGCAGTGTTGTCATTATCTAAAATACATGGAATTTCAGAGATTCCAAGTGTCGTCAGTCTTTTTCTCAAAAATAATAACTTTTCTATCAAAGTTAATGAGAAAATGTAAGCAATCATAGTCTTTCTACTAGAAACCTGCTACATTCAGCTATGAAAAATTATTCATCTGCTAGCTACTCCAGGACCAAATTCGGCCATTTGCTGATATATCCTATGCTTCAGAAAAAGAAATATAGGTGGTAAAGAAACAGTTATATTGTTCTAGCAACAGTTGATGTCTACTTTAATTAATTACAGCAGGGAAAGGAAGCAGACAGCTTATCGACTATTAACTGAAATAAGCAAGTGATCAATATGATTGTTATTTGCACAAATAGCAACAAATACCCTGGATGCCCTCCCATAAGGTACCAACTGAAGAGAATTTTTATACTGCTGCTTTCTTCACACCAATCATACTCATAGGCAAAGCAAGCAAAGGACTGACGTTCAATAGACTACATTTAGTGCTGCTCAGTGATAATCAGGGCCTTCAGTTCAATACTAATAGTAATGTCAAGCACTATTATATTTTCAGATTTATGTGAAATGATTGAAACGCTATTTGCTATCATTCTTGTACAAGGTTCATCCAGTTGTTTATGCAGTATGTCGATATTGATTCTACATAGTAAAGTCCTTATAGTAGGGGCCCAGTGGCTAGTACATGTAACGTCTTCAGTGCCAGCAGCAATTGAGTTATGCCAAGTGTTCGTGGCAGCATGCCAAGCCATCCAGTACACAGTTCATCTTTGCTATGCTAGCTTGCTTTGTACTGCTGTGGGTTGGGGTTGTTTTAATTACTTATGTTTCTCCTGAATATTTTTTCCCTTTACCTAACCCAGCATGAAAAAAAAACAGAGGCAGGTAAAAGTCTTTTTGAAGGCTTTTTCTCAATGAGGAAAAGATACATCTAGTAAATATACCGCTCTAGAGTCATTAGATGCTGTTATATGTGATCGGTGCTGTGTCATTTAGCAAAGTGGTGCTCAGTGGGTGCAGCAGCTGGTATATATGATTTTCTATACCACCTGCAAAAATATCCCATACCATATAATCAACCACCTGGATGAAAAAGAAGGGTAGCAAAACACTGTTTATTATGTAGCAGCACCCATATTTTCCCTAAACTTGTGAGTACATAAACAGACTTTGATAGTCCAAACTTGTGTACAGGATAAGGTTTGTTAAAGCTTACCTGTTCAATAAAGCATATACTGCCTGCTGTTCAGATAGTATTGAACAGATTTGCCTTATTTCTAATGAAGGTGTTTGGGCAATTTTCTGGCACAAATGAAGTAAAATTATGTACTTAAAATGTCCATTAAAAAAAAAAAAAAAAAAAAGCATTCAACCAGACACCACCATTTTCCTGTAACAGATTGGAAACTACAAAACATACAAATGAAACCTCAGTGATAAATTGGTATCATTAGTACTGTCGGGATTACTTATTTGCTTAGAAAGATCCTGTCCAGTGGCAACATTTCAAACAACTGTTTTAACAACTTCTGATTAACAAGCTGCCCTGTAACATTCACAAGAGACATCTCGGATTATCATTGCTCAGCCAGCTCTACCCACCACCCACCCCCACCCCCCCACCCCCCTTCATTCCCACTGCTATTACATTCCTTGTGGCCACTGTGATTCATTTCCATGAAGCTATAGCAGTTTAGTCCTGCTGAAAATCTGGCACTCAGTCTTCAGCATCAAATCCAACACACCTTTTCACTGCCTAAGTAATAGTACTCTTACTATGTGAATCCATCTTTTCAGTCTATTATACCAGGATCTAACAGATGCAGGGAAAGATTTAGAAATTGGACCTAGTCCTTTTGCCCTGATTAATTTAATTTTTATTTTCACAAATGTTGTACTACTTAATCTGTAAAGCAGTAAAAGAAGTCTAAAATTTCATACATATCAGCACGTGACGTAAGTATATGTTGTCGTCTATAAATGGACAGACTAATCAGATGGAGCAGAGAAGGAATATCCTAAAAGACTATAGATTACTGTGGATTCTGTAACCTTTTGGTATTGTGATTAGATTCTTAATCTGTAATGTATTTCTACAAGCAAAGCCTATGTTAAACCTGCATTAATCAGATCTATACAAAATCGAAATGCAAAAATTAAAGGTCTTCTATGAAAAACTAAAACCTTTTCTCAAGTAACATCTTCCAGTTCAAGCATTGTGTGAACTTACTTAGGTATCTGAGTCAGCCAGAAGCAATCTTCCTGAAGGCTTTGAAAGACACTTAATCTAGCTGCATGTGGTTTTTATGCATTTAAGCTAAATGACTGATTCATCAGGAACTCGATTTTCAGTCACACATTACTGTCCAGATAAGACTAAGGAGACCACACTGAAAGTAACTGGATGATATTAATTTTCTGCTAAAAACATTTGCAAATGTCTTGTTGCTTTTGTTTACTTTTTTATGTCCAAGTTCTCAGCATCCTTCACAATTCATGTTTTGGACCCAATAAAATAATGAAGTATCTTCGTAAGTAGACTAATATTTTTTTCCACTTTTACTACTGTGACAGTTATATTTGGTTTTCATTTACAGAAACTTGTTTTGCTGTAATAACAAATAAATGATTTTAAATAGAAGAACTAAATGACAAAGTATAGAAAGATATGGAGTCTTTCACCTTCAGGTCACTAATTCATATCTAAGTAATAAGTAACAGATTTTTTACCATCTCTTGGTTGTTTGAAATCCTACATAAAATGAGCTAGCAACCTCAGTCATGGTTCTGGTGTGAAGTCATCATGTGACACCAGCTGACAGTTTTGTCTGTAAAGGGAAAGATTCTGCGAAAAAAGAGGAAGGAGTGTTCCACCAAGATCAATTTTGTTAGAAGAGGAAAAAAAAAATAAACTCATAGGAAAAAGAAGAATATAAAAACTTTGAAGTGAAATAGGGATAAAGGTCTTGATGGAGATAAACAACATTTTCAGGACTATTCATTTAGCAGTATTCCATTAGAACTATATACTTTTGTGGGCTACAAACCTTCATGAGTCAAAGACATGGGAAAACTGTAAACATAGGATGTCATGGAGAGGAAAACCATGAAGATACTTACTGTCACCCCACTCTTAGGAATTACTAACCGACTATTTTAGACCAGTAATGGTTTTGTGTGCCTGATTTGAGAAAGCTTAAAAGGTATGTTTTTCTGAAAGCTCTTGTTTAGCAGTCATTGTAGAATGAAGCCCAGATATTTACACATTTAGGAATTTAGAATAAGATCTATCACAGCAGATCAACAAATAGAAACAAAACCAGAAATAAAACCAAAATCTCCAAAAAAACCACAAAACCCAACCCTGACCAGTAAACCTGGCTTGTTATTAGCTTTATATAAACTCATTGTGTAGATGTAAAAAGAACGCGATTTTTCAGGGTTGTTAGCTCAATATCTTACCCCAGTGAAAAAACATCTCTTTAGGAATTAAAAAAAAATAAAATTAAAACAAAATGAATAGTGCTAAAACACTAATTAAGTCTGTTTTCCAATTATGTTAATGAAACTACAAAGAAAATGCAAATCTAGAAGTCTCCAGAAATTCTAACAGTTGTGGTGTAGCACCATGGCTGGTAGTCCCACAGCAATACTTCTACTGCCCCCCCAGGAGAATACCATAATAGTGGTTCACAAATGTGCATTAAATTAATCTGTTTGATCAGTGTTTTCTACTTTTTGGTGAGCAGGGATTTATTTTGAACTTTATTCTGTGGGATTCAAAAATTGTGAAGTAATGCTGCCATTTGAGTCACAGAAGCAAGTAAAAATCTTGCACTATTTGTAACACTAAGATCATTCTTCAAGTCTCATGACATCAGCCAGCAAGATTCTCTTCATTTTAAGTAAGATATAAGTACACTTATAAGTAGTGCTATTTCAGCCCACTAGAAGTCTAAGAGGTCCCACTACAGCAGTATAACAGTCACAAGACTAGTGATGCAGCACTTTAGGAGCGCTTTGCCTGCCTAATCATATTATAAACATATTCATAGTAGTCCCATGGAAGTCCAAGACTGCTTTTGTAGTAGGGTACTTATGCAGTACAAATGAAGCTCACTTTGTCACTAAGGAGAGGCTTTTTAACATTTTCTTTGGCACATGGGACTCCTGTTACTACAAGTTTTCCATTATGTTTTTCCATACAAAAACACCAACCATATACTTTGTCAGGTTGACCTTTGTTTGATATTAATTGAACAACAAAACAAGCAAGAACAAAGGCATGCATCCGTGAGAAAGCATGCAAGTGTGTATGTCTTTTCACTGTACTAAACACAAGCAAAAATAAAACAGCAGCAATCTCTAAGTAGAAAGGGGACATACTTTTCATGTAAAAGTGAAGAGACGAAAACAGATAATTTCTTATGCACATTGTAAATGCCTCAGTTGAACTCTGGTTACATTCATTTTAATGGTTGTCTGCAGCTATGCTAAACCTGACTTATCTTTATTCTTTTACAGGCTCAAGAGCTCAGTTTCTCTAAGGAAATGTTTGTTTAGAATAGACAGAAAGAAACGATGGTCTATATATCAGGGCCAAGAGTCCTTTTCTCTTTGTGTCACTTCATCCCTTCAGCCTTATAAATAATATAAACCTTGAGTTTAAATGGTCTTGGATATGAGAGATGCAGGAAGGCCTCACTGGGATACTCGAAAGTACATCAGGATATTAAATGCTGAAATTCTGTTGATACAGGTCTCCTTTAAACATCCAGCCTCCCAAGTACTTCTGAAAAAGCTATTAATTACTTCTTTAGGTACTTGACATGATGAAAAGGGGGGTGTTAGTTTTTCAAGTGAGCTCTCTAAAACTAATTCCTGTTAAATCTACACTGTGATTAAACCTTCCTCGCTACCTTTTGCAGAAGTAGTGGTTAGCCCTTGGATACTTCTCACGAGTCCTTTGCTAACTATATGTTACATATTGTCCATTGATTACTACCCTGAGTGTGGTACTGGTTGCATTTACATTTCAGGACTTGTTCTATAAGCCATCAAATGTTTGGGTTCTTTTAGATTTTAAAAGTATTTTTCATACCTGTAATATATTTCTAAGTATATATTATATATGGTAAGTGCATATTACTAAGAATAACAGAATATGTACATAGCAGTTCATAAACTAGAATGAAAAATAACTAGTATAAAAACTAATACTAGCATAAAGTATTTCTAAGGGTTATGAATTTAAAATGTTATTCAAGTAAGGAATATTCTGGTCATTCTTTTCTATCTTTTTGCTTTGCTTCTTTTTTGCAAGACTTTAGAGTAAGTGTTTGAATTCTATAAAAGCAGATATTTATTCTTTACATCATGGTGTTGAGGAAGGTAACAGAGACACATTTCAGGTTTATCCTCTGATCCTGCTTTTAATTTCCCATTCAAGTAACCAAACCTGAGCCATTGTTTTTTAACACACACCAGCATGAAAATCACTGTAGTTTTCAAGTTCAGTAATCAAAGTGGGAAAATGGACATCTCTTCACATGAGCGTAATAGCAGATTCTTCACAGTACCTCCTGCATTGGAAGTATAAAAGTCAGTTACTTTTTAAAAATGAGCACGTAGTGAGTCCTTTTATGGTGTCTATCTACTACAGCACTCTTTTCTAGCAGTGATTTCTTTCTCAGTGTTAGAAATCCAAAGATGGAATGGAATGATAGGAGTTAGAATTATTTAGTTCTATGAGTACTTTTTAAGTGACTTCTCTTATATGCATATATCACAACAAAATGATTTTTGGAATAGTTGTTGGTTGTTGTCACATAATGATTCTTTTGAATATGCAGTTAATGTGAAGTTATCCTAGTGCGCATCCTTTCAGTACTTGGAAGTATTGTGGGAGTGTCACATTGCAACTGGATAAAGTCTGAGAGAATCATAGAAGTTACAAAAGGAAAAAGCATATTGCTCACCCTCCTCTGTGGTGGTTTGACCTTGGCTGGATGCCAGGTACCCACCAAGCTGCTCTGTCACTCCCCTCCCCAGAAGAATAGGGCTGGAGAAAATAAGACAAAAAAGCCCTTGTGGGTCAAGATTAAGGCAGTTTAATGAGCACTAGCAGAAAAGAAAAGATGTTATTTGTTACTTCCCATCAGCAGGCAAGTTACAGCCACTTCCTGGGAAGCAGGGCTTCAGTATGCTTAACAGTTGCTCCAGAAGACAAACGTTGTAAATAGTAAATGCACACCCCCACCCCACACCCCACACCCCCCTCCATTCTTCTTTCTCTTAGCGTTTATGTCTGAACAGATGTCACAAGGTATGGCATATCCCATTAGTCACTTTGGGTCAGCTGTCCTGGCTATGTCCTCTCCCAAGTTCTTGCTCACCTCCAGCCTGCTGGCACGGGGGCAAGAGGGAAGATAAGAAAGGCAGCCCTGATGCTGTGTGAGCGCTGCTCAGCAGCAGCCAAAACGCTGGTGTGTTACCAGCACCTTTCTAGAGACCAATAAAAAGCACAGCACTATAACGCTGCTATGGGGCTCTGCCAGACCAAATACACCCTTACAAACTTCATGTAGACAGTCCAAGCTGAATTTCCTCTTTCCTCCACATAGTTTCTATCCTAACATTTTTTCCATTTCAAAAAAAAGGATGACTGAAGTCCTTTATTTTTCCAACATTGCCTTTAAATCCCTCTGAATTAAAGGTCAAAAATATAACTGATGTAGTGCATTAGAATTAATGTCCACGCTAGCAAGGTCATGGTTCAGAAAGCAGATGCTTAAAGAGTGTGGGAAAGCAGCTATCTATTCAGTGATTTTTCCTTTATGTACCATTAGAGTTTTTGGAAGTCATCAGTTAGGGGGTCCCTCAACTGAAGATAGCAGTGATGCAGAACCACAAATGGTCTGATCCCTATGACTTTGTCCAGTCACTTTCTGAAGTAGGTCTTCTTTTGGCTTCCCATTTATCCAACGATTCACACTTAACCACATACTTGTTAACTCACTTGTTAAGAATGATACAGAATCATAGAATATCTCAAATTGGAAGAGACCCATAAGGATCACTGAGTCCAATTCCCCGCTCCTCTGCTATGTCAGAAGCAGAAGTATAACTGGTCAGGAAGTTGGTTTTATGCCATACCTTTATAAGTCATGGTCGAAGACATGTCTGCAAATCTTGAGAATTGTTTGAAGGTGCAAGTTCTATTCTGACAGCACTAAGGACTATTTCAGATGCTGAAAGACAAGCCTTGTGCAGTTTTTGACATACTACCTACAGTGTTTCTTGAAGTGCTCTCAGAACCTCATTCAGGTTTGCTTTGGGAGGAAGTAGTTCATTCACTATAAAAGGGAGACCCCAATAATAAACTAGCATGCACACAATGTAGAAGATAAGGGATTCTGCATGCTGTAATGGACAAAGGGGTCTAAATTATTTAACTACATAGATGCATCCTATTCTGTGTATCACTGTATCCTTATCAAAGCAGGATAATAAGAGAACTGTGCATTACTCAAGAGGAATATGTACCATGCATTGATAGAGTAGCATAATGGCATTTTCTGCTTTTTATAAGTATTCTTTTTTTCTCATAGTAACTAAAATTCTGTTTGCCTTACCAGCTTGCTAATGGAGCAACAGATATCTGTTCACAGGGTGTACCAAAATCTCTTCCCTGAGTGCAGGGGAGTCAGACCTAATCTGAGTCCATCAGTTTGTTTGCAAACAGAACTCCATGGGGCCTACTGATGTGGTGCATCTGCTATTTTACTGACTTTTCATTTGTGTTTTAGTAGAGATAATTCTGGAAAATATTGTTTATATTGAAAATTTGTCACCTCACTTTTCACATACTTCTCCATTGGTGACCTTTGTGAAAATTCACCACCTACTTCTGCCTTTTAATCATATAATAATCCAAGATATGATTACGCTATGTCAGTTTAGTTTCCTCAAGAGTCTTTGGTGAGGAGCCTTTTCAAAAAGTTTTGGTAACTCAAGCATATTGTATTGATTGAAGTATACTTAAACACCTAATGATTTACTGGTTCTTGTAGTTCAAAAGTCTTAGGTTGTGTGATGAGGACTATCTGCTCCACAGAGGAGCTCTGAGAGGCAATGGCAGTATGGGGAGCCCAGATAATAAGCACCTTGCTGTGCTTATTTCAGACCATCAAAGGCCCACCTCTACAAACCCAGAGGAACATAGGGCAGGCAGGACCCAAATGACAGACCTCCAAGGAGTGAATATCTTGTTTGGACACCTCTTAGGTCTGTCCCAGCAGAGCCATCAGCCCCATGGTCCAGGCATGAAACCCATCAAGATGAGTCATCCAGAACAGTGATCCAGGAGCTCCCTGGATCACCTTTCAGACTCATTGCTGCCTAGGGGTGGGACACATTATGGGGTGCAGGGGAAGAGCAGTTTGGGATTATGCAGGATTTATTACAGGATGTTTAAGGGGGAAACCAAAGGTAGGAAAAAGAAGGGGCTTAGATGAGGTGATCTAGGGAGGAACAAATGTGGAAAAATAGACCGCTAAGGAGATAGGGCCAGTTGTGTGTAAAAAGTTTGTTAGTACACTTGTCTGGCTATGCCCTGCACCTGACCAGAACAATCTGTTTTATCATTTTATTAAATTGCTTTCTAACTCTTTTCTGGTTTAGAAGGGCTCTCTGCCCTGTGTGTGTGTGTGTGTATGGGAGCATGAGGTCAGTGACTGGAGTCAGGCCACAGGTTGGAGGGCTTCTGTGTCCATGCTGCCAGCAACTGTATATATGTATATACATAGTGTATAAGTGTGCTGTGTACACATGTGCCTGCTAGGAAAACAGCATCTGTCTCGCTATTGGTTGTGTCTGGGAGCTTGAAACAGCTGTCTTGCTTCTCTTGTATTGTTGGATACAGCATGATACATTTTCCTATAATGAAAGATAATGTAATACTTTTTTTGTAGGTTACTAATGAAAGAAAGTAAAAGTAAAACAAAACAAAAACTTTTTAAATGTTAGATTGAGTCCTGAATCACCACTTTTTCCTACTGAAGTAATTTAGTCCTCTGCAAAATAAATAAAATGCTATCATGGGGAGCTAGTAGCATTGTTATCTTATTTTCATGATCACAAAGGATTACTTGAGGTGCAACACAAATAGATTTTCAATAACATTCACTAAATTTGTGCACATAATGCGACTTCGTTTAGCTAAAGAGAGTGAATTTCTCTACACATTCTTTGGACTACACCTGGATTAATCCTTTCAGCGTCCTGCAGTTTCTGTAGCGATGCTAGAGCGTAGCACTGATTTAAAGAACTAATATTGTGCTGCAACATTCTGATTCAGAGTTCTTTACTTGACACATGGGATGATGCTCAGCGCCCATTGTGCTTTACATACCAGATACAGTAACTGTCGGGTCACTGAACATAAGCTTTCCTTCACTGTCTGGGGGCTGCCTATGATAAATTTTAAACTCACAAACCATTTCTCTAATATAGTAAGGGACTAGCTCCAGTGTCCTGGCTAGCCATTATCTTTCTCATTAAAATAATTATTGCATCCAGTGGTGAATGTGAACTATTGTGTGTTATGACTGTGCATTTGTCTACAAAGTCATTGCACTCTTGGAAGCTATTGTAGCTCATTTCTATAGGAAACCTTTCTATTATCTTGGCTGTGAAGGGGAGTGGGGAAGAAGGGAATTCTCCCTTTCCCATATTCTGCATTTATTAAACATCATCTAAAAGAAAGCATTTTAAACACACAAAAGCTTTTACATGCACTCCACATCCAAGGGAACACACTTATTTTTTCTGCTAGTTTAGCAGTATGTATGCGGTGATGGTATTTTAAAAAAATAGGTCAGGACCATTTTCAGCCTTAACAAAGACAGAACCATTTCACAATGTGCTGGGAAAAGTATTTTCCTTTTACTTTCTTGCATTTTTTAACTACAAGCAGGTGTCCATGTATTTAGAATTCTCCCAGCTGCATTATTTCCTATGAAAACTAGAAGTGACTGGAGTTACTTTGGATTGCTGTAATATCTACTGGCTGGGAGAAAGTCAGTACCATAAAGCCCTTTTTATCATGTGAGTTTTCATATTCATTTTGCTACATTGGTTAAATTAAATGACCATGGCAACTACTTGCAGTCATAAACTGATTGTATTCTGAAACAATTTATTTTTTAATTTCTGAATGTGAATCAAAATTTTCAAGCTAAACATATGTGCATATCCTCCGGTTACTGATAAAGTCAATTATGTGTACATAATAAGAAAGTCTTCAACTTTCCCTTCCTGCAAATCCTCAAAATTCCAACTTGGGCTATTCTGTTTATCAGATACTCATATGTGTCTACATTGGTTTCAATCACCCAGAGATGCTATTTAATGCTGTCTTGCATCTATGTGTTTCATTCACTTTCTGCCTTTTGCTCTGAGACGAGGTTTAATTTCTTTTGCATTTAACAAAAATGAAGCCATTATGTCTGGTGACATTTTCAGAGATAGGCAAGCTGAAAAAGAACTTTCCAGGCTATGTTAGAATCATAGAATCATAGAATAGTTTGGCTTGGAAGGGACCTTGTAAAGGTTATCTAGTCCAAATCCCCTGCAATGGGCAGGGACATCTCCAACTAGATAAGGTTACTCAAAACCCCTGACCTTCAATGTTTCCAGGAATGGGGCATTTACAGCCTCTCTAGGCAACTTGTTCCAGTGTTTCGCCGCTCCCATCAAGAAAAATATCTAGTCTAAACCTACCCTCTTTTAGCCTACAAGCATTATCCGTTGTCTTACTGAAACAGACCCTACCAAAAAGTCTCTCCCCGTCTTTCTTATAAGCTCCCTTTAAGTACTGAAAGGCTGCGATAAGGTGTCCCTGGAGCCTTCTCCAGGCTGAACAACCCCAACCCGCTCAGCCTGTCTTCAAAGGAGAGGTGTTCCAGCCCTCTGACCATTGTTGTGGCCCTCCTCTGGACCCACTCCAACAGGTTCATGTCTTCCTTGTACTGAAGACTCCAGAGCTGGATGCAGTACTCCAGGTGGGGTCTTAGGAGAGCAGAGTAGAGGGGCAGAATCACCTTCCTTAACCTGTTGGCCATGCTTCTTTTGATGCAGCCCAGGATACAGTTGGCTTTCTGGGCTGCGAGTGCACATTGCCAGCTCATGTCCCGCATTTCATCTACTAGTATCACCAAGTCCTTCTCGGCAGGGCTGCTGTCAATCTCTTCATGCCTTAGTCTGCATTGATACCAGTCGTTGCCCCGAATCAGGTGCAGGATCTTGCACTTGGCCTTGGTGAACCTCATGAGGTTTTCATGGGCCCACTTCTCAAGCTTGTCCAGGTCCCTCTGGATGGTAGCCCGTCCCTCGGACCTGTGAGCTGCACCACTCAGCTTTGTCACCTACAAGCTTGCTGAGGATGTTCTCAATCCCACTGTCTATGCCATTGATGAAGATCTTAAACAGTACTGGTCTGAATACAGACCCCTGAGGGACACCACTTGTCACTGACCTCCATCCAGATATTGAGCCGTTGACCGTCTTCACTTTAGAATGAAGGTACCTTATTCCTCTGAAGTTTTTCTCCTGGATAGAGGATAGTGAGAGAAAAATTAATGCAAATACCCAGTTTGAAATTTAGTCTAACAGTCATGATATTACTGTCACAGAGAAACATAGCTGGCTAATGATATTTGCATGAATGTCAAAAGGCTACAGGACACCCACTGTCTAATTTACAGGAATAGAGGTTATAATGACCTGATCTAGGTTTCACTGCCCACGTCAAAAGTATTTTCTTTTTGCAAGCTTTATATTTAGACATTTATAATTAAAAGGACTAGACAAATCAAGATGAAAATAAAGAAATGTTATTTGTACATTTATAAATGGTTTAGCAATGCATGGGCTTATTAATAAATACCACTGACTTTTAAGACAAAAAATAATAAACTAGCCTGCATACATGTACTCATAACGATAATTAGAATCTGAATTTATTTAAAATTATCTTCTTATTTGTATACTGATGATTCCTGCCAGCTTAACTTTGGTCACAGGGTGCCCAATGACTAGATGAAAAATATTGAATTATTTTATTAATTACCTCATATGTAATACAAATAAATAATTTATGTTATACACAAGATATATGTGTACATACATACACATGTAACTGTGAAATACACTGCAAATTATTTTGTTAATCAATTCAATGGGTTGTATGATTGAAAAAGTCTTCAGAGTTTGGTTGATCCAGCCTCCAGCACCAGGGGCAGGCTCACAAATACCTGCAATGATTTTCATGTATAGTATTTAAAAAAAAATCAATATAAATCCATTTCAAATTAAATCAGAAATTATGACAGCAAGTATTTTATTGCCTAACTGAACAACAAGCTATCAAAGTAATTTAAATTAAAAAATAGAAATACTGCCCCTAGTCTGCTAAGATGATGCTGGGTATTTAGAAACTGTGTAGGAGTATTTAACTAAGTTTTAAGAGCACTTCCTTTCCTCAAATGAAGAAAATAATTTCTTCTTTCCAAGTTTCATGAGACACTGGAAATTAAAGAGGCAGGGATGCTTTTTCCTCTTTTATGCTGTAAGGAAACAAAAGAACAAAAACCTAAGAAGCTGTGTAAGATGAGAGGTATTACATGGTGATTGGAGAAAATCAATCAGCTCCTGAATCACAGATAATACTTTGTTTTACTTAATAAATCAATTGGTTTCCAAGGCAAAATTAATAAAATATTTTTAATTCTTATTTCTTGACCACATTTATGAGTTTTACTTAAGTAATAAACCATCTAAAATGGCATTTTAAAAGTTTAATTTATTTTTATTTTTATTCAAATTTAGTAGGTGTATTTTTAAGTGAATGAAAATTTCCCAGTATTTCCCAGCACATTAGGAAAAAAATTAAAAAATAAATAAAAAATTAGAAGACTGAAAAAAATTTTACTGGACAGTGTAACTGCCTAAATAGACATGAATAGGCAAGATATATATTCCTAGTTAGAAATAAATTAGCCTAAACCTTCAGTAGGACAATCATTAAGACATATAAGGGTAGGATTTATCTTATGTAACTCAGACATTGAACAGTTGAGGTTTCCCATAAAGTATACAGAGAGCTACAGGCCCTTCCAAGGGACATTTAATCTGTTCTACATCAGAAATCCTCTTTCTTTATGCTGAATCTATGTGATGGGCTTGGATTTACACAAATCATTCTTTTAAATGTCTAAGACCACTGAGAAGATTCCTACCTACATTTGGTTATTGATATTGAAGGTTTGGTTATTGATATTTATAGTGTGACATTGTGACTAGAAGTAAAATAAGCACACTTTCACAAAAAGAATGCAGACTTTTAGACAGAAAAACATTCCTCCTTTTGTGTTTGGTTTTTTTTAACTAATCTGTAAAATTTAATAAAGACTAAGATTATCAGTGTAAATTGTGCTGATCATGAAATAATTCAATGGAAAATCTAGCATTTCTACTGACCTGTATGAAATCATTGTACAGGGGAAAGTTTATTTGCAATTTAACATATACTTTTGCTATATTTAGCTAACAGTGAAGGTAATAATCATGTTTACTCCCTTGTATTGCAAATATTGTGTCTCCATAATCAAAGACTTTTTTCTAAACTTTGGGTGAAAATTCTAAGTGAATGCACCCTCTCCCTTGAATGTTTATAAACATTTGTAATTCAGTTTAGAATTCTCTTTTTTTCCCAACATTTTTTTAAACAATAAAAAATAGTCCTTGGTATTGAAAAGGAAATGTTAACATCATTTGCCATTAGTCAGAAGTGTAACTTCATTAAAACAGAAGGCCGTACAAACCCTACAGGAGCTCTCTGCAGGAAATACTTTATTCTTACTTAGCATATCTGTGAATTCTATCAGCATTAGTGTCTTTCAAATGTTTCTTTCTTTTGAATATTTATGAAGGACTGTCCAGTGACCTGCTTAGCATCTCCAGGTTTGTTCTGCCTTAACAATCTCTCAAGTAGAGTGCAATCAGAAGACTCATTCTCCCTCAACAGCAGCGATCAATATGGCAGAGGCCAAGGAAATGTCTGCAGAAAAGAGATTTCTATCAATAAAATGGAAGAAACAAAACAAAATATAGGATTAGGCTATAACTCACACAAAAAACCTCAAACACCTAAGAGGTGACAGTCTCTCCTTTGTTGATCTTTGTGTAATCTGATCACTACAATATAACAGGTCATCACAAAAATTCTCCACGGAAAAAACATAGTTCTTTTCATAATGAATTTGAAGAGCTTTTGAGATCAGAGAAACAGTGTTTCATCATGGCTTATTGATATAATTTAATTAATAATTTAGAAGTTTGGATTAATTTAACAAGGATTAGACCAATGGCTATTTTTTATAGCTGTTTTTTGGTATATCTAATTTTACTGTATTATTGCAACTGTTCATGAGACCTAGTAAAGTCAAGCACTCAGTCACTGTTATCAGTTTTGTTATTCTCTTGAAGACTTTGCACCAAATTCCCAAATACATAGAAGTCACAGACAGTGACTGAGGATGTTGGTACAACACTAAGGTAGGCTGGTCATCTCATTGAATTTACAGCGTCTCGCTCCCAATAGATTAATTCCCCTGTAATTCATAGCCTCTTTACTTACCTTGACAGATTTTTTGCTTCTAATTTCTCTGGGACGTTCTCCACCCACCTGTTTGATTGCATGGGAGGGAGGCGGTTTGTTGTTGTTTGCTTTTAACTTTCATCATGAAAGGCTGTTCCCAGCATTATGTATGGACCTTCCCTAGGTATGTTCACATAAATTAACAGATTGATCAGAATGCAGATGTAGCAGGTTTGAAGATAACTACTGTATGTCAAGTATCTATCACTTGAATTAAATTGAACATATTATTAGCATTGGATTTTCCAGTAAACAGTGGATTTTATATACTTTCCCAGGATATTTTTTAATTTTGCAAATTAATTCTTATAAAATAGAACTAAACTTTTCCAGGAAATATTTTCTCCTGTACAGAATAGCTAGCAGCACAAAGATACAAAATTCCCCCCTTTTTCTTTCACACCTACACCACCACCACCCCCTAGCCCTGCCTAAGACTTCTGGAAGCTAAAACAAACTGTTGCACATTTTTTATGTTACCCATATCAGCAGGAAATATTAACCAAATTTAGGATCTCACAGAGTAAGGACATGTTCAGAAAGAAAAATAAGGAGCTGGACAATTTTCATGGAAACAAATATATTCTTTAAAATTTCCTTGTAAAGAATACCAATCAATCAGAACAACACTACTACTTGTTTATAATTCCAAGCCCCGTTCTGGCCTCAATTTATTCCAAATATTTTTTCTCTTTTTTTTTTTAGCTTTTTTAAAATTATTATTATTTTTACTTGTGAATGGCATGAGTTGTTCCAGGTGTGAAACAGAGATAGATAGAGAGGGTTTATTATTATCTATTACATAGATTGTTACAAAAAAACTTTCACTTCAGGAAAAAAACTGAAAAACAGTCAGGTTCATTTATAAAATCAGAAGTCTAAAACAATAGTTTCTTTGACCTAAAGCTGAGGAATATTATTAGATTTCAAAAGAAATACACATGGATGAGGACAAGTTTAAAAAGTGCAGAAAGTTTAGCAAATGCAGGAGGGTGAAAGAGCTATGAGATTACAGCTGAGAGTAAAGAAGTGCTTTTCTACTGTTTGAATTTTGCCTTGTTCAGAGACGCAGAAATTTGGTATTCTTTGTAAATGAACATTTTTGACAGAAATAACCTTGCTTCATCTTGTAATTCTCCTGCCAAGCATGCCAGTTCCTAAATTTTCCTTACACATTTGGACTAAAGTGCTTGTTTTCTGAAAACAGAGCCTATACAGAGCTTTATATAGTGACATACTCTATCAAATTTGATATAATAATGCTAAGCTTTTGAACTGAGAAAGTCAGTCATGTAAATTAGCAAAATAAACCAATTCTGATTTATTTAGAATGAAAAGGATCATATAGTATTTTAATTAAAAAACAAAAAAAGAATATTTTTTAGGTCTTCATGACCACACATGGAGAGACTTTAGTTTGCTGTATCGCTCAAGGGACTTAACATGCAATTTCAAAATTGGCTTAAGCAGTTAGTCTGTGCACACTACTGCAGAATGAGGTCTGTGTGACTGAGGTAAGCGCTATTATTCTTTCTACATTGTCCATTACATACATGTCTGTTGGTTTGCATTTGACAGCTCTAGCTATCCATTACCTGAGTCAGCTCAGCTCAGTTTCTAGAACACAAACAAAGGGGAAGAGGGATGTGCTAGAAGGTGACTGGGGTGAAGGAAGACAAAGCTTTTTCATCACCATCCTGCAGTTAGGAAGACTTAAGTTGTCTTGGAAACCATACCTAATACAGCTTTGAAAGTGAGAATTTTATGAGTAGGAATGTAGAGATTGTTCCTTTCTTCTGTAAGTAAGGACCTAAATAAAGGGACTCATTATTTTGAAAAGTATAAGAGAAAGTCTAGCCACTATAATTAAACCCTATAGGAAATTCCCTGTGGGACCCTGTCCTGGTATCAGCTGGGATAGTGTTAATTTTCTTCCTGGTAGCTGGTACAGTGTGTTTTGGATTTAGTGTGAGGATAATGTTGATAACACACTGATGTTTTAGTTGCTGCCAAGTAGTACTTACCCTTAAGTCAAGGACTTTTCAGTTTCCCATGCGCTGTCAGTGAGGTGGTGCACAAGAAGCTGGGAGGGAGCAGAGCCAGGACAGCTGGCTGAAACTAGGCAAAGGGATATTCCATACCACAGAATGTCATGCTCAGTGTATAAACTGGGGGCAGTTGGCTGGGAGCTGCCGATCACTGCTTGGGAACTGGCTGGGCATCCATCAGTGGGTGGTAGCAATTGTATTGTGCATCACTTGTTTTTCTTTTTTTTTTACCTCTTCTTTCTTGTTATCTTCCTTTTCATTAATAATATATTAATAATATATATATATGATAAAAATAACAACAAAACCAACAACAATAACAACAATGTTTTACTTTATTTCCATTATTAAACTGTTCTTATCTCAGCCCATGGGTTTCATATTTTTCTTATTCTCCTCCCCATCACACTGGTGGAGTGGGGAATGAGCAAGAAGCTGCATGGTACTTAGTTGCTGGCTAGGGTCAAACCACAACAGAGCCTCATAAGGCATTTGATAAACAGACCATTTTATTTACATAACTGTGAAGATGAAAGTCTAAATCTGAGATCCAGTTATTTCATTCTCCTTCAGTTTTAAGCAATATGCATAATAACAGCCATCCTGACAAAATGCTGTAATGCTGAAGCGTGATATGCGGAGGATGATCAACACTGCTTCCTAGAGTAGGTGGGTTTTGTTGTTTTTTTTTTTTCTTTTTCTTTTTTTCTTGGAAGTCTGCCATCCAGGTATCGACCAACTTTCATGCTGTTTAGCTTGTAAAAGCTGACAAGATCACAGCCCAAGGTTATAATGCTGCACTTCATATAAATCCTGCAGACCTTAGGTGATGCTACAGAACAGCCAACAAGCCATTCTAACAGAAGCTCATAATGCTCTTTCTTTACACCTTGGAGAAGTATCATACTGACTGAAACACAATTATCAAAGTTGATGAGGAAGGCTAATATGACATAGTTGAGTGAATCCAAAATATAGGTAATAGTCCTTCCTCATTAAGTAAGTTTAGGACTTAATATTTGCTCTACTTTTATTGTTTACAAATATTGATGATAAATTATAATTTGGTGACTGAAATCAAGTCTGGTATATTTTTTTGTATGTTTACAAGGAAGAATCCAGGTATGAAAAAAATCAACTTTGCAGTGCCTAGTTATAACTCTAACTAGTACCCTTATACAAGTTATGGCAAGAGTTACATGATGAAGAGAAGGATGGCAAGAAACTGGTAGATTGAGTAATGCTTTTTTCTTTTTAGCTAACATGTAAAAGATTTTGGGGAGAAAGTGTCTACACCTTCTCTAGAGCCTAAACACTTGCAAATAGGGTACTTTTTCCTCAATTCTCTTCTGATATTAGGAGACTAAGGTTTTTGTGTTTGTTTTTGGTTTTTGTTTGTTTTTTTTTTTTTTTTTTTTTAAAAGACAAGATTACTCTGTTTATCCAACAGTTCAGAGGTTGAAATTTTCCTCCAGAATGTGAGAATCCTGGATTCATCTCCTTTTCTGCCTGAAGAGGTTTACATATTTCTCACCTGTTGTGAACATCGCATTTTCTGCAGAGTATTTTCTAATATATGGTGCAAAGGAAGAAAGCACAGTTTATCTTAGTTATACTCAGTCTGAAATAACTTAGTATGCTTTTAAGTAAATGTGAATAAGTGGGTAGGAAATTTAGAAAGGAAAACATGAGCACTGCTGAATTATAACTATAAAAGCAAAGAAGGATTCAAACACAAGCATTATTTAGTAAATAGGTTATAAAAATTGCATCTGTTCCCTACCCAGTGACTGTACTCATAAAATTCCTAATGAAGGGCTGTGAGAATCAGTGTCATCCACATTTTTATTTATTTTTTTAAGAAGAGACCTTAACCTGTTAATCAAGGCATAATCTTGGGCAACTCTGCTGGAAACTTGTCAGTTGGAAACTGAGGCAGGGTGAATGCTTCAACTATTATAGCAGTATGAAGACTGCCTCCTGATCTGTTATAAAAGCTCTGAGATTGTTTGTCAAACTGAATTGTCCAGGTGCCATATGTTTGAGATATACAGCAAACAATGAACTACCTCTTATAAGAAGGCTAGGTGCATGGGGAAAACTTTAATATCAAAATATTTGATCATCATTAGTTTAAAATTTTCACTTTAGTCCCTGAAATATTTTTATAGATATTCTCCAAAATGTGTTGAAGAACTAGTAGACATTCTCTATAGTTAAATTAGTATGTGGAAAAAGCACATCTTCAATGACTGCTGTTAGAAATAAGGAGGCTATATTTTAGCATGATTTGATTTCAAATAATTAAAAAATCACAGAAGAGCAGCATTGTATAGTTACTTTACAGGTGACTAATATCATACATAAATAAGTACTTTTCATCACACAAGTCATATTTGGTACAGCAATAGGAAAAGCTGCTTAAGTACAAAAGATTGAATAATAATGTAAGAGACAGACAGTATGGAAAAATGTTATATAGATTCAACATAAAATAGTATGGCAAATTGCACCTTACACCTGGGCTGAGACTTGCCACTTCAGACATTTTGCATCAGAAATACTTTCCCATTTCACAGTTTCTTATCAGCTGTGTACTAAGGCATGAAGTGTTCCACTTAATACCACAGCTTACACAAATAAACATGTTTGATTTTGATGAAACCTGCGTTTGCGTTTTGATGAATACTATTGAGACAGCTCATTAAAAACTAGGGTATTTTTTCACTTTGGTCACATTACTATCTAGAACAAAGTCAGATTTCTCGGAAAAAAAAAAGTTATATAATGACTTAGATTTAATCTCTGCTTATTAAAACATCACAGCCATGTGCTGCTTTTTTATGAAGAGGATTGATGTAGTCATGACAGCCAATGCTGTCTAACAGATATTGTCAGAAAATTCACTAGATGCTTTTCTGTTGTGGGGGGAGAGCTGTAGACAATCAGTGTGTTTCTAAGACTGCATCTGTATGCACAAACCAAAGAAGTTCTGGAATTGCTGGTATTGACTATGAACAACCAGGTTTGAGACCAGGAGAAGTAGTATAGCCATGGAGATGGTGCTATGCCTAAACTTTCAAACCCTGCAGCTCAGTACAGCTGATGAGACTACATGGAGTTCTATACCAGTATGGCTATACTGCTCCCAGTAAAGAATTTTCTTAAAACTTGTATGAATAAATCTAATGGATTACATTGTATGTGCTCCCTGAATTCACACTTCGTTAAAACAAAAGTTTTGATAAACAAGATATGAACTTTTTCCCCCTTTTATTACAAACATAATCTGAAATTTCCAAAGGTTTGTTAGAGTCCTTTACTGTCTGACTGTATTAATTCTCTGTATTTCAGAGCCTCTCTTTACTAGGGTTTAATGGAGAAGACCTAGGAGGTAGACTACTATAATTCCTCCCATTTACTTTGTAACTGAGACAAAGACGTTAAGTGCATTGCTTGAAAGAGTAAGTGTGGAAACAATGCCTCAATTTCTATCTTAGTTGCTAGGTCACAGAGTTTCTTAGAGAAAAAAAAAAAAAAAAAGTTATTTATTTATCAGTAAAGCTATTCCTAAACCTGGTAGCTCTTAATTTCTCCTTTGTGGGCATATTTTTTCCATAAATAAAAATTAATTATGTCACTTCAAAACATTATTTCTGAAGGGTATCAGAAGTTGGGAAACATGGCAAATACACAGATTATGAGATGTATGTGGGTACTGTGAGGGGAGTTTCCCAGGCCTGAAGATTATTTCACTGTGGTCACAAGTCACTTGGTTTTCCCTTTATTTTAGTAGAACCTTGAGACTTCTTTTCCTCCTTTGTAAAAACTTCAGGACTGAATTAAAAAGTTCACAAACATTCAGATATTAACTGTTCCACTTTTGCAGCTGCTAATTTTCATAGCTAGTGTGGAACAGAGCACTGAAATAACCTTGTAAGTTTATTTACTTAATTGAAAAACAGGTGTTGTTCCACTAGAAAGGTAAGTGAAAGAACCATCTTTATTTGTGTATAACTAACCATGCTCAGCAAGGAAAGAAATAATCAGTCCCATCTCATAAAGTCAAAACAGCTGTTATGATTATTGACCAATAGTTGGTCATAGTTTTGAAGTATAACTTTCTATCTGAAGATTTGTATATATTATGTCCCAATTGAATATTCTGTTTTCTTTGAAAATCTGAAAACAGTGATCACTGCTGAGTTATTATCTTGGTTTTCAACGTGTGACATGACAAGAACCACGTGAAGCGGTAGAATACTGTTGGCCACACTACTGGAAAAGTCGTATCTTCAGTGGAACTGTCTTTCATAGACATTGCTGTGTGATGCTTATGTTGGTCTGATTTTATATCTTGCATCACTATAACGTGTAAGGAATTTGATCACCAAACACTTAACAACTGAAAGCTATCCTCAGCTGATGACTGTTTTTTAAGAATATAACCAAATACAGATAGGTATTGAAGTGCCCAACACAGTTCATGGAGAATTATACCTTGGCATCTAAGTTCAGGCAGGTGAAAATAGATCTGATGGTAGTCTGTAGCTCAGCTCCAAACATTTAGCAAACAAGAAGGTTTTTGAGAAAACCAAATACTAGCAATTAAAAATAAAAATAAAATTTGAATTTGCTTTTAAAATTTCTGCTTTCAGGCAGAAATAAATAGAAATAGAAATAGAAATAGAAATAGAAATAGAAATAGAAATAGAAATAGAAATAATAGAAATAGAAATAGAAATAGAAATAGAAATAGAAATAGAAATAGATGCACTCTGCTCACAACACTGTTGTCTGTGGAAAGGTAGCATAAGGAAGACTTCAGAAGATCAACTACATTTGTGTGACCTACAATTAAATTTTGCAGATGATTTTGCATATTATTTAGATAACTGATGTTGATTCAACCTTTAGCTAAAATGCCATATGTTGAGATATACCAATGACTCTATTATATACTTGTGTGACAATAAAATGTTTTCTTGTTTCTTTTCTGTCCTCAGAAGAGACTGTGTTTACCATGTTGGCAGGAGATTTTGTTTGTTTGTTCATTTGTTCATTTGTTTGTATAGGTGCAGCTGAGGATGGATAGGTTCTTACAAAGTAAAATGAAACAGTTTACAAGATGAAAAAAGAAAATTCCTAAGTAGTGGGCAAGTGAATTCACAGGTAAGTTTTATGACTGAATTCCCCTTCACAGAAAGATTCACTACTCTCACAAGATTTTTTGATACACTATTTTCTTGTTCCATTGGAAAGCAACCTAACAGAGTTTTAGGGGCCACATGCATGGTATTTAAGCAGGTCAGTCACAGAGGACTTTGAATTGTTCCTTTCAGTTAGTTAAGAGCAAGTGATGGTTTGTGGTGACCTACATAACTAAGAGAGTTCTGGTGCTTATTTGAAGTAATTGGAGGTCTTCAGGATGTGTCTCCATTGCTAGAGGGAAGCTAAAATAATGAAGCCTAAATCTTGGGTCTAGATCTGTGCCCAAAAGCAGACTACAGTAATCTTTTAGGAATGTAAGGGTTAGATACTTCATGGGAATTTTATTACCATGGTTGATTCAACTCCTCACAGAACTAAGGAAACCAAAAAGACCAAAAGACTGTAAACGAATTTAACAATGCCCTCAACAGCTGGGATGATCATAGAGAAGATAATCTCTTTCAAATGATTCCTACTTGCAGCTATAGCTAACTGACTATCCTGTTGATTTGAAGGAATGAGTAAAAAGCTGCAGTAGATACTTGAAATGAAGGAACATCGAGTTTGTGTTTCACCTCTTGATGTCCCACAAGCTTTTTCTATGTGTCTTTCGATAAACAATGTGAAGGTATTGTGATACTTGTGATACAGTAAAGAAAAACAGCCCATACTCAAACATAATTTAAAGAGGAAAAAATGTAAAATTTCTCATCTCTTCTTACAGTCAACTGGGGGATTAATACAAAAATTAGGATGAAAATTATCTAATTAAATGCAATATTACACAGAAATATCACCATGCTTATCCCTTGCTCACAGACAAAAGCAGTCACCAAATAAAAATCATCTAGGTCTCTATTGCTTTAATTATGACTGCATATATATCTACTGATCCAAGGTTTTCACAGCTGGCTTGCCATTTTTGCTGATGTCTCTAGTATCATATATTAGAAAGACTAGACACAATATTATCCAATACTTTCAAAGAGATCAATATTATAGAAAAATAAGTGATTCAAAGCTTGTGTTAAGAATTATTTTTATCACAAGGTTTAAAGATGATAAAATAGGATAATTAACTAAAGATTCATGAAATATTTCATTTTAATTGAATGTATTTTGGAAGCCATAATAATGGTGAATGCACTTCAAGTTGAATGTTACTTAAGTTCAAGAGAACTTAATTGAACACAAATTTATCTGAGGTTTGTGATAACTTTGCAAATTGATAGGCCTTGATTATTCATATGATAATTTTGGCATATTGTTGTGATCTTTATTATCCCTTATCTTTTAAAGGGCTACAAATAAGAATTAGAAAATGGATATAACAACAAATACTTGAAAATCTTAAATATAAAGAAATGTTATATTTTATTTTTCATTAGGTTTCAAAAGCTAATGTTACATGTATGTTCTTTTATTTACTTTCTTCCCCAGTAAAAAGTTGCGTTCAATAAAATCTAGATATGCTTTCTTATTTTTATCTTATACATTTAATTAAAAGAAAAAAGGAAAATAAGGCAGGTCGCTGTTTGTTCATTCACGCCTTGTATGTAATGTGTTTGTCTTTTGAGGATTCCAGAGCTGTTTGGTGCAGTCAGGATAAGTGACCCTAACATTATCTCCACACTATTGAATGTTTTGCATGGAATCACAGGCTTTGTGAGAAAATGAAGCAGTATGTAAGTGTGCACAGAAGTTTCTGATAGGATAGATTTAACCTAAAAAATAATCTCAAATGATTTGTAGTCTTTCATGCTAGTTAAATGTGTGGATCAAGTGTCTTGGACCTATATTTTTCCAAGAGATTTGCAATTGCCAAAACTTGCTTTTGAAAGCTCTGTGGGCTTGTTGTTGGGTTGTTTCTTTTGTTTGTTTTGTTTGTGGTTTGTTTTTGGTTGTTGGGTTTTTTTCCCCATTAAAATCTGGATTTTGCATAGGCTTTAGCAAAAAATCCCTGGCTTGTCTCACTCATGTGGACTTGAAGACTGAATAAAAAGGTTAATATAAGGAGTAATAGCTTTGAACAACCATAGATATTCCCAGTTCTTTATTAACAGAAGATAAAGTGACTGAATTTCACTCACTGGGAACACATTCCAATTTAAAACAAAACAAAACAAACTTTTAAAATTTAAGAGAGGTATACTTATGTTACTGTTTAAAACTCATACAAGCTTTGAAATTATATCAATTTTCTATTACTAGCTTAAATTTATGATATTCACTAAACTATCTTACACATACATAATTGTTCACATTTATGTAGACATAACATTGATTCACACTATCTACCTGGCATGTGTAGAAAGTTAATTTTGGGAGGAGAATAAGGAAGAAAATTCAAGTCAATATCCATTTCTACTGATGGATTCTGCCAGCTGTGCCATTTGAATTGTATTTTGGGGTCTAAGGGGCCATTCCATGGTACTCATGAAACTTCTATGGCTCAGCCACTTTCAAAAGTCTCTAGTGCTAAAAGCAGTCCTTAAGCTTTACAATCCTGTTAAAGCCTTCATTTTCCACTCAGATTAACCTTTATACTTTGAATCATTGGGGTATTCATCCTTACTTGAAAGCAGACTGAGGAAGCTATGGAAAGTTAGAGACAGGAGTTCATAGTTTTGACATTTGGCTATTTCTTTTTAAATGTGGGGGGAAATAAACCTCTCTCTTTGAGCCCTACAAATAAAAATGCCTCATTCTAAGGAAGAGACATAAACTATCAAATGTAATGAAATGTTTTTGTTAAATAATAAGCAACAGAAGCATAAAGAAATAAATATTTTTCATAGAGGTAAAATATATACAACTATAAAATCATAAATATACTGGAGAATTATAATATGAATTTGTAAATTGTATGCAAATAGCTTGAAACCAGATCTACAAAGACATAAATAAAGCAACAAGACTGAAAGGTTTATATGTTGGCTTGTTTATGGAGTAGCACAAACATTTTTCTTTTTTAATTGGCAATTAATTTTCGGCAGCCATCTAGGTACTTTCATGTCAAATTACTTTCCCTATACTAAACAAGATTAGGCATCCAAGCAGCAAAGCACTTATGTGAAAAGTGAGAAACTGACTGTCAGGTAGATATTTTCCACATATAACCAATTAAAATGTTTCTTTTGTGATGAATGGATGTTGTAATTCCACATCTTTTATTTCCTCTTCGGTCTGCACACCTGCCTAACCTCCTGGTTCTTAAGTCTGAGGATAGATAAAGGCAATACTGAGTTCTCTTGCTGTTCCTCTTGCTCTTTAACTCCAGGACAAATGTAGTGTACAAGCATCTGTTATTGAGGTCTGAGTTATAAATAATATATCCAGCCAGTAATGCTGCCCATACATATTTTAGTTCAGATGAATATCCACAATACAATGGATGGATGCAAGCTTTTTAGCAGGTCATTGCTCTGATGACTTTTTTTCTTTTGCCTCACTTCAATATATTTTCCAGATATCTCTACATTTAGAAGTAGGGCTACTGACACATAAGGTATAAAGTAATGTATTATTGATACTCTTCAAATGAATGACATAAAAAGGAAAATATTGATTTTAAGAAGATGTCTCATTTTTCTTATTTCACAGAAGACTGATGCAGGTTCATGTGGCTATCAATATTATTTGAATTAATGCATATTCCTTACTATTGATTGTTTTAACAATGATTGTCATAACTGATTTATGGGCACTTATGCATGTTAAATTTTTAAAAAGGCAAATATCAGATGTGTATATATAGATGGATTGACTTGAATAAACAAGATGGCTAAATGTTAATGACAGTGTTTGATAGAATTTACATTATAATACATTATGTTCAATACTTTGTTTTTAAAGTGCTAGTGAAAAACCTCAAATACTTCTTGGAGAAATATTACTGTAAGACAGATTCTGCTGCTCTCATTCATGGTGTCTTTTCCAACAAATGATACTTTTTATTTCAATGGGATGTATTATAAATAAATAAAATAAAGGAAAAAAGCTAAACATACCTTAAAAATCAGTGAAAAAGTCTACATGAACTTCAGTGGGCTTTGGATCAGGCTCAGGGACGGCTCCTCTTCAACTTGAATGTAACAGGAAGAAATGGCTGGGAAGTGGGGAACACAAAGCTTTTCAGGAGAGGTGACTGTCTTTAATAGGGAAAAATCCAGGTGAACAGGAATGACCAGAACACAGTAGTTGAGTTAAGTATAAGGAAATTAAGATACATAGAAAATTGTTTATTTCAGAAGAAATGCCTTGCAGAGGAGAATCTGCATGCTCTGATATAGTAAAGAAATCATTTGGGGAAACACCTAGAAGATTTATAAATTTGTCTTGCTGTGTGTATGTCTAAAGGATTGGTATTGGCTGAAGAAATTGGGCTGCAGCATTTCAGCTTTCAGGCAAGTGCGCTGCAGAGAAAAGTAGGGATCCATTTTGTGTTAAATTCAGTATCTGTAGGGTCATTGCTAGTTTTCTAAGTCTAGTTAAGTCACCCATACATAATAAATGGGGAAAAGCTTCTAAAGGACAATACATCTAATCTTTAAACGGGTTTGCATAATAGGTGAAACATGTTTCTGAACTACTTACTTCTTTCCACTGAGTGGAAAAGGAAACCGAGATGATTTGCTTTGGTAAACCCTGTGTTAAATACTTCAAATGAGGTGAAATGAATTCCATACATTTGGAAAGTGCTTATAAACACCCCAGTATGTAAAGCTGTCTGGATTCTGTTAGGACTCAAGGAAATCAAGGATGACTGGCGTCCAAGTTAGAAGCCAGTGCAAGATCCTGATGTATGTCCAGCAATGCAATATCACCAGGATAGTTACTACGTCCACTTGACACAAGTTAACCAATCTCTCTTTCAAAGTAATCTTGAACTAAGCAGAGGAAGATTTAAGGAATGTTTTGTTATATTAAAACCCTAACTGAGAAAACAGCTTTTGAGCTCATGTTTAATCACATCAGTATTCCTCCTGGCTTAATTGTATCATTTTGTGTTTAAAGATTAGCATAAATTTACGTTGCTGGTTTGTTTGGTTTGGGGTTTTATTTTGGTTTGGTTTGGTTTGGTTTGGTTTGGTTTTTCAAAGAGCAATGCAAAAGGGTTTGAACAAGTCAAGAGAATGTAACTTTTTAATCATGCATTTTTAAAATTACAGTCCCTTACCTTGAAAACTTGAGGGGCAATTATCTTAAATTCACATGTGATTTAACTGTAAAAATATTTATTGAAGTTATTAATACACAGAATGTCCAGACTGCCTTTATATCAAAAACATTTGGAGTTTCTTTGTTCTTAGCATCTCTATTTATTACAATTACAATCTATCTGATATGTAATGGCTTCAGAGCTCAATTGCTCCCCACTCTTACTACAGTTTCAACAAAGCAGCTGACATCCAATAATCCTTGAGATGCTTTGAGTTCTATCACTCTTTCATGTCTCAGATTTGGATTGGATAGATAGCAAACAGATATGCATTTTTTTTTTATTCACAACTTATTTACTATAGAATTGCATAATAAATACAGTATAATTACAAGAAAAGCACATGCTTGCTTACTCGGTTAAAAAACTAAGAAATTCTGCAGCTATTACTGTTAGAATCATATGACAGTTACACTACAAATGCTAAAATATTTATCATATAATTAAAAGTAAGCACTCTAGGTTTTATTTAGTAGAAAAACAGACTCCCAAAGACTGTCACCTTAGCTTTGGAACTTTCAAAGCACTTTGTGATAGAATTAAGAAGATTGTATCTCACTTTATATACACAAACCACACCTCAGCCACAGAAGGGATAAATTAGTCTTTGCAATGTGCTCAAAATCTACCCCAATAAGAATGTAACAGCCATTTGCAAAACGTGTTTAGAAGACAGGTCTGAAACATGGTGTTGTGATTGAGACAAACAATTTATTTCCCTGGAAGCATAGCATTTTCCCTGTCTCCCATTATGTTTTTGTGGCTATGTCTAGGCTAAAGGAACCTGAGTGTTTCTTGTATCCCATGATCATACATACACACTGGCTGCATCCTAAGTCTATGCGAGGTGAGACCTAGGTGCTTTTCACTGCTTATTGTTGTTGCTGTTGTTTGTCTGGTGGTTTTAACCAGCTTCCACAAAGAATGAATGCTGAGGCATTGGCCAGATGGTACCCGTGGCCTACTCCAAAACCTAGCCAGTCTCAACAGTGGAAGGAATAGGACATGGGGTACAAGAATGAGTCTAGATCTAGTCTGAGACCTCAATACCACTATGGCTTTTTGCTGTGAAACAAGGACAAAGATACTTTGCCATTTTCGGAACACAAGGACAAGACGCAGGAAGATAGCTGTATCAACACTAGCAGTACTTATTCACAAGTTAGAAGTATGCAAAACTTACTTATTTATACATTCTATTGCTTTAGTAAGGTCCTAAATGGCTACAATAACAGAAAACAGGGAGGCCTTCAATATATCCATTGAACCAATCTGATTCTTACACATTATATAGTTTTATAACTTTCATGTAAAATGTCACACAAAGCTTACAAATCTATTACTGCCAGCATTTCTATCATGATACAGAATATGCTGCAAACTCAGCTGGTTTACACCTCCTCCCTGGAGCATATTTACCCCATCAGTCACAGGAAGTGTGAATTTGAAGAATTTCCACTACTGAGGAAGATCACAAAATCTCATGGGAAATGTAGTTTCTCTATGGATAATGACTAATAAGGAAGAAGGGGTATGTTAGCCCTTCAAATGCAAGCCTTCATGACTGAATAGGGAAATTAAATTTGAGATTGCTGTTCAATAGTGCAAATGTGAAGTAAACGGGATTGGTAAAATATCCCTGAGCGTCCCCCACATCTCTGCTGCAAAATTTCCTAAAAACGACTGTGCCAAAATCGCATCATTACAAAAGTAAGAAAATACTGCCTCCCTCTTCCTGATGTGACTGAATCAGCAAAGCCTTCATACTTTCATGTGCCAGAGTAGCTTGGAGAACAAACAGGGATATGAGATTTATTAAACTATTATTAGTCACTGACAAAGTGGTACTAGATACTATGGTCTTGGTTCTGGTGGTGATCTAAGCTGCTTTACTTGGCTTTGCACTGAAAGAGGCTAAGAGTGTCCATTGGATCAATTCCTACACTTCAGGTAAAAGGGCAATAACTAATTTCTGAGGAGTAAAACTTTTTTAGATTATATGAATTTGTCTGTGATGGTAAACTAGTGATGGTTCCACTAGCCCATAAAAAATCTTGGACATAATTGATGGAAACATGGATAACAACAACAAAATTTTGTCTTACAAAGTAGAAACACAAAATTAAAAAAAAATGAAAAAGACATTTTCCGAGCACCAGTTCAACAACAGTTTTGACAACGGTAATGTATATTATACTTACAGTACACATCCATTCTGATTACCAAATGGGTTTCATTTAGGAAGGATAGTAGATTCATGCACAGGAAAAACAGTAACCTTTTTCCTGTAAGGAAAAAAAAAAAAAAGGAAAAAAAAAAGGAAATACATACACTTTATAGCACAGGGAGACCTCAATATTGTCTTGAATGATGACATTAATACTTCTCTATTGCTGCTGGCACTTTGCTCAGTATATACTATCTATCCATTTTGCCTTTTTTCACAGCTACATTATACTGATGGCTCTTAGTTATGTCTATGATTCTGATACCGTTCTAAAGACAGTTTTCATTGTATAAACACTCAGAACAGTTATTTTTGTTTTGGGCTGGAGTCCATAATTATTTTCAAGCCTGCAAACACATTACACTTTGCCAATCCAACTGAATCTCTCTCAGCCATCCTCTACCAAATAATGCATGACCTCCTCGTTTCACAACATAAGGATTTAACATATGTTGTTTACAGTTATATGTTACCTTCACCATTACAGCACTCAGGGGAATGAGGATTTTCCTAGTATATGTTTTAGAAACACTGAAGTTTTCTTCAATTTCACCTTCTTAAGTAGCCTCTGACAAACCTGCCGTGAGATTACAGAAGCAGCAGACTCTGGATCAAGCTCAGTTTTATATTGCATTGCTTTCACTTGCAAAGGAGCTCAAATAATAACTTCTAAATTAAACAGCTGTAGAGATGTTAAGGTATTCTCTATGGACTCTGTGCTGTTGTCTGCAAGTTGATGATTCTGGAATTCTCAGGTATTGTCCCCATGAGGTGCTTTTTGCACTGACCTGTACGTCTTTTCTCTGTATGTCCCAGTTTCTTTGCACAGTGTTTGTCCTTGAACCAACAATAATTGGCACTGTGAGATTCTGTTTCATAATAAAAATACACAATCTGTAAGTGTTCCCTACACTGCCCTTCCTGCTCTTCTCCTGGTATATTTGTTGATAAACAGATTTTCTGATGCTGTTGTGACCCCTTGCCATCATCAGTAGCAGTCCAAATTAATATAGTAATATCTAATATACATTTTATGGTAAAAGCAACCATGATCAATAGCTGACTTGTGTTTTCTTAATTTTGCATACTACATACATACTATATGCCCCTTTATAATTAAGAATCGTCGCTTAACTCTTCACTGAAATCACCAACACACTGGCATTTCTTTAATTCAGTTGCTTATTAATGTTTGAAATTTTTGGATTTTTTCCTTTAACCAGTCTCTAAACACTCTACAATCACTAGCAACTTCTGAAGTAAAAGAAATTTCTAGAGTTTCTACAATGTAAGCATTTGTGTCGTACTGTGGTTTTGTGAAGCAGCAGAAGGTATGCAGCAATTTATAGGTTTAAGCACTATTGCAGTCAATAAAAATTCTACATTTTCTCATCACTAATATCATTACTGACTATATACTGATACATTCTGTCAGTATAGGTGCTTCAGATCTCTCCTGAGCTATCAAATGAAAATGTTTTCCCCAGGCAGACAGTTTAAGTTCCTTTTTCTTCTATATTTGAGCTGTACTGAACCAGTGCTGCAGGATGTGGTTTTAGCTTAACTTTTCATCCAGATAATTTGTCTTTTACTGTATGTGTGGAATAGGGTCTTGTGTTTGTCAGCAGTTATTGTGTTTTGCTATTTGCTTGCAGCACAGAATCTCAAATAATTGTATGTATTACCAGTGTATGAGTGTACAGAGGGTGCTGTTATCTCAGGGTTGCAATTTCTACAGCAGGTATGACAGGCAGATAACTCCATGGCTCTTAAAACAAGGCTGGTGTTTTCTAAAGGAGATGTTATGACTATGTTCATTATACAAAAGGAACTTGAGGTTTCAAAACACCAACACCCAAGTTGTGTAGTGGATGGTACACATTAACAAATATCCAATGCACTGCTACATATAACTTGCAGAAGAGAGCATGCACTTCATTTTGCCTTTATTATATAAAACCCAACACATTTCATTTGTAACTAGAAATAATCCAGCCATTTTGAGGTTATAAGGGTAAGCTATAAGGATGAATTTCAACAGCAAAATAAGTACCCACATTTTATGGATTGTACTGTCAAGGAAGAGAGAAATCACCTAGTGGTATATTCTGCATTTATTTATTAATACTGAGAGAATGTCTACAAAGCCTTATGCTTGCTTGCTTGTCAGACTTGGTTTTGAGTGTGAAGGGATGTTTGGTTTTAGATAATAGTCTCAATTTTTCAGTAACAATCTGGTTTTGTGGAATTGCTTTATTACAAAGGATGTGTTAGCATGTCAGGTCTCTAAAAGAGTGGAGCTTGTGGATAATTGCTCACACATTTAAACATTTAGTACCTAATAGAAGAAAATTCATTCTTTGCTTCTCATAAAGTCACCTTTTTTAAGACCAGCACTTAGCTGGAAAAGCAAGAGGTCTAAGTGTACACTGCCATCAACTAACTAGGCTATTATTCTATGTACTACCATCAAAAGTATTTGGGGCTTTGTATTTAAACAAAGGAGGCTAAACATGGAGAGACCTTTTCTCCAGTGTCTCTGTAGAATATATATGGGTCTAACTACACAGTATCTATACACTATTCATAAACTTCATTCACATAAACTACACAGAGAAAAGGTCAGAAAGAAAACTTTCTTTCTCTCTTCTTTCTTTTTCAAGTTCTATTTTTCCAACTGAATAGTCCCAGTCTTCATTTTCCAGCACTCTTAAACATCTTTTTTTATTTAAGCAAATGGTTTACACATTACTTACATGTAAGTTTTAGAAATGGATGTTCAAAGTGGTATTAGTGACATACTGATTTTCATATTACTGAGTATATGTTTTATAATTTAAAGATATTGTCAATATGGAACTTTTTCAGGATTGTCAATTTTTTTTTTCCATGTTTGCAATATAGCATGTTCTTGTTGTGCATTTAACACAACATGACATTTTCAGACATAGGCAAGCTGAAAAAAACTTTCCAGGCTATGTTATAATCATAGAATCATAGAATAGTTTGGCTTGGAAGGGACCTTGTAAAGGTCATCTAGTCCAAATCCCCTGCAATGGGCAGGGGATTTGCATCCAGAGATTTATCTCCAACTAGATAAGGTTACTCAAAACCCCTGACCTTCAATGTTTCCAGGAATGGGGCATTTACAGCCTCTCTAGGCAACTTGTTCCAGTGTTTCACCACTCCCATCAAGAAAAATATCTAGCCTAAACCTACCCTCTTTTAGCCTACAAGCATTATCCGTTGTTTTACTGAAACAGACCCTACCAAAAAGTCTCTCCCCGTCTTTCTTATAAGCTCCCTTTAAGTACTGAAAGGCTGCGATAAGGTGTCCCTGGAGCCTTCTCCAGGCTGAACAACCCCAACCCCCAGCCTCTGGATGCAACCACCCACCCAATTTCTCATCCACTGAACAATCCTCCCATCAAATACATATCTTTCCCATTCAGAGAGAAGGATGTTGGTGGGGACTTGTCAAAGGCCTTACAGAAGTCCAGATTAATGACATCCATAGCTATTCCCTTGTCCACTGATATAGTCCTTCCACCATAGAAGGCCACTAGGTTGGTCACGCAGATCTTGCCCTCAGTGAAGCCATGCTGGCTCTCTTTAATCGTGTCCCTGTCTTCCATGTGCCTTTACCACAGCTTTTGGGAGGATCTGTTCCATGATCTTGACAGGCACAGAGGTGAGGTTGACAGATTGGCAGTTCCCACCTGTTCTGGTTTCAGCTGTGATAGAGTTAATTTCCTTCTTAGTACCTGGTGCAGGGCTGTGTTTTGGATTTGGTGTGAGAACAGTGTTGATAGCACAGTGATGGTTTTGGTTGTTGCTGGGTAATGTTTATACTAAGTCAAGGGCTTTTCAGTTCTTCAGGCCCTGCCAGCCAGAGGGCTGGCACAAGAAATTCAGGGGGTCACAGCCAGCTCAGTTTCCAAACTAGCCAAGGAGGTATTCCATACCATGGGACACCATGCTTGGTATATAAACTGAGGAGCAGGGGGGTGGGGGTGGGCATAGGCCAGGCCTGCCAATCATTTGCTCAGTGACTGGCTGGGCATTGGTCAGCGGGTGTGTCACTTGTTTCCTTTCCTCCTTTTCCTTTGGATTTCATTCCTCCCCCCTTCTTCCCCCTTTTAATTATAATTGTTATTATTATTATTATTGGTTTTTATTTTAATTTTATTTCAATTATTAAATTGTTCTTAACCCTCAAGTTTTACATTCCTTTCTGATTCTCCTCCCCATCCCTCTGGGTAAGGGGGAGTGAGTGAGCAGCTGTGTGGTGCTGGGTTACCAGCTGGAGCTAAACCACAACATCAGGGTTCTCCTTCTTAACCTTTTTAAAAATGGATGCAATGTTTCACTTTTTCCAGTCACTGGGGACTTCACCTGACTGCCATGATTTTTCAGATATGGAGGGTGGCTTGGCAACTACAAAAACTGATTTTCTCAGGACTCTGGGGTGCATCTCAACAGGTCCCATAGATCTATGTATGTTTAGGTTCCTCAGGTGGTCATGAATCTGATCTTCTTTTACAGTGGGAGGGACTGTGTTCCCCCAGTCCCTGCCTTGCATTCCATCCGCTCAAGATGTGTGGGAAGAGAGGTTGCCAGTGAAGACTGAGGTAAGAATTTGAAATACCTCATTGAATACCTCAGCCTTCTGCTCATCCATTATTACCAGTTGGTTAGTCTTGTTCGTCAGGCGGGTAGGGTTTCTTTGACCTTCCTTTTCTGGCTGACATACACACAGAAGCCATTATTATTCTTGCCAAATCAAACCTTGCCCGTCTAGGAACTGAGAAATGAATTTCCTAAAAAAGAGAAGGAAAACATAAAACATGTTAGATAACTTAAAAGGAAGAAGACTAATTTATAATAATAAGTTTAACAGAGAAAAGAATTAGTACAGGAACTTCTCATGTTTTCTTAGGAATCTGAGGATAACCTGAGTAAAGTAGTGATCTTTTTTGTGGGGAAGGGCTGCAACTGTCTTTCTCCATTACACCTCTAAGAACTAATTTCCTTCCTTAATCTGATAAGATATCAATCTGTACCTTGTTCAAGGATTCATACACTATTTTATGTTTTTACCTAAGTTGACAATAGTCCCAAACCTCTCATTTTGAAGGAGAGTTACAACATCAACAGGCTCAGTCTTAGTCTCTAATACTATGGGATAACAGTAATGGGAATCTTGAAGTTTCTAACAGTATGGGATAATGGCAATAGAAACTTTAAATGAAACTAAATAAATTTTGCAAGTTAATTTGTTTTACTTGCAACTGTTTTACCCAACCAAGATATCTCTTTCCTTATCCATTCCATAAGGTTTTGCCATTCTAGGCCAGAATTCTACACAACAGTTTTAAAACTTTTTTGTGATCTCTTGTTGAATATCTATTCAAACATCTGTCTGAATACTTAACATGAAGACCAATCCTATGGCTGAACTCTCGTTCATCCTTACTCTTTTTTGTCTCTAATTATTGATAGAGGATCCATAGGTAAAGCAAACAGCAGTGACCACAGTAACTATTTCTGATCACTTCCTTTTTTGGACTTAAGCAGCACAGTTGTTTTAGGTGTCTAATAGAAGAGGAGATATGCAAATCCTCAGTTTAAGTGAGACCCATTTTTCTTGCAGAGTTCCAAATATTTCTTTTCTACTTTCTAAAATACATCTTTACGTATCAGCACCTCTCATTTTTATGTGCTATAATCTGAGGTCCAGTATATCCCTGTTATTACAAGTGTACTTGCCAAGTAGTTCAATGTCTCTCTTTTTCAGTTGTGACAACTCTTTTTGCTTTCTTCTAAGAAAAGACAACTTATTGTGTGATAGCATGAAGTCTATTTGCATGGGACTTAAGATTGTTTTGGAGCCCTGTGAAGGCTGGCTATAAAAACTTTGAGCAAACTTAGATTTCTAATAACAATATCCACTTCCTCCTTTGTAATGGAACAACACAAGAATTTCTTTTCCCAAAGCAACATTTCAGGATTGTTTTTGTAGCCTTCTTTTTGGTTTATCTGTATATTTCTTAATAAAATTATCAGAAAATGTCCAATTTTTTCTGCTGAATAGTGATCACCCTTACCTAATTTAATATTTCTTTAACTAACTAATGGGATTGTTTTAACGTTTTTTTCTTAACACTATGAGTATATCAAATACTGTCTCTTTTTTTAATATAGTGCTGAAATATCAGGTCAGCTTCTAAGAACAGTCTGCACCCTGATTTACTACAGAAAATATTATTTATACATTATGTATCATTAGACAAAAAATGCTGGGTTCTATGATACTAACACACAAATTAAAGGCATATTAGCCTCAAGATCTCATTTTTTTAAAGCATATTATCAGGGGTGTAAAAAAAATCCTCTTTTTTGCAGTTCAATATGTAAAACTGTGACAGTAAACCAGTGTGCACTGACAACTTATAAGAGAGAAATTCAACACCTGTATTCACAATAGACCACTTATTTGACAGCCATGCAGTGTGGATTTACTTACTATCAATGACATTGTCTAAACTTTATTTCAATAAGAGTACTTGTCTCTGAACTTTGTATTTATTTTATGTGGTCTTTGCAGCCCTCAATATCATTATAATTGTATTTCACTATAAAACAAAGTCATTAAACACCTGATATACTTAAAATAATATCACAAAGAGAAGAAAAATATAAGAAATTACATATATAGTATATTTTATATATATAGGTAATGGCATGTGTGTGTGTATATATATGTACATATATATAGCTACATATGTATAGAGCTTTTATTCTTCTTCAAGAAGTTTTCCTCATTATTACAGTGAAAACACACTATGTCCTAGCCCTGTTTCCTAAGAATGACAGCTTCCTCTTTCTCTTGTATCCCTTTGTAGTCTAAACACATCACACTAATAATTTCTTTACACCCTTTCCTTTCTTTAGACCCTCTTCATTTCACTAAATCTTCCCCTTACAAAATATTCTCCTTGTAGTCTGCTGTATGTGAAAGAAGTATAGATGAATGAAAATATTCTTTCAATCTGTACTGCACAGCACCCTAAATTTATTGAGGTACAAGGACCTAAAGTTAGTGATACAGATCTGTGGACATGGATTTCTTTTCAGAGTCCTACAGAGAAGAATACAAACATTCAGTATGATATTTCTGTCATTCAGTTTGTCTGTCTAAAAGGTAGTGTGATTTGATCATCTAGAATGTCCTCCAGAGCACAAGTTTGGTTTTAAAAGAGATGAGAAGAATAGCTCTCCATTGACTGCAGAGAGAGCCAGAAAAACTAGTTTAGGCTACACACATAAATTTCAGATGGCTCAATTTAGTTGAGGTTAATCTCTTCCCACAAGTGTGGGATTTCTTAATGACTTTTTTAAATAGAGAAAAATAATATAATTCAATGCCAGATATATTATTAGCCCAAATTAATATTATTTATTTTCATCTTACTGTCATGAAGGTATTGTCAAAATCCAATCTGCACCTACATCACCAGCAATGCAATACTATAGTTTGTTGGACAAATACATATTATTGAATAAGCTGTTAATACATAAGTAAAGTAAAAATTGCATATTACAAGGTTTAGTCACTTTCAAGAGAATGCTAGATATCATATAGTTAATAATGAACTACAAACTTAATAGCAACCTATATCTATGTCAGCATTTTTATGAGTGGATTTATTCCCCTTTTATTCCGTTAAAAGCTCTAAGAAACTATATTAATCACAGCAAAAAAATTTTCTATTAAAAATCCATGCAGTTTTGGCAGATATGACACAGTACCTGCAGAGAACCTGTACTCTTCCAAAATGGCAGCTAAAATAGAGGTAGGAGACATTAGCAATCTCAGATGGTTAGGCAACTGAATCTTGCAATTATGAACTACCACATGACTAAATTTATGGAAGAGCTGATGGAACTGCAAAGCATTTGCTGAACATATTAAATGTGTTTTGTATTTGCACAGTCAAGTTTACTTTTTCACTCTTACTCTTTGAATATTCAATTAATATTTCCCTGTCAATTAAAAGTTAAACAGTGGTTTATCCAATTAGCAACAATGAACCTCAATGGGCCAAAATGATCAGAGCACAGACTGTCAGATACCACTCAAACTTACTATGACTTTTTGCTCATAGCTAATAAGGGTTCACAGTAAAGGAACATCTGTCCTTAAAATCACTGACCAAATAATTCTTTAAGGTAGGTTGCAGTATATTTACAAAGTTGTGCCATAGATATACAGCTGTAGAGTGTGTACTGCCACAGGCTGGACAGAATGTCAAGTCCAGCTTCAAGGACATGGCTGGCTACTAAAGCAACTATGCTTATGGTGACATAGGTCACCAACAAATGCTCTTTCTGTGCCACTTCCATTGAATCTAGAGAAATAAACAGATGAACAGTAGAAAAGGAGACAGCAAAAAAGAAATAACATTAAACCAAGACAAAAATAAATGAAATGAAATGACATGACATTAAATTAAGTTAAATCAAATTAAATTAAATACTTTATGAGACCTAACTGGTCCCACATTCTGCCATCATGAATAGCTTATTATTCCTTTCCTTAAAGTGACATTCTCATCCCACAAATCTGTTATTAAAGAACCCTGTCAGTTCTCCTCATCTTCCATCCAGGTGCCACAAACCTTCTTGCTCATCCTTGCTCCTTTTGAATAAATCTTTGAATAACTTTGAAAAACTCTCTGAGGTGCTGGACCACATCCAAAGAAAAGCAATGAGACTGGTGAAGGGTATAGAGAACAAGTCTTATGAGGAGTGGCTGAGGGAACCGAGTTGTTTAGTCTGAAGAAAAGGAGTCTCAGGGGGAACTTTATTGCCCTCTACAGCTAACTGAAAGGAGGCTGTAGCAAGGTAGGTGTTGGTCTCTTCTCCCCAGTAACAAGCAATAGGACAAGAGGAAATGGCATCAAGTTGTGCCAGGGGAGGTTTAGAGTGGATATTAGGAAAATTTCTTCATGGAAATGGTTGTCAAGCACTGGAACAGGCTGCCCAGGGAAGTGGTTGAGTCCTCATCCCTGGAGGTATTTAAAAGATGTATAGATGCAATGCTTTGGGACATGGTTTAATGGTAGACTTGGCAGTGTTAGGTTAGTGGTTGGACTTGATGATCTTAAAGGTCTTTTCCAACCTAAATAATTCTATGGTTCTATGATTCTAACTCCTCACAAATACAGTGATTCATAGCTTCACTCTCAGGGCACCCAATTATCTCCATAATATAGCTGTTTTCCAGCTTCTCCAAACTCATTGACTATTCAGTTTCCTAGATATTCCCCACCTTCCCTGCCCCCAGTCTAGCTATCAACTTCATTACAAACATTTCCTATCATCCCGTCCAGTTTCCCTGGCATTACCCTCACTAACTCAGCTTTTCTATCCACTGTCTTCATATGAAACAAGCTCATGGCATTAGAGCTTCTCCTAATGCAGAATCATGCTTTTGATGTGATAATTGTATCACCTAAAGAGATGTAAAAGAATGAGCTTTACCTGAGGAGACATGTAAATGACACTGATTTTGGTCCTAATTGCCTAATGAATCAATTTTCATTGCAAAATTTAGAACAGAATATTTACATCACATTCTACAAAGTTTTGTCAGATCATATTCTACCTTATCTACAATATTGTCCTTGAAAAATGATTTCATATACTGGCATCTACAACAGAATATGTAGCCACATGTTTTGTTAGACCGGAGCTACACTCCATCTTCTTATAAACTCTTATACTATATGTTGAAACACTAGCACAGTCGACATGTTGCTTAATTGCTGTCTAAGTCCTAATAACCTCAAAGAGAATAAGAGCAGCTACTGGCAATTTAACAGCACTAACATCACAAGATGAATCTAGGTAATGGATATAACATGTGAGGGACCAGTGGGCTAATTTACTTAAAACAAAATGTGATTAAATGATCTGAATACAAAATACCTTCAGCGGGTCAGGTACCTCTATACCATGTGATGAACTGCTGGATGGATGCCCAAACCATCTCTGAAAAGCTAGTGTTTCTAAACTGTCAGTTCAGCAACCAAATGTATTATAGCCTGCAGCAAACTTTGCATTTTCTGAGGCAAAGGTGAGTGCGGAGTACTGCATTAAAAGCACTGCTATGAAGCTCTGAGGAATGTGATAAAAATAAGTTCTAAGTGGAAAGAAATAGGAAATACCGAAGTACAATTTTTGATGTATTTAGATGTCTAACTGAGAAGAGACAAATTGTACCCTGGAGTGCCTATTTATTTCCTTGGAGTATAGGTGAACTTACATGAAGATATATCTGGCTTGATTCATTTGCATGCAGAAAGGACTCATTCCAGTTGAGACACTGTAGGGTATCTGAGACAACAGTTCACAGATGTGACACACAACCTAGAAAAGCCAGTTGCCTTCTGATATGGTAGCCATAGGCCAGATGGAAGATCTAGAGAATCTCAACTGCTATTACTGGCCTCTGTTGTAAAAGTGAATTGAGCCCATATGTAAGTGTGAGAAAACGAGAGCTCAGGATTGTAGACACACATCTGTAGGGTTCTGGATCTGAATGTCTACCTGGTGGCTCTAGTTCTAAGCCCTCATTATAGTCTACTACCCTGTAAAGGAAGAAATTTTATTGTCCAAGCACAGACATTCTAGTGCCATTTCTATCCTAGATTAGTTTCAGTTGCTACTTCTGAATTTTGCTAGTACTCATTTTAGTTAATAGGGTTGGGAGAGATACTTAGCTACCTATGGGCCATTGCTTTAGTCTGCACTCTGCAGACTACATTGATTGTACTGTATCTCCATTGACTGTGTCTCCACTGATGGTAATGAATGCATGTTCCATGCGTGGTCACCACCATTTCGATACCTATATGCAAACAAACTTGTTTACAGTTCGAAAGGAAATCTTACCCCGTAGTCCAAAGTTAAATTGCATAAATTCAGTGCCTTTTACTGAGTCTCTCTTGACTCCTACATTCTGCAGTGATCTAGTGTCTGGAAATTAACTTTAGCACAGTTTGAGTTTAACACAGAGACAGGTCAGGCCTGGAACTATATGAAAACTAATACGCCTTCTGGCACCTGTAGCATACAGAAACAGAGGAAAAGGAGGCTGCCTTCTAGCTAGCCGTATTACCTCCAGCTTGGGACTGCTTTTCTCAGTTTTATGCTAGATTTTACCTGGCATAATGTTTGTCTCTACATAGTGTTTTTGAGTACTTTGATGGGATAGTTTATTAGACTGGCATAGGACTAAGACTGAGCTATATGCCTTCTCAACTGAATAAAATGCCCAGTATGTAAGTGTAAATGAACAGGTGTGGAATAAATGGCTCAGCTTAGGTCTGGCATATGCAGAACTAATAAAACTTGTCAGCTCTGTGTAGAGATCTGGATTGTCTCTTCACTAAGTTCTTGTTTCTAGAAACTTGGTGCAGCCGTTGGAGACCATCACAAAGGAGGTAGGCTGCAACACACAACTGTATGTTTTATCAGTCCCAGAGTGTCCAAGGGCTATACATCCTTTACCTCTCTTTATTAAAACTGTGAAAAGCCTTTCCAATTCTTACACAATCAAGAGTGAGGCCAAGAGATTTTTTTTCCTAAACTCTGATTTGATTCCATGTGAAAACTGTTCTTTGTACTTGCTGTATGAAGTGGCAGTGAACTGCGCATGTGTCCTGTCCCTGTGACAGAAATATTACAAAGCAGTTTGTGAGTTGATTTTGCCTCTGTTCTCTGTACAATGCGAATGATAGATATCTGTCTTCCAAGTAGAGGAAATAGAGGAAACTGAAGATAAAGATTTTTTTGTTGTTGTTGTTCAGCTCAAGCAAAAGGAAAATACTTGTATGTATAAGGATTTCCCATCGAACACAAAAACACAGGCTTTCCAGTGGCCAGTAAATAATGAGGAAAATTTTAAAAAGAATGACAGAATATATATACATATACATACATATATATATATAAATATCACAATAGTTCTCCTGAGAAAATTATTCCATCATTGGTCCTTCCATCTAGGAATAAAGTGTAATTATTATTTTTTTATGTTAGTTTTGATCTTGATTGTGTGCTTATAGTGCAATATTTCAACCTCCTTGTGTATTTCAACCGCCATTTGAGAATACTGTCTAGGATTTTAGCTTGAGATCTACTGTGTGTTGGCAACATTTTCTTAATTACTAAGGCTTATAAAAGTAAGACATAGTTAGGTTGGCATGATTTCTTTGTGACTACTGCATGATGCCCACTTTTTATCACATTGTTTTCCTCTAGGTGCTTACACACTGACTGCTTTAATAAATGTTCCAGCAATTCACTAGCTATTGAATTTAAACTTGCTGTTCTGTAATTTCCTAGATTGGTTCCTCTGCTGTTTTAGTGGAGGCTATCCAATATTTTAGAGAACCTATTCTTCCCAGAAGAGAAAACATAATACTCTTTGGGTGCTTTTCAACATAATCTTTTCTATCTCAGGCATACTTTCATGATCCTCTAATGTCAGTTGTAGAATAACTGTGCATGGTGTGAACCTCTGCTGTAGCTCTTGGTCCTTGGTCTAGTTGAGTTACATTTAAATCCAGACTAATTCCATCTAAATGCCTTCAGTCAGTCTGAATTGCCTAAACACCTGAGAGGAAAATGAAGCCTCAGGAACTCTCGGCATTAAATACTCAGTTCAGCTAACTGCATACAGTGGGATCGCAAGACTCTGAAATCTGACAGCATTTGCCATTCTTTGTGATAAACTGCTTGCTTATTTTTTTTTCTATGCTGTACAGAATTGTGATTTTTAAAAATAATTTTTGATAAAAGATTTATTTTTCATGGACACAGTATTTCTTTATAATTAATATTGGAGATAAAAAGTTATGATTCAGTGAAATGCACCTATATTCCAGGTGACTGCCTTTTTAAACCTCTGCTCCAGGGAGAAGATTGCACCAACTGCTGAGTAACAGAACATGATAGAAGGTTTAACACCAATAAAATACTTGTTTAAGGACATAACCTTAAAGAACAAACAAGCAAAAAAATATAGCCCTTTTAGGTGCCTGCTTATTTCTATATTCCATAAGAGCTACTGCTTAATACCAGAGCCTGCAAAGCTCTCTCATTTTCTCGTACTTGGTAAACACCAAATTCCTTGAACTCCCTTGAAATGCTTCCCTGCCTTGTAGGTTCTATAGACCTATGCTTTTGTTTGGAAGTACGTTCAAGTGTCCAACAGATAATGTAACTAAAACCACACACTGCAAGAAAATAATCTTTCAGAAAAAAATTCCTTTGCATAAAATCCTTCATATTATCAACATAATCATAAAGGTTCAATAAGGAATGTGAAAGCAGAACCTTCCTAAAAAGCCAAAGAGTTATTTTGATATGTGGTACTATGTCTCATCCAGTTGTATCTACCTTTTCCACCTCAATCATGAATATGTTCTAATGTGTGTATGTGGATACATTGAGAAATATTACACAAATTTCTTGTTTCTGGGGCATATAACATTAGAATGGTTTGTCTTCTGTTATTATTGAGTTTTAGGGGCAGTTTTGTTGCTGTATAAAATGCATAATGCTTTTAACGATACATGTGGAATATTTAAGGACTGAAATCTGCGCAAGCGCTAAGTTCATTTATTGCCTGCTGTTTCTATTACAATTTGCTTTTGAGAAAATGCCTTTGGCCTGTCATTGTTTCGATAAACATTTGTAAGCTTTATCTCTTATGTAAGAAATCGGAGGGAAAGAAAATAAGAAAGTTCAGTACTCTCTCATCTGTCTCTGAAACTCTTCCTCATCAGAAACAGCTAAAATACTTTTTTTTTTTTCTTTCTGAGGGGCCTTTGCATGACAAATTTTTGCAGGTGCTTAGGCTGGAAATATACCTTAGGTCTGAATAATGATGTTCCTTAATGATGTCTAATTTGGAAATAAGCAAATCCCAGATCCCATAGTATAAATCCCCTAAGAATATATACACAGAAACTTTACTTTTTCAGAAGTTTACAGGTACACAGTTTACACTCATCACAGTTATAATTACAAGGGAAAAATAAGCATGTAATGAGTGAAAGATACCATGCCTTTTTTTTAGCCCCTTTTTTAGTTCAAATGTTTTATTTGCTTTTGATGAAGAGTGTTTGAGGGAAGTAAAAAAGAAAGAGGCAAAAGTGACAAATAATTTTGTTAAAATTTGGAAGTATATATTTTATTACAGTAAAAAAAAAAGCAAAAGAGTTAATCTGCCTGAAACATGATCATAAGAGTCTGAACTTTTTTTTTTCTCTAATATTTTATTTATGTATCCAAAGAGATGCCAGGATGAAACCTTGGGATAAACAGGATGCTCCTGAAAGCAGTCACAGGAGCAGAAGAGGCTCTATTCCCTTCAGACTTTGTTAGAAATGTGTTGAACTGTGTTGAGCAGCCCTTCCCAGAACTCAGGCTCAAGCATACTGTTCATTTGTGAGGGACACGAGAAATTTAGATTGGGACCATGGATCCAAACCATCTTAATTTGTGATTATAATAATAATGGGGAGTGAGGAGGTGGGGGGAGAAAGAAGAGGAAAGTGGAGGGTGGAGGGAGAAAAAAAAAGAGAGATCGTGGACTGTAAATCTAGCTGCATGCTGGTGCCAAAAGATATAGCAGCACCTCTTAACTTTCTATGCTTCCCAAATTCACTGGAGTAATGTCTGTTATAATAACATCGTCTAACAAACAGCAGTGCAGGGTTGCTGCTGTCTGCCAAAACAAGACAGCAAGTCCTTTGAGCAGTATGACTCACATCCAGCTTCTTACCCAAACACACAAACCAACCAACCCCCTCCCCCACCCCCACCTCCAAATAGACCGCCCAGAAAAGCAAAGGATGTGCCAAAAGTTTTGGGGTTTTCTTGGTTTTATGATGCAAGGCATGGTGGGTGATTTAGGAATTCCCAGCTATATGTGGTTTGACATTGGAAGAAAAAACAGAGAGGGTTCCCTCCCCTCCCCCCAAAGTTTGCTTCCTAATTCGGAGTGCATGCTAATGGAAGTTCTTAGGTAGCATTGTATCAAGTATATCAAGTACAGTGCTCAACCTTAGACCCCAGTGACACCTCTTCCTATTTTTATTCTGGCATTTGTAAGAACCTGCAAAATGGCTTAAGTCTTAGAGAAGATTTCAATAAATCAAAATTACACAGATAACCTGCAGCAATATAATTCCTAGTCCAGGTGCCTATGTAAATTGTTTCATGAAAAATACTACCCTTGTAATGCAAATAATAGAGGTACTGCATACATACAGAACACTTTAGTAAAAATGGTCTCGATGCTTTATCATATTCTTTATGGAATTTGGATCTATGTAGATCTAAAATCTGCCTTCTTAGTTAACTTGCTGTAATTATATTCAGTAATTAAATGAGCAATTGACTGGCCATTGCTGATACAAAGGACTTCTTACTTTACTGCAAGCTCATGCTTGTAAGCAAAGTTGGCACATACTATACCTATTCTATATGACAAAAAATTCTAATATACCCCATTTGACCCAAAAGTAGAGGTCTACAAGATTTCATGTAGATTTGCTCTTATTTGCCTACTTCATACAGATATCTCAGGTACCACAAATGGCACAAATACCTGTATGTTATTCCTAAATTGGACCCTAAAGAAGACTAAATGTATAGCTCTATTTCAAGGTCGGTTAAACAGTTGTCCAAAGGCTTTTCATGCCTAGGTAGATCTGTGTTACTTATCACAGACTTTTGAGTAACTTGTTCAGATATGAAGATCTACATTTATGCATTTATATTTAGGTGTCTACAATCTGGAAGTGAACCCCACTCTACTCATAAAAGCAATTTTTTCTTCACCTCTGTCTCTGAAGTGGAAAAATAAAAATAAGAGGATGCTGTTTCTTTAAGTAATTTGATAAGAGATGAGATATAGCGGTTACAATTGTATTTCTGTGTTCTTCATCAGTAAAGTCATACTAATCTCATCACAGGAAGAGGCAAATGGTACCAAATGATAATGCTTTGCTCACAGCTGCAAGCTTCTTTAAATCAGTATTTTACAAACAGCTTACTGATACCCATTTTTCTCTAGACTCATACTGTCAGCCTAGCTGTAGCAGTATTTTTTTTAGTTTTATGCTATATTTTGTTAGACATCTGTGTTCTTTCTATCACATTGCAGCTAGAGAATAAGAGAAAGAATCAGTATCCTAATTTTCAGTCACTAAGCTGTAAAGGAGGCATGCCCTGATCATTTCTTTTTCCTCGTGATGTTTTCCTGCACTTTGCATTACATGTCAATTCAATAAAAACTAGAAATAAAGCAGAGACTGGATCTCAGTTTGGTGATCTTCAGGCTACATCCAGAACTGACAGTCTTGAGTTCACATGGGCAGGATTGCAATCCTCGGTGAAGCACTTAATGTTTTAGGTATTGCAGGTGCTAAATTGTAAACATTTAACCAGGTAGGTCTCACTTATAATGATTTCAGTGATGCTAAAGCCTGGACAAAATTAGAGACTTAAAACCTCTTCTGTCAAGCTCTCATGATACTATAACTTGTTAAGTCTAACGTAGAATTTATTTTTAATCTATTTGCCATTTTGTGCCTGGAATGTTATGAATTCTAAGATCTTTGATGTGTATGGTGAGATAAACCATGGAAGAATGAGTTATATGAATAATTTTTAAACTAAAATCTTCAGATTATGAGCAGAATATCACATAAATTCAATTTCTGGTTGAAGGCATTTTTTTCATTTAATGTGAAGCAACTTTGTTTGTTGATAACCAAGATTCAATTATCATTCCAATTAAAGGTAAAGAAAAAAAAATCATCACTTCTAATATGGTCAACATTTTGACTTCCTAATATTACATACATTTCTTTTTTCTTAATCATATGCTATTTCCTGCTTTTGCTCTGAGAGGAAATACGATTTCAATCCTCATGTGAAATTCAAAGCAGAAACAAGGCTAAAAATGTGTAACAAATTATCGTCTTGTTCAAACCAAAACCAATATTTTTTCTTGGTCCCTGCCATGAGCTTCTCATGCCTGTTGCAAAACAAGTAAAAGAAGTTGTCAAGTCACAGATGTATTACATGACAGTTTTACAGTATTACAGTATTATGGTATTACTTTGCGTACATGGAAATATGCGTCATCAAGTGAAAAAAGTCTGGAAAGTAAAACAGACCAAGTGCCTATAGATTAATCACCCTGCTGTAACTATCTATGTGTGTTGAAAAAATATTTTATTTCTATCTTCTATTTGAAAGCATCCTAAAATTCAACTTACAAAGCTAGAATTCCTACACATAGTAGACGCAGTAATAACTTTCTAATTAGTGAATTCATTGCTGCACTGCATAATCAGCTCATTGAAGACATGCATTATAGTAAAAAAACACAACCCTACTCAATAGTAACATAGCTGTCCCATTAAAGTCTTGATTAACTTTATAACAATAATGCAATATCATTATACTTTCATAAATTAGAAGACAAATTGGATATATATATAAAATAATGGTCTTGTATCTTTACAAAAGGATACATGTTTAATTTAAAGTAAAATAACTCAAACAGTTTCTTAAGTAGGGGGGTGACATGTATAAACTCAACGCAAAAATTTAAACCAAATATTTCAACATCTTAACAGTATTATATTAAAGGTTTCAAAGAAAGCTATACTGCTACCAGGCATAAAATGTCATATAGTAACAACAAAAGCAGTTGATGTAAACCATGACAATTAAGATTATCTATTACAGACAGGTTGATCCATCCAAGTTGAGCCCCACTGCTCCTGTTTGGTCAGCAGGCACCTTTCACCATCTGCTTTACTTATATTAGCTCCGTCCATATTATTATGTGGTAGATATATCGCTAGATGGCAATTTGTATCCAAAATGAAGTCTAAGAATCACAGAATTTTTTAATTTTCCAGCTGTGAAAAAAAAAAAATTCATTGTTCAAAATATAAGCTAAGATTAAGTTTATAAGAATTTGGAAGATGACAGTATTGATACCTAAATCTACAATTTCTATGTATATTTATAGATAAGAAAGCAAAGACAGGTTTTCATATGCCAGCATTTTATGTCTATTAGCAAAAGAACTGAATGAAATGTTAATAGGCTAAATGGGACCTAGGCAAAAGTTCTTAAAGGTAAAAAAAGTTTCTATTGTATCACTGGCAGGGACAAAATTCCTCTCACTCCTCAAACAAAACCCGCCACATGATTGCTCTGCAACAATTCCAATGACATTTTTGAAGCTATATTGCATGGTATAATCTCGGAAATTGAGTGAATTACAAAGCATTTTCCAAAAAATCATTAGATAACAATCAACCAGTCATTTAAAAGACCGTACATTGAAGCTAAACCTCAAAGAGCCACAGGAGCATAAAAGGATGTATATACAAAAGGAAGACTGTGTCAGAACCCCAATCCATATCCATATGCCTACATGGCTGGCAATTTAAACTGTAGGTAATAAATTTTTGTCCACTCTTGCTTCTCTCCTCAAAACCTATTGCATACAGTTCTAAAATTTGATATACCTTGTATTATGTTTATAGGGTACCTGATGGTGGAAATATATATGTACTAATACTTCATGTATTTTATAGGGTATTTCTAGAAGTAGGGTATAAGGAAGATCCCAACTTTCATCATATAAATAAAGTGAACCCTGTTTGAGGGAAAATAAAGCAATTTATCAACAATTTCCTCAAAATGAAATGTAATATACTGGAAATCTAAATCACATTATACCAATAAAATATCTATTAGCTATTACTTTTTTTGTCATTCCTTTCCCAGATTGTTCTGAAAAGTACTCAATTTCACCTTATCCTTGGAGAAATCATTTGGACTTCTTGCCCATTCCTTTCAGCTCATGCAGAGATCTCTGGAAGGAATTTTGTTGTTATTTAGATTTTTTTGGAAATGCTACAGAACAGAAACCATGAGATAGCTAAAAGCAATGGGATTCTAGTGAATAAGATATCACATCAGTATCCTAATCATTTCACAGCCTAAAGACAACTGCAGCGAAGCCAACAAAACAACAAGTAGAGACTGCCAATGAGCCAGATGTTACTGTTGGAAAAGAAATTTCTATGGTTTAACATCTGGGCACTGTAAACACCTTTCAGAAATAAATGCAAGAACTATGCTACACTGAGATACAAAGATTTTGTATAATACAAAGCACTAACAGATACTTGCCACTTTTTAAAAAAAAAAAAAAGAAAAAAAGAAAAAAGGTCATTAGAAGGTATTTATTTCTAATTGACCTTGTTTAAAAAAAGAAGCAAAATAGAAATGTAGGCTCTAGAATATATTTTAAAGCAGCTTTTGCTGCTCATTTTGAATTATCAAGAGTAGTTGACAGTAGTCTTGCAATCAATATGGCAGCTAATGTGTGGGTGTCATTTTTATTCTATTTGACTTTAAATTAATTCTTAGTTGTAAGCATGGTTTTCCTGTGATGTTATGTACCTTCTACACCTCATCTGGAGTTCATTGTTTCCTAGCGGTCCCATTGGGTGTGGAAGCTTTATTCATGTAAAGGTGTTGAATAAAACTGGTTAAATGGATGCTGCACATGATAATTCTGATTCATCTTTCTTTAAGGACTGTAGCTTGAAGATTTTTTCCGATGTGAATACGTTGGAAGAGAGAGAATGAGGCTATAGTCATAAAGGTGGATGATACATTGCATTGGCCATCTTCTCCAGCACAAAGAACAAGCAGATGAAAAATGGTGTGAATAAAATAGGCTACTACCAAATAGAACTTAACATTTTATACCGTTTTTCAGTCACAACTTTCATGCTAACTGGAAAGGAAGCAGTAGGAATGGTCATAGTTTGCAAATACTGATGAGGAAGGTGTATGCACTAACATATCATCTCGTTTCTGAAATCTGCTTATATAATGACATAGAAAAGATATGTGTTCACGGATAACAGCTAAACTAAATCCTTTCAAAGTCCAGAAGTGAGGACTGAGGGCAGATCAGCTTTGTCATGGCTCAAACACTAGACTTCAGAATGGAGTGGAACAATGTAAGTAGAAAAAATGGAGGTAGTAAGACTAAGGCAAATTCAGTAAATGGAAATAATAAAACATACCTTTTTATCAATCACTCTTACCCCCTACCCCCTACCCCCAACCCCCCACCCCATCCTGGTTTTTTTAAACTGTATGAAAATAATTTTTGGAAATGTAAAATTTTAAATGGGACTCTTCATGAGAGTTCACATGAATTCACATTAAAAACCCTCTTCCTGGAAATCTCCAATTCTACTTTTGCCAGCAAATATTCAGGTGCTTTTTTGTTCCACAAAAGGTAGCATTATGCGCATTGTTGTCTATCCACACTCAGACAGGATGATAAATATTATCTAAAGCATCAACATTGTTAGTGGTGAAAAACATATTGTTTACATATATTACAGTTCCTCTTTCTAAAGCAGTAAATTATAGCCACACAGAAAAGGCACTTTATTATATAAATAATCTGAATAGGCATTTTTTTCAATGGAGTGCCTGTATACTTGTAATTTCTAAGTGTGCTAAAAGAACAGTTCAGTAAAATTGAGACAAGCTTTCCATTACACAACACACGCTTTGAATAAAACTCATACATAAACATGAAATGCAAACAGACCACAAATTTGACCTGATAAAGGAAAAGTTCTAATGTGAAGTCCTTACCCAGCTTCTCATTCACTATTGATTTTATGTGGGAAGCACTCAGAATAATGGCAGTGGACACCATTATGAAATCCTGGTATTGTAAAAGTCATACTCTATTCTCATTGTTATGATGTCACCAGCATTACCATGATGTCTTAGGATACACAGACCTTGAGCCATATCTTCTGTGGCTTTAGCTTTACCTCTACACTGCTAATATCTGTCTTATATACCATCATCTAAAAAGTAATATTTTTAAAAATTATGCGTGTATCTTTTCACATAAAAGGCTGCCTGATGAAGCAGACACTGTAACATTACCTTGTTTCAAACAAATAGAAATGTATCAAGAGTAAATAATGTTTTTTTTCCAAGTAAGAATTTTATAAAATACTGTCCAGGGAAAAGAAAATTTACCACAGGTCAGGAATAATGCCCATAGCCTTTATTTTCACATCGTAATCACATTTTCAGATCTTTTTTTTTTTTTCCCTTGGATAATATTTTACAACTATTGACCTTAGAACCAGTCACTATTTGCTGCTTTTTTATCTAGTGCAACATACACAATCTCATGTTTCCTGTAGTGTGTCTGACAAGCATAAAAAGAAGTAGAAGAAAATCGTTCCCAAATGCTGAATAAGTTGAATAAATGTAAAAGCCTCAAACTTTAAAATAGGTTGCAGCAGATGATGTATCCTGTGCTCAGAAATTTCTGGTTTAGGTCACGGAGTCAAGTGACCTCTTGTAAGACTATTGCTAGATGCTCAATACTTGGAAAAAAAATATATATAGTTGAACAACTAGCTGTGCAATACTACAAAACTGTCTTTATTATGAATAATCCTTTAGGTCATACAACCTTATGTCAGCCTATTTAATTGTGTTTGGCTGTTAAAATGCTAGAATACAGTCCCATAATTCTTGGCCTTGGTTACAACACACCTTTAGGTGAGGAATCTGACCCTCTGATATGAGGCAATTGTCTACTAGTTAAATTTTTGAATTATGCTATGTTTGTGGCTTGTAATTCAATTACAGATCTTTATTAAAGCTGCTTGGAAGTACCTGTGATGGACTGGAAAGGCCAAGTAAGAACTACATTGTGTATGTATATATATATATATGTATATATGTATATATGTATATGTACATATATATATATATATATGTATATACCTAATTGTGTATGTATAAAAGAAAATGCAATCAAGATTTTATAATTTCTGTAAGATTTGTTGTTGCATGAAACAATGTTTTGATGTACACTTATCTTTTTAGTTTCATAATTGATTGCACATATTTTTAATGGAATGAACTTTTTGTTCATTTACTTCTAAATGCCACTATATTTTCTAGGCTTTGTCATTTGCAGCAGATGAGTAAATATACTTATATGACTTTGAAACTACGCTATTTCTGACTGCAGTTTTGTTACTACTATGAATGACTTTCACAACAGGAATGCAGGCCAATTTAAAGTCCAGGCACCAAGCAATTTGAGATCCACCAGCTTTATGCAGTAATATAATTATTCCCTCCGAGGCTCTTAATTGTATTCATCACACCATGATTTCTGCACAAATTAAGCATGCATTTACTGCTATATATAACTTGCTTTGCAGTTAACATCCTGGAAACAAATTTCAAGGAGATAGAATCTTGAACTTAGTCATCCCATGAAATCACTAGTTTCACTGCTTGGAAAAGTCACTTAGACTGTAAGGTCATTATATTTCAACATCACCAAATCGTAAACAAAGAAGCAGTACAAAAAGAGTGATGAAAATATCAGCAAACTTTTATACAAGTATTTTTCAGACTTTAATTGTTAAAGCTCCTAGTAAAAAAAATCCTTTGATATATTTTTAATACACAAAGCCAAAAATGAAGATTATTAAAAAGCCTTGCAGTCCGCAGAAAACAAAATGTCTGAAATTGTGAGAAAGAAAAAAGTTGTTACATATGTGCATGTATATGCATATATACATGTGCATGTGTGCCATTCTGACCTTTTACTTCACTAATTTTATAACAAATCACAAATTTTAAGGAGCATCTCTAATTATAAAAAAGTAATTAAAAGGTACTTCACATAGATGTCCAAATAATAAATTACAATCAATGTATCTTTTTTAGGAAATAATTTGATATAGAATACTTTTCAGTGTATGGTTTCAAGCTTCCTTCTACAGGGGTATATCTTCTCTGTTACCCAGGTAATTTTAAAATGTGTATGTATTCATAATGGCATCACAGCTGTGTTGGTATATGTAAATCCAGAATAACCCACTGTATTCTTTTTCTCATAAATTATTTTTTGGAGGTGTGTGATAGGGGGATGGAAAGGAAAACAAAGTGTGATGCTATGCCTATCTCAGTAACCCGTAGATATGCGGGCCTAAGCAACCCTTTTGTATTTCACTGGAAATTGTTTTGTTTCTGTGCACATTCCTCTATACCCACAATTGTAGAAGATAAACATCAAGAAAAGGTAAAGAAGAAAGAAACAGGATACAGAGGTTGTGTGTATCTCCAACGTTCCATACTCCTCCTTCTGGGATTTTAAATTAGAGTACCATTTTGACATGTCTGTAAATTGCTGTGTCCAATATCCCACAGCATTAAGAATCAACATTTTAACAAGCTTCAGAGTTGTTCTGGATAGTAGAAATATCCAGAGTTAAAGACAGAGTTAAGGGTTAGAGACAATAACAAAAAATTGGGAAAAAAAAATTTAAGGTCCCTGACTTGAAATGGTGTCTACATATTGAAGGTGAAACCAGAAAACAACTCCGAAGTGTCAGAGGCTGGCAAGCATCATTAAAAGAATACTGGCCTAATCTGATTGAAATGGTGACTCTTTTGTGCTTGCAATATTATTTTCTGTTCTTTCCATCTTCTGTTCCCCATTTTTCCTTTATTATGTGTAACATGTTTACTGAGACCATAAACACTTTGAGTGTTTATTCTATTTGTATTTAATGAAATTGGAAAGCCTGATGGTTAGAGTTAAATGTTTGCCTCCTATCTTAATTGTTTGAGGTGCTAGTAAAATAAAGAAAATATCAAGTGTATTCATAATCAACAGACCTTTCAGTAAACGCTTGGCTTGGCCTTGTGTGATTAAACTCAAAGTATAAGGTCATAGAACAATTTCTACCTTCAGGAACCAGCCCTAATCTCTAGATGTCAATGAAAAACATCTATCAACTAATAAAATTAAATTGGATATTGCCATGTGCAATGTGAGCAGAACTGCACTGATATGCTGAGAGATCAGATATTTCATCTTACCATGCATATATTATAATATAGAAATACTTCTTCATTTGTTGCATATATGAAGGAGAAACTTTCTTAGAAAACTACTTGGGAAAATTCCCTTGAAGATCTATAAGACATTTGCCTGACTAAGGTCCTAAATTTGAAGTTTCAATAGCCTACAGGGAGCATGTCCCTCACAATTAATATACCTAAGAATTATAACATGGGAACAGCATGGATGTGACTTGGAATGTTATATCAGGGCCAAGGGAGTCTTTAATTTAATGATCTCTTTTAGTTGTAGTTCACATGTGTGAATCCTATACCCTTCAGTCTGATATGAGCGTTCCCTCAGAGTACTGCATAGTGTGAATGAGCAGGTATTATTTCCATATTTACAGTGCAGAAATGGTCCTTCAAAATCTCCATAAGATACCAGGCATCCTGTCACCAGTTAATAAAAAATAAAACCATAATCCCTAACCACAGAGTAAAACCAGCAATAAATTTTAGCCAAAATATAACAACCAATCAGCAAACATCTATTAGCAATGAAAACTGCCAGCCCTTCCAGGTCCCCAAAAGAAGCCTCTTCCTCAACAAACCTCAACTTTCTGCATGCATTTGTTCAATGTGATTGGCTTTGCAAAAATGTGAGAAGGGCAATAATGTTTAGATTATTCTTGAACAAGAAGGGAAAGAGCTACAGGAAAATTATGGAAAATTAAGTGTCTTTGCTCCTGTCATGGGTTTTGGAATTCTTTCCTGGTTAATAGTATAATTGGAAAAGAGCCTCGCCTTAGTGCTTTGCTCTAAGCCATTTGGAGACTTAGCGGTCAGGAGTAGTACCCTTGCATCCTTCTGGAAAGATGAGCCAGACAGCAAAATTGTAAACCAGTTTTTTATACTCCCTTAAAAATATTATCTAAAATACTATTGAACTCTTCTCTTCCCCCTAGAACTTCTTCCAAATGGATTCTGAGCTGATAGTGAAGCATATTACAGTAATCCAGTGCAGAAAATCTGAACATGGGCTATCATTCTTCAAAGAACAGTCTCAGTTACTGCTGCTGTTTGTTTATGTAAAACAGCTGGGAGTATGCCAAGAGAGGACAAGAGAGGTGCCTAAGGACTGGGAGAAAGTCAATGTCACTTCAGTCTTCAAAAAGGGCAGGAAGGAGGACTCAGGAAACAGCAGGCTGGTCAGCCTCACTCCATCCCTGGAAAGGTGATGGAACAGCTTCATCCTGGAGGTCATATCTAAGCACATGGAGGAAAAGAAGGTTATCAGGAGCAGTCAACACAGGTTCACCAAAGGGAAATTATGCCTGACCTACCTAATAATGTTCTATGATGGAATGATTGGCTGGGTAGAGGAGGCAAAAGCAGTGAATGTTGTCTGCCTTGATCTCAGCAAGGCTTTTGATACATCTCCCATAACATCCTCATAGGTAAGCCTAGAAAGTGTTGGTTAGATGAGTGGACAATGAGGTGGATCGAGAACTGGTTGAATGGCAGAGCTCAGAGGGTTATGGTCAGCAGCACAGAGTAGCTGGAGGCCTATAGCTAGCGGTGTTCCCCAGGGGTCACTGCTGGGCCCAGTGTTATTCAACTTATTCATCAATGTCCTGGATGAAGGACAGAGTGCACCCTCAGCAAGTTTGCTGATGGTACAAAACTGGAAGGCGTGGCTGATACACTGGTGGCGGTGCTGCCGTTCAGTGAGACCTGGATAGGCTGGAGAATTGGGTGGAGAGGTACCTAAAGAAGTTCAACAAAAGCAAGTGTAAGGTCCTGAACCTGGGGAGGAATAACCTCACACACCAGTACAGGCTAGGGATTGACCTGCTGAAAGGCGGCTCTGCAGAGAAGGACCTGGCAGTGCTGGTGGAAAGCAAGTTGCCCATGAGCCGGTGGCCAAGAAAGCCAATAGGATCCTGGGGGGCACCAGGAGGAGCGTGGCCAGCAGGTCAAGGGAGACTATCTTCCTCTTCCCCTGTGCCCTGGTGAGGCCCGATCTGGACTACTCTGTCCAATTCTGGACTCCCTGGTTCAAGAGAGACAGGGAACTACTGGAGAGAGTCCAGCAGAGGCCTACAAAGATGATTAAGGGACTGGAGCATCTCCCTTATGAGGGAAGGCTGAGGGAGCTGGGCCTGTTTAGCCTGGAGAAGAGAAGACTGAGAGGTGACCTTGTGAATGTATACAAATACCTTAAGGGTGAGTGTCAAGAGGATGGGGTCAGGCTCTTTTCAGTAATGCCAAGCAACAGGACAAGGGGTCATGGGCACAAACTGCAACACAGGAAATTCCATCTGAATATGAGGAAGAACTTGCCCTGAGGGTGACAGAGCACTGGAACAGGCTGCCCAGAGAGGCTGTGCAGTCTCCTTCTCTGTAGACATTTGAAACCCACCTGGACATGATTCTGTGCAAGCTGCTCTAGGTGAATTGCTTTATCAGCAGGTTGGACTTAGATGATCTCCAGAGATTCCTTCCAATCCTCAGCTTTCTGTGATTCTGTGACTTTTACCACAATATTTCTTAACTCTTCATTTTCATCCAGTTTTTCCAGCTCCAAATACAGTCCTTCATTTCTACATTCTCTGCTGTCATGGTTTAACCCCAGCTGGCACCAAGTACCGCACAGCTGCTTGCTTACTCCCCCTCACCCAGAGGGATGGGGAGGAGAATCAGAAAGGAATCTCAGGGGTTGAGATAAGAACAGTTTAATAGGTAAAGCAAAAGCTGTGCATGCAAGCAAAACAAAGCAAGGAATTCATTCACTACTCTCCATGGGCAGGCAGGTGTTCAGCCATCCCCAGGAAAGCCGGGCTCCATCACACATAACAGTTACTCGGGAAGACAAACGCCATAATACCAAATGTCTCCACCTTCCTTCTTCTTCCTCCAGTTTATATACTCAGCATGACTTCACATGGTATGGAATACCTCTTTGGCTAGTTGGGGTCAGCTTTCCTGGCTGTGTCCCCTCCCAATTTTCTGTGCCCCTCCAGCCTTCTCACTGGCAGGGCCCAAAGAACTGAAAAGTCCTTTATTTAGTATAAACATCACCCAGCAACAATTAAAAAACATCAGTGTGCTATCAACACTGTTCTCATATCATAGCCAAAACACAGCACAGTATTAACTACTAAGAAGAAAATTAACTCTATCCCAGCTGAAACCAAGACACCTGCTGAGAGACATATTGTCAGCTGGTTACTAACATGGTAAAATTGAAATTCTAACATCCATGCGTCTTTGGTTCTTGGTTTGTGAGATACATGAATGTTACTTAATTCGTGTATTCTGAGCTCAAGTGCTTCATGGGCTGTTATTGACTTGCTTAGGGTACTGCCACTTCTGGCCAGATCTCCCGATTTGGATAAAGAGTTATGTTTATCTCTGATAATTTCAAGATACTTCAAACCTTATCAGAGCCTTTTCACAGCACTGTAGAATATATGTTCATGTAGCAAAATGAAGACAAGATTGTAACATGTTCAGTAAATTTCTGTTTTCCCAGTCTAATAATAACATTTCAGGCACAGTGCCCAAGCCTTGACATCTCCTATTGGCAAAAATACTGGCTCCCTGTTCCATGTATACATATGTGCTAAAGCACAAGCCCTCATCTTCATTTGTTTTGTTGCCCTTGTTAAGTAGACAATACCAGAACACTTTGTTTTCTGCCTTTGACAACTTAGCTATGTGAAGAAAATTACAATTCTCTTGATTTTATACACATTGAGTCCCAAAAGCCCTGCCAAATTGAAAGAACACTCTGTATTGGATAAAAAGAAATTAAAATCTTAGTTTTACCAACACATTAAAATCACTGTGGATCACATCTCTTGACAAGCCCAATCCACCGATCACAGAGGCTGGTAGATTTCAGTAACCACTGGATTATAGATCTATCAGCTTTTTCATACACACCAATAAATGTAGCTGCACACTTGTCACCTAATCAGTTTAGGTTTTATCTCTAGAATAATAGCAATCCACAGCCAGTTACTTTTAATAGAAAATATGTAAGACAGAAGTTCTGAGTAATCAGAGAAAGTAACACAATTAATGTAATAAAAATCTTCAAAGGAAGTCTGTTGTGTCTGTTTCCCTCTTAACTGTAAAATTATAAAGGAATTATAGGCCTATAGAGTCACATGAGGATTATGTCACAGACATTTTTTTTTTGTTGTTATTGAATGAAATTCCCTATTCATATGAGGAAAAGTAATCTGAAAAGGCAAGTAATTTTTGTAGGTGCTTCTGACTTTTTTCCTTTCAGTTATGGGGGGATGAAAATCTCACTTTCATACTGCTGTTTTTCTTATACCTGCATTTTGACTTTAAAATACTAGAGCCAACGAAGTGAAGATACTTCCAGATTTATGTCACACATATCACACTGTCAGTTAGTAATTGACATAATGACAAAGTGGCCAGGGAAAATGTAGGTGGAAAAAAAGAGATTTGAACAAACAAGGTGTGTAAAAGAAGCAGTCTAGAGAGTCTGCATACACCTGTGGCATGACTAGCTGCACTCCCATTATACTGCTAAAAAAAAAAAAAAACAAACCAAACAGTCTAGGTCTTGTGGGTATGAGGTAAGTCTGATAAACACAAATCTTCTAATTTTCTGCTTCCAAAGAAAGGTCTGTCAAGGTTAATGCTGAAGGTTCCCGAAGAATTTTGCTTGGCACTGAGCAATAGTTTGAGAAGTATAACTGAAGAAAATGAAACAATAGGCTTCTGAAATATCAAGGGAACTGAGATTGTTAGCAGTGTTCATACAGCATTGTACACCATGGCGTCCTGGACATGAATATTCATGCAGCTACAGTTACATATGCACAAAAGCCTTAAAATGTTCCCTGAGATATTATCATGCTGTAACTATTAATCCCAATTAATATGTCCTGAAAAGAATAAAGCCTGGGACTACACAAAAGGAAACTTTTACTGGCAATACTTCGTTTATGTAGGAAAATTCTTTATTTGTACACACAGAGTTTTGAACTCTGGCACGAGTACATGAAAGGTGTTTGGCTGTGTCCTAGAGTAGTACTACATACTTTGTGTTCATATTGTGTTCAATTCTCTCCCTTCCCAAAACAACGAAACAGTCCATAATTTCTGCCAGAAACTGTGCCAACCCATATTACATCCTGGATTGGAACTGGGCACTGGATTGGGTAGAAACATTACAGGAAGCATACTAGAAGCCAAAAAAGTAAGAATTATTTTGTGATAGTATTTGACTATGAGCTCTGGCCCTGCTTAATCTAAAAGTAACCAACAGATACGTTTATAGTTCTAATGAATAGGGGCATGGATGTACACAGCTGTATCTGGTTCTTAACTGCTTCTCCCTCCCTCCCTCCCCCCCCTTGACTGGTGCAGAAGCCACTCACAAGCAATGTCAAGGATAGAAGGCAGACCCTGACACTCAGCCTGTAGATCAGTGATTGATTACTGTCGTCTTTCATTTTAAACCATGGTTACAAATGGTAAATACTTCATGGTTAGAGACCTGTTTAAGAAAAACACAGTCTCTAGCGGGAAAAATAGCATAATTTGCAGAAAACAGCGACAGCTCAGAAACATCCCTGTACTTCCTATTGGCTATTCTCTAGGTGACTTCCTACTCAGTAACGCGCTTTCCGATTTGCTTTTTAAGAGATATATTAATCACACTGTTGACTATATAAAGAACATCACTGCTTAGTTTATATAGTCTAACATTTTTGTTCATGAATGTGTGCAAAATCAGAGTTTGGTGCTTATAATTATAATATATACAGAATCCTTCACTTTATATGTGAGTCCCGTTACCGATGATTTCCAAATGCATTGTAAAGATGTATGACATAAAATTATAAATCCTTATGAAGATATTTTAGCCAATGATAGAATAGATCTCATATAGATCTGCAGAACACCAAATTAAATAATAAGCAGTTACTTAGAAGATGCAAAAGTGTCCAGTTTCATTTTACTGTCTGTATAAAAAATGGTCACCAAAAAATGACTGGTCTGAATTGATATCTACAAATAATATGTAGCTACTTTAAAAAAGGTATGTGTGATTTTGGAGTTAATGTAAGGCATATTTATTTACAGTTAAAGAAGATCATGAATTCTTCATTATAAAGTAATATTCATAATCTTATTTGTAATAGAATTCTGCTATTATCTGAAAGACTTTTTTAACAGAAAATACAATTTAGTTCTACACAATAATCCAAACCCAACAATATGCACATGCAAGACCCATTACAATTTTCTCCTACTTGCCTCATTAGGCTCAATGCTCAAACGAGATCAATGACTCCGAGGTGAATTGACAAATTGTGTTATTTTATCTTTTTCTTGTGCCTTGCATTAAACAGAGAAAAAGATTTAGTTTGTATTTATTTTCTGAAGCATTTCTACTTTCATTTCTCTAAGTATTACCACATTCAGCTGCTCGCACACTTTTTCTATTTCACTAGCAATCTGTTAGTGATCTTTTCCTTTCATCTCTCCACATATATATCCTAATGAAATCATTATGGCTGAACTGTTGGTTTTCATCCTCCTCTATTCCTTCAGTATATGATGATAATGGTCTCATTTTATTTTGATACAGTGACATTACAGCTGTCCTTTTCATCCCCCCAAACCCATTTTATGTTTATTTAAATAAATATATTTAATTATTCAAATCACACAGCTGTATAATCTAACTTGATCCGAAAACATTTGATTATCAGATATGGGATACTGACATGGCTGCTAACATTTGTTTTGCTGTGTAAATTACAAGTTGTTAGACAATAATACCCTGAACTACTGTATGACAAAAACAGAAAAAGAAAAAAAAGGTTGATGATGGTTTGAAAGGTTTTGCTAGTAAAGGGGAAAGGTGTATCTCATTTTGTACCTTCTTGTGTAATAATCCATTGTCAGCTCACATTATTTTACATTTTTAACTCAGAGGACCATAATTTTTCCACTGTGAATCTATTTTATCTTTAGTCTTAGTGGTAGTCTTGCCAAAGCAAGGGTTACAAAAAATAGGCTACTTCTTAGTAGGCCGCTGTATTAATAGTGGAGCTTCACTAATTTCTATCTGTTTCTGGGGAACAGCTTATGCAATTTCTGGAGCTTGGGAGCACCTTTTCGGCCTTGTGCTTTGTCTGAAATTTTCTCCTTAACCACAGAAGTGTTATTTTTGACATTGTTCATAATACTGGCCAGCTTTTCATCAAGAACATGTATTCAAGACCTAGGAAAAGTTTGGCGTTTTTTTTATTTCTTTTGCTCTTCTCATTTTCCATGTTCTATAAGGCACTGTTAAAGGGTTCCTTAAAAATGAATGATCTCCCTGAAGGTGTTATGCATAACCAAGAAGGATTTTCTACCTCCTCCTGCTCTCTCTTCTGTAGTTCCCCACACCAGATGATGGGAAGAACCTGCTGTGTAATGGGAAAGTTGTGTGGTTTGATGAGAACTAACCCTTCAGCCGTCATTAGCAGGAAACTATTGCTAACCGATGTGAAATAGCATAGCTCACTGTTTTGATCTGGTACGTCTCAGCTGAGTCAGATAAAAACACAACCAAAACATGTAGCACACCAATACCAGCAGTAAAGAAGAGAAAAAGGGTCAACACTTTTGCTCATTCATGTATTTTCCTTTTCTTAGCAGTTAAAACCCACAGCTAGCTGCTTCTGTGGCTCAGGGGAAGGAAAGGTAACTTCCTGTATGTCTTTCCCCTCCACCAAAAGAGAAACCAGGGAGTCAGTGCTGCCAAGGAAAGGGCAATCTCTGTTCAGACACTTTCTGGTCAACGTTAGGAACGATGGAGTTGGCTAATAGAGTCTGCTAAGCAGTCCTCTCTTAATCTCCATCATCAATGCCTCTTTTCAACAGCAAGCATGATTCAAATATTTTGGTATAAAAAAATCCCAAGAGGAGACACATGGGGCATCTTTCAACTTATAAATGTACACAAATTCCCTCCTTACCTCCTCTCTCACAAGAGCCAGAACTTGATGTCTTGAGGGTCAAAATCATCTAAAGCTCACAGGCTGAACATCATTGATGCAGGGTGCTCTTGCTCTCACATTTTCACTATCTTGCATTAATATCATAGGCACGTTATACTTGTATTAGCTCTATTTCCAGTATTACATTTGCATGGTGGTACTACTATCCCAAAGAGGTTCCCTCAGAAAGCGACATGTTAAACAAAATATTTGAGGCATTTTTTTCTAAAACATTTTGAAATAAGCTATGTTCTTGGGCTTTCTTTAAGAGCAAAATTTGTAGCTTATGCTTGAAGAAACTAAGTATCAAGGGATTTGTCATTAAAAAGCAAGCTTCAGTTGAACTTGGTAATCCAGTAAGATCAGATACACAATATGGAGTCTGGGTTTATATCCCTGGGTGTCCTAATGTACCACATTAAGGTTTATCTTCTGCATTTGGATCTGACTTAAAAAGCATGTTTAAAAAACCTGAATGTGGATTTTCATTTTTTATTTAGATGCAAGCACAATTCCCATGAAAATGTTATTAGGGAATAATGGATACGCACAGGATCTTCATAGACCACACACTACAGATTCACATCCTGTGCATAAGTAAGAGGGGAATAATAACTTCAAAACAGATATTAAAAATAAAATAAGCACAGAAAAATTCCATTTGCTTCCTCAAAATAAGGAAGATGTTTCAGAGTTCAGGAGGTTTCATGAATTACAAAGCCATAAAGCCAAGGTACAGGTAAGAATAAAGAAGTATATGAGGGCAGGTGCATAGGGCAGCTACTCTCATTTCAGACGCAGCTTTCTCAAGATGTGGAGTAGTACTGTATATAGGAGGGAGAATTAAATCAGTGTTTACAGTTCAAGGGTCTTTCTTTCTTAGATTCATACTTTGTGTGACAAATATCCATTTTGCAGAGATCAGGAAAAGGTTCACATAAGAATAATATGTCTGTTTCATTCTGAAAGTGAGAAAAGGTTTCATCAGTACCTGAGTCTATGCTAGACTTCTACAAAGAAATAAAACTGACTAGTACATTGTTATCATTGGAATTACTGCCTGAATAGATTACTATTCCATATGAGTAAGTGGAACAGATCCAGGACTATGTTATTTTACTATTAATCAGTGAAAGAATTCAGCAGGTTTGTGGCCTTGAAGCATCATCATATTTTAATAAGAGAAATCTGGTGAAAGGATTAGAAGAGAATGAGTAAAAAAAGAAATACAGTGTGCATTGGAAGGCAAATATGTTTTGGGGTTTGATCTTTACAAAGTATTTTATGTGTATGTCAAAAAAACCTAAAACCAAAGCATTATTTTTCTCACTTATGCTGAGAGTAGGATGGTATATCCAGTAAATAAACTGATCTCTGTTTTCCTTTGAGGTCAGAGATTTAAAGATAATGGACCTATGAATTATCCATATATATTATATATATTATTTATATATATAAGATAAATATATAGATGATTGTGGCAGTGCAGCAGACTTTTTGTTTTTTTTCTGATTTAGCTGTTGTTCTGTGTCGTTATCTAAGCAGAAGGTATTATATCATCTAAATTCTGGGAATGACATGATAAGAGCAATGTTGATGAAGACAAAATATTTTGCTTTATTTTCACTAAAGGGTGCGAATCTCTCACTGATAGTTTATACAGAGTCCCTTTCAGATATATTCCCCCTAGATAAATATTTTCTTTCAATCTTTCTTGTTTTTATGCTTTCCCATTCAATCTTAGTCGTTTTACTCATATCTATGGAACCTTTGGAGTAGAACCCTTTCCCAGTGATGAAATTGATTACATATATGAGAGGAGGTTAGTGTTTTAAAAAATGCCTGCTTAAATGAGTTGATGGTAAGTGACTTTAAAAGTGGTCTAAATTTAAATATTCTCTTCAGCTTTTTTCTACCATTTTTATTTCTGTACATATTATTTTTGATTCATCCTGAATTTCCTGCGTATTAATAATGTGCTTGATTTCAGGGATTTATGTTCAATTACAATGATTTCATACAATTAAAAACTTCTTACTTCCAAAATTCCACACCCATATACTCCATTTCTAAAACCCCTGAAAGTAAATGTTTAAAAAAAGGGATGAGCTGAGTCCATTTGGTAAAGACCACCTGAATGTAATTCTTGCACATTCACAGGGAAGATGGAATTAAGAACCAAGAAACATTATCTACAGTTGCACAAACATTTAAATTTCTGAAAGCTCTCTTCTCCCATGCTCATCAATGTGGTTTTTCCCAATTCAAACATACAGTTTGCATTCAGTTCACTTTTATTTTCTGGGTCAGTCTTTTAATCTGGCGGATGTTTGAACTTCTGCTACCAAAAAAAGCTCATAATTCTTTAAACCAACATGTTTTAAATTACTTGCAGTCAATAAAGTGATGAACACAGTGCTCTTTGCTCAACTGATTTCTTGATATTTTTGTTACAGTATAGGACTAATCAATGTAGTGAGTATGGTACCTTCACCTTGGTCTTAGAGTTTGCAACCTTTAGGTTTCATTTGTCTTACATCACTACATCACTGTGGTAGTTTAATTATCTTCAGTAGAGGTATTCCAAATGATGTTTTTGAAATGTTTTGAGAAAAACATGTTTCTATTGGTGAACACTATACCAGGCATGAAGAACTCTAGTCAACTTCAGTTGCCTTCGAAAGACTGACCTGTCTTTCAGTTTCTCTGAAACTGTTCCGTCTGGAATAAACTTAAACTACCACTTTTTTACATGACAGTTATTATATACTCTCTTTTTTTTCTCTTTCCCCTTTCTCCTTTCCTATTTACCTTTCCCTTGGAATTATACTAATTACTTTTTCTTGAATTATATTCTCTCACACAGTCAAGAAACAGGTTTTATTTTCTTTGTATTTAACTTTTGTGTTTCCTCTTTCACTGCAAATTAGAGGCAATTTGCCAGACACTAAAGAAAAGCAGGCTGATTTTCATTCCTTTTATCATTCTAGTGTATTTTAAAACTAGAGCAACATTGATATTTTCCTAATCCATGGAACTGATTTTGGCTACACAAAGGTTGAACCACTTCAACTAAATCAGTATGAACTTCAATTATTTAAATTGGCACAACCGTATCATGGGATACCCTTCAGTGATTTTAAGAGTTTCTTATATCAGTTTAGATTACATTTCTAAAACTATGTATTAAATGTGTCTTTTGCTTATTACTTTTGATGACTTTACTCTTACTTCTTCCAATATTATAGCCTTTGCTCTCAGCGAATACTTGCTCATCAGTGTAGAGTTTTGTTCAAATATATTCTGTCTTGACACACTGATCTCTTCTTGTATTGACTCTTTAACTTCTGAAATACATTTGCACAAGGTGGATATGTAACATTATGGTAAATAAGCATACAAATAAAACTTTTTCACCTGGTGTGTAATGCCCTCTTCCATTCCAATTAATGCCTTCTGTTTCCATGAACTGATAGATGTCCTACACAACTTCATTATGCTTTTCTTGACCCTCCCATGTCTATTTTATATAAAAGAAAACACACGGCTATGACTGCATGGTATAGTTTGTAAACAGACCTCACAGATTTTAATTTCTTCTCCTTTGATGTCAGGGAATTCTTGATAAGCTTCATCATGTTTTGTAACTTCTCCTAACGTGTACTGTCTATATTTAGGCAAAGACCCTTTCCTGAAGATGGTTAGACGTGCTGTTGATCAGGTGGTTCCCTTACTCCTTAAATTCAATAGAGTTCCACGACAACAGCTGTATGTTACTTAGTATTAAATCAAGAATAGCATTATTTTTGTATGTGTGTGTGTAAAAACAATTGTTTAGGGAATCAATTATTTCTGTTAGTTCTAAAATTTGATTTTCCAGTCTTGTTCCACTCGAGTATTTGACCAATTAATATGCAGACAGATGAAGAAATCCAAATCTTTGTTTTCTATAGACAGTTCCATAATGGCCTTCATAGAAAAGCAGTCTAGGCTGAGAAATTGATTTATTTTTCCAATTAATACCACATTCATTGGCAGAATTTTGGCGAGATTTTAAAGGACAAGTCAAAGGGTAAGTTATGGAATTGATTTTCATTCTGGGTCATACTCATAGAAATTACAAAAATTGCTACTTGGTAATAATGTAAAATGGTTTCCTACACTTTCATCAGTCATTTCATGAGAAATGGCAATCCTGTTAAAACTGTCAGCATAGCTATTGTTCAAACCATGGGAAAGTAGATGGAAGAACAGGAGCAGTCAAGTGTTTTATTTTGCTTTATTTTTCCCTTTTCTTTCATGGTGGTTAAGACCTTGTTTGGGCTTCTGATTTGAAAATAAGAAAGACAAAAGTCTGCAAATTAGGCTTACGTAAGTCTAATAACTTTAATGGTAACAGAGTTTCATTAAATATTCTTTACTTCTCTCTGGAAGTATAAACTGGATTTGGGTCTTTTTCTTTCCTATGATAGTGACCTGAGCCAGAACTAGTATTTCCATTTCTTCTCTGTAATAAAAGCCCATGTCAAAAGATTAAGATTATACACATAGTCTTTCTCATAAAAGTTATTATGAAGATCAAAGTTAATGGGAAGGATGCAATGCCTAAACTTGGTATGTTTGTGGCAGGACATGTGACTTGCCGTATTTCCAGTGTCCTTTTTATGGCAAACATGAAAATGATCAAAATAACTACTTATGTGTCAAAGTGTTATGTCAAATAAGTACCTCTAGATATAAACAGTTGGAAAAATTGCCTGTAACCCTTCATCTGGTGTTATAGTTCTCTTTCCAATGTGACAATCAGTAGATTTTACATTAGACCCCAATTCTTTAGTCTTTTATGATTTTTAGCTCAGTTTTTATTCATAAATTTGATTTCAGTGCCTAACATACTCTATAATTCCAAGCAAACTGTTACTCACCTAAGCTATATAAAACCTGCAGGCCTTCTATAAAACTTCTGAAACTAGTCACAGTTGTTCAAAGCTTTAGTAATCAGTCATTACTAGTTAAGCTATAATCCCCAGAGATGGCATAAATGTCTTCTCAGTGCATCCCTTCCCCTCTTAGTTTCTCTGTCTCCCAAGGAAACACTGATTCTAGTTCTGGACCCACCATTTCTCTCCTCTTATCTCTGAATTCCCTTAAGTTATAAGTTTTCTGCATAAAATTCCACTCACATGAGGCTCGTGAAGTCTCTAACTGTTTAAAGCCCTGATCAGGCAATTCTCTCGGCTATAAGTTCACATTCCCCCGTACACTGTAGGAGGAAGATATAGCATTGCATTAATTAATTTTACTTGAATGAGGAAAAATCTAATTAAATGGGCAATTGATTACTTGATTACTTTTCATTGTTAAAACTCCTAAATTCTTCATAAGGTCTTCAACTTTTGCTGAATGCATTGCTGAGATGATAGGTCTCTTGATGTTTGATTTAGGATGTAGGTTAAAAGACAACAATAAGAGTATAATGCTGATAAAAGCCAAATGGACTATATAGAGAAAAAACTCAACTTCTAATATAATGTATGGATAAACAAATCCTCAGGGAGTAACCAAACATAACATAAAGCTTCTTTGACATAAACCTGCAATAGTTTCTGTATGGAAGACTTTTTGGTAAGAAGTTTGGGAACATGGTCATAGAACAACTAGCCTTTTAACTAATACTACTTAATGTCATTGTTAACAAAGAATTTTTGATCTCATAATTACTTTAAAGTAGGACAGATTAATTTGCTTTAAATTCACTAATTTAAATGAACTATTTTAATCATTATTTAAATCACCAAACTGAAAAATTTGATATAAAAATTATTTAACTTTGATTTTTTTTCTTTTTACTATTTATCATTTTTCTAAAGAAAGAAATCCCTTTTTTTCTATATTTTTCTATTTGAAATTGTATTTTAGGATAAACAATACCTCCATATATTTTAAAATAACTAAGTTATTAAACAAAGAGATTGTTATCTTCAGTTTCTATGCTGAAATTATTTTTTCTGATCATTGTTTCCTTGAAGAACTTAAAACTAATATATCTTGGTTTCTCACATTTTTTTTTAATACACTGAAAAAGCCTTCTTGCTTTCCCAAACCAATTTTTTGAGTTTGTTTTTTAAGTTTAAATAAGCTAGTTAGAGAACATAACTAGTTCAAAAAATGAAAGAAAATATTTTGCTTGCAAGCACAGAAGATACTAGTTATCAAAAGTTGGTCTAGCACATAATGTAACTAGGCTACATTACTGTTGGTTAAATCACATTTAGGTACTGGCCATTCTTCATTATATAAATATTTGGAAATTATTTTTTGTTCATCTAGGCAGACATGATTATTATGAAATAGCTATCCAGTTCAGTTTGCATAGAGCTTCAGCACCTGGAAGGCCCTGCACCTGGAGGCAGCAATGGATGTCATAGCTGTTTAGTGTGCCCAGCTAGAACTCCTCAAACTATAGCTGTGGTACAAGAGGAGCTCAAATGGTGGCACATCTTGGAATGTGAGTAGGAGGTTGATACTGGTATTGCACAGTGTTCCAGACTGAGTGACAGCCCTGCCTCAAGACTGTGCCAGGGGAAACTAAGACTGAATTCAACCTCAAGCTGACTGAAACAAGTAACCCATGAGATGAAAGAGACTGGACCCTTGTATCTGCTTGAGCCAGAAGGAAGAACCTTCCCCCTTCCTTCCCCTAAATGCCTCTTCATTAAAGTGCCAGATATGATGCTTTGGAGGTAGAGAACAAAAAGCACATGTGTAATGGACAGGATCCAGGGGAATCTAACCACACAAAGTAGATCCAACTGCTCAACCACATTAGAATCACTGCCACCAGAAAAACACATAAAATATTAGTAATTAGAAATTCCTTACTGAGAGGCACTGAAGCACCCATCTGACGTCCAGACAATTTCTCTACAGAGATTTGCTGCCTACCTGGACATCACTTGTGCAACACCAGTTAGAGGCTGCTCAGCCTTATGAACCCTACAGATTATCATGCACTCCCACTATTCCATGTAGGGTCCAATTCTTCTATGATGAGGCAACTTAGAATCATCAAAAGAGTCTATATGTCCCTTGGAGCAGAATTAAAATGATTGGGAGCGCAGGTGGTGTTCTCTTCTAGCCTTCCAAACAGATGAAGTGCCTTAGGAAGGAAGAAACAAGCTGTATAGGTGAGTGCCTGGCTGTGTGGCTGGTGCTGTACTCAAGATTTTGACTTCTATGATCATGGATTTACTTTTTAGAAGCTGGTTGGTTGGGATCTAATGGCATCCAACTGAAGAAGTAGGGCAAGAGAGTATTTGCCAATAAGGTGGTCAGACTTAGACGGAGAGTTTTAAATCTACACTTGGCATGGAAAGGGGCTGGAGTTTTTAGCAGCCTGGGGCTGCTAATGTATTAAGTTCCAAGAAGGGAACACCTGTGAATTGTCTTAAAAAACATTAGGGCATGTTCCTCTAAAAAGGTGAAGTGGTGAATAGCCCAGCTGAAGTGCCTCTAGACCAACAATGTATGCAGTATGGGTAACAAGCAAGAGGAGCTGGAAGCCATCATGCAGCTTGAAAGTGATGATCATTATCACTGAAATGTGGTAGGACTAATCGCATGACTGAAGCACTGCAATAGGTGGCTATAAACTAGTCAGGAGGGAGAGGTGAGGAGGGAGGGGCACGGCAGGATGTGTGCCCTCTGTGTAAAAGAACGGCTGAATGATCTTGTAGCCTTCTATATGACAGTGACTGTGTCATTGGACAAGGGAAGAGCTACAGATGGTTTCTACCCAGACTTCTGTAAGGCCTTGATGCAGTCCCCCACAACACCCTCACCATTAAATTGGACAGCTATGGTTTTGATGGATGGACTGACAGATGGATAAGGAACTGGCTGGATGGCTGTGTCCAAAGAGTTTTAGTCAATGACTCAATGTTCAGTGGAAACCAGTAACAAGTTGTGTCCCTCAAGAGACAGAACTGGGATCAATACTATATAATACACAATCCAGTGAAGTCCTCATGGACTGGAAAAAGGCAAACATAACACCCATTTTTAAACAGGAAAAAAAGGAAGACCCAGGAAACTAAGGCCAGTCAGTCCCACGTTGGTGCCCGGCAAGATCACGGAGTAGATTCTCCTGGAAACTGTGTTAAGGCACATGGAAAATAAGGAGTTGATTGGTGACAGCCAACATGGATTCACTAAGGAGAAGTTTTACCTGACAAATTTGATGGCCTTTTATGATGGGGTTACAACATTGATGGGTCAGGGAAGAGTGACTGACACCATCTACCTGGACCTGTGCAACGGTAGATGACACTGTTGACACTGTCCCACAGAACAACCTTGTCTCTAAACTAGAGAGACATGCATTTCACAGATGGACTACTCTGTGGATAAGGAATTGGTTGGATGGTTGCACTCAAAGAGTTGTGGTCAATGACTGAATATCCAAGTGGAGACTGGTGAAGAGTGGCATTCCTGAGGGGTGCGTACTGGGACTGGCGCTGTTTAACATCTTTGTCGGCAACACGGACAGTGTGACTGAATGCACCCACATCACGTTTGTTAATGACATCTAGTTGTGTGGTGCATTCGGCACACTGGAGGGAAGGGATGCAATCCAGTGGGACCTTGACAGGCTTGAGAGGTGGGCCCGTGTGAACCTCATGAAGTTCAACAATGCCAAGTGCAAGGTCCTGTACGTGGGTCAGGGCAACCCCCAGTATCAATACAGTCGGGGTGGAAAATGGATTAAGAACAGCCCCGAGGAGAGGGACTTGAGAGTGTTGGTGGACAAGAAGTTCAACGGGACGTGACAATGTGCCTTTGCAGCCCAGAAAGCCAACCACATCCTGGGCTGCGTTAAAAGAAACATGACAGCAGGTCAAGGGAGGTGATTCTCCCCCTCTACTCTGCTCTTGTGAGACCCCACCTGGAGTCCTGTGTTCAGCTCTGGGGCCCCCAACATAAGAAGGACATGACCCTGTTAGAGCAAGTCCAGAGGAGGGTCATAAAGATGATCAGAGGGCCAGAGCTCCTTTCCTATGAGGACAGGCTGAGAGAGTTGGGGTTGCTGAGCCTGGAGAAGAGAAGGCTCCAAGGAGACCTGATGGCATCCTTCCAGTGCCTCAAGGGGACCTACAAGAAAGCTGGAGAGGGACTTTTCACAAGGGCCTGTAGTGATAGAACAACGAGTATTGGCTTTAAGCTGAAAAAGGTTAAACTTAGATCAGCTATAAAGAAGATCAGCTTTACTGTGAGAGTGGTGAGGCACTGGAACAGATTGCCCAGAGAAGCTGTGGATGCCCCATGCCTGGAAGTGGTCAAGGGTTGGATGGGGCTTTGAGCAACCTGGTCTAGTGGAACATCCTTGCTCATTTTAGGGGAGGTTGACTAGATGCTTTTAAAGGTCCCTTCCAACCCAAAACATTCTGATTCTAAAATAGACAGAGAGAGTTGGGCTTGTTTATCTTGGAGAAGACAAGGCTTCAGGGAGACCTTACTGCAGCATTTCAATACTTAAAGGGGGCTTTTAAGAAAAATTGAGAGAGAGCTTTTACCAAGAGCTGTAGTGACAGGACAAGGGACAATGCTTTTAAACTGAAAGAGTAGGTTTATATTGGACATAAGGAAGAAATATTTTATGATGAGTATAGTGAAAGACTGGAACAGGTTGCCCAGAGAGGTGGTAGATGTCCCATCCCTGGAAACATTCAAGGTTAGATTGGATGGGGCTATGATCGACCTGACCTAGTGAAAGCTGTCTCTGTGAATGGCAGGGGCATTGGACTAGGTGACCTTTAAAGGTCTATTCCAACTGAAACCATTCCCTAATTCTATGATTATTATGCCTGTAAAAGTAAATTCTTGTTCAGAATTGAATGACCAGGATAAATTGTGATCATCTTGTGACCAAATACCAGACAGTTAAAAATGCAAGTAGCAATTTCAAAATCAGTTGTGTTTTTCCAACTGAGATTACTATTGTTATGAAATATCTTTTTCATAGTACTGAAAGTTACTCACATGTGTATATATATTCACACACACATATAGATATACAATTATACAAAGTGCTAGGCAATAAACAAAAAAAAATCTTGTATGAAATACCTTCCCCCTTTCTTCCAAATTTGGAAGTATTTTCTAAGATCAGCAAATCCAGCCAAAGCAGATACACTGCAGTTAGCTCCTAGATAACATGCAATAAATTACTTTCTTAACTTTGCATATAGCTTTTAAAACCTCCAAAAAGATTCTCATCTCTATTTTCAACGTCACTAGAGCTCAAGAAAGGATAAAATGGACTCATATGTCTCCTACTTCTTTTTTATCATGTTTGAGATACAAAGATGAGTTCACCTAGGTTAGGGGCATAATTAAGTCACTTTCCCTGCAAAACTGTAGTCTTCTGATTTAATCCTCTCCACACATACACATGCAAACACACAAAGACTCTGAGTCAATGGAGAGAAATAGTGTTTCTCAGTTGCCACTAGTATTCTGGAGGAGGTGATCCAGTCCCTATGTTCAGTGTGTGCTGTTCTATTTGTAAACAGAGCAAAGAGGACAGGGGCTGGTCCCCCTCTGTTCTTTTAGCAGTCCCTCAGTTCTCCCTAACCTGATGCTGGGCTTTTAATACTTTTGATGAAATCCAGGATGTCTGTGACAGGCTTTGATGGGGCTCTCTGCCTAGGAAATTGAAGTTATAAACTCCAGACCATGTCCACATTTCATGCATCCAAAGGTATATCTAATAGACCATGGAATGTATTTGTGGAGAACTTTCTGTTGCCTGCCTGTTAAAAATGGCCCACGGTGCAGTCAGACACGAGGTGAGTAGGTAATTGCCCGATGCTTCATTTTTTTAACTTAAAAATATATATCCCTGGGTTCTGGTTTCAGCTGCTAAAATATGACTAAATTATTATTGTGGTTGTCATTCTTATTGCTATTAAGAACATTCACAGGCCAATGTAAAGAGCATTCCAGGGACAGAGATACGAGCTTTCCAGTTTGACTCCTCAGTGCTTCTTGCTTGTATCTTAGGCAGCCTGAATTACATCCACAACACATAAAGACCAAACAGGCAAGGTCAGCTGCTGAGCAGTGGGGAAACCTACAGACTTTGAAAAATTACTTCTGTGACTGAGTAATGAGCCTTGGATTCTGCAACCTGGCACCTGCCATGAGTACTAAATTAATTAAAAAGGAAAACCCTTGGAGTTGTTACAGAGGCATAAAAGCTGGTGTTACAGAGTGGTGAATCAAGCAGTAACCTTTATGAATAGATACTGTGGTGTTTTACAATAATGATCAAAAGCTTGGAACACTATTACTAGACTCTTTACGGATAAGAAGCATTACTCTACTAAGACTTTTTATAGTTCTGAATCTACCAGGCTTTGTTTGTAAGTGGCCCTCTGTAAAAGACTTTAAGTTAATACCAGTATTTTATGCTGTACTACCTTTGCTATGAGGCCAATGCCTCCATTCATTTCTCTTTATTATATTTTGGTAGATTGAACTGTAGGACCAGATCCAAGAAAAAGGATATGAGTGAACTTAAGGTTTTATATTGGAAATTATGCTCTAGAAGATCCCTTCGGAGATTTTACTGGGATTTCAAGTATTTGCTATCAAAATGTAGTAGGTATCATTTCAATGAGTTCTCTGAATTCTTCTTCAAGGTATGTTTGTCAGGAACCTGACTTTGGTACCTAATGGGTAAATTGTTTAACTATGAGGATAGAGGTGTATGATCTATTTTATGCCTATTTTCATCCATTGACTCTTAGTATAAAATGCATTTTGGGTTTTAGCAGCCACTCAGAAATCTATTACCTACAATTTACAAATTGCTGTATCTAACCCTATATTACTAAGCTCTTTATTGCATCTGGCCTTTATCAAATTCATAGCTTTAGCAATTATTGTGATCATATTAATCATTGAACTGGTAATGTCATTTACTATTGTATAGAGTACACACCATCCAAATACTCCTTCTCTGAAATTTGTGTGACTCTAGAGTATTTCTACCTACAGAGAACCATGTTAAATGTAACTAATACAAAGGAAATTCTGAAGGAGTTATGATATATAGCTCTAGGGTTATGGCTATAAGAATATATGTTTATATGGTTATAGTGTGAAGTTATACATTAGGCTCCAAGTGGCAGTGGGGAAGAGTAGGCTTTCTGCATTTTGTTGATATATCTAGATGTTTATTTTGTCCTCTTTCTTTTTTCCCAGTCTTCCTGAAATATTGCAAAAGTTTCTAATTCAAGATCCTTCTGTTAATACTGCAGTGAAGCATGTCATTTAAAAGATAGCCAGCTGTGGATTTGGCAACATGCTACATGCAGTTACAGAGTAAATATATAACATGTTGAAGACTTCTGGAATTCTGCTTTCAGCAATGAATTTGATGGGCAAGCAATACTATATTGATTGGGGAAAACCTATTTTAAAATCTGTTTAATTGCCACAAGGGGAATAAACCGCAAGGATTCAAAAGAGTATGACAGGCTGACTTCTTTTGAAGCTTTAAGTTTCAGGCAAGAATTCCATTTATGAATTCACATTCAACTCATAGTGATTCCTTTAATTGATGCTTCTCTGTTGGTTGTACTACTGCTAGGAATTTCTGCTGAAGCATGCACAGGCTCATTTCTTCTGACAGGATTAAGAAATCTGCTTAATCTGGATCAGCCAATGCATAGACAAAGGTAATAATGTCCTGTTTCCCTCATCCTTTTCCATCCTAGGTTTCATATAATTAACACCTTTGTTGCTTATTTACACAGTAAAATAAAATATGAAATATAACACAATAAAGACTTTCTAAGCTCACTTTATTAATTTTGTTATGGCTATGGTGCTCATATTTCAATGCAATATGTGTTTTCTATGCTATGTGTGTCATGAAATACAAGCAGTTGATGAGATTAAGACATTTTTAGCACTATTTTCAAAGTGCCTTTACTGGTTGTCTTAGATGTACATTTACCTGTTTCATTTATGTGTGGATTCTTTAAAATGTTTTTTTTAAATCCTGTATTAGGTGAAACAGTTCAAATGCATTTCCCTAAAAGTACTGAATTTCACTGATGTTAATATAAATGTTTTCTACAAAATGCTGGAGAATTTGTCTAATACCATATCTTCCCACACAACTTCAGTACTGGGGAATGCTCATGATAATGCAGTTTTATATACCATTAAGACATTGCAGTAACTTTCAGTTTGCAAGCCCATATGGTACAAATCACACAGTTCTCTGACATTAGAAGACTCTCTGATAGTAGGCAGAATGAGATATGAAATGTCAAATCTCTTTTTCCAGTTCAAGCTAGTTTGAAGTGTAAAAAGCTTGGGATACTGATTTCTGTATTGCTTGTAAATCTTGATAGTTCAGTGAGATGGAAAATGTATCTCAAATTTCCAGGGTAATCAACACAAAGCCTCTACCCCTTAGCTTTTTCTCTGTTCATCGGACATGTTTCTTCAGATCCATTAGGAAACCTTATTTTGCCAGGCACCACCAAAACAAAGATGAATGGTGACAGTGATTCTAATGCACAGTACTGGACTTCATAAAACTCAGCGTCTTCAAATTAAACCTTTAGAAAGATGCTTGGTATTTCAGACATGGAGACATCCTAGAACCTCATTTACTACCCCCATATGAACCTCTTGTCTGAACAGCTGACCCAGAAAATGTATCACTCGGCCATGGAAACATATTTTCATATCATGGAACACCATGAAAATATCTATGGTAATATTTTACCTTGGAAAGATGCTGTGACAATATCTAGGTATGTTCAAACTGAGGGAGGTTTCTCAGAAGATAAGATGTTCTTCATTCCTCTTCCATACATATAAGCATTTCCCCTACCTCTATATAAACAGAAAGATTATTTGATGTTTTCTTATGGCATAATTTTTATACTATTTTTACATAATAAATTAGATATTAAAAATGTTAGCAACACTGAAACATCAAAAAGAAGGTTAGCATTAAGGAAGAGTTAATTCAGTCAGGTGGTGAGCAGTATATAGATGGCAGATATTACTTATTTTAGAAACACTTTAGCTGTGAGGTTTTTGTTTACTTCAATTTCAGCTTCAAAACTTCAGGAATAATACCCACTACAATTCTTAAATAACCAAATTTCAAAGACAGATATTTACATCAATATCAAAAACATAAGTAAATATCCCTAAAGAAGAAAAAAAACTAAAAAATCTTTCCTTTTCAAGAATATGCCTCTATTTTGTCATTGCTTTTCAGTCTTGGAGCTGCCTCCTCTAACTATTTTCAATTCACATTGGGAGACAGAATTGGTTTTTGAATGTTGTTTTTACAGTTGTAAAATGAAAACAAAAGATTAGTGCCATAAAGATGAAAGTATTTACATAAGACTCTTTTATACTTGGGTTTCTAGTCACATATGCTCTTTTTTCATTCTTATATTGTGATCCATATCACTACAAAGCAATGCACAGCTTTTGCAACAGATACCTTTAGTCACAGGAAAATGGATAAAAAAAATCATGACTCACCAGTGTTTCTTAGGAAAGGAAAGTGGTATCTGGAAACAATGACACACAAAAAATTATCAACATATAATTGAAAATTTTCTTATGCATATAACTGATTTAAGTTGTAGGATTTGCAATAATTACTCTGTACCTACACAAAGTTATTCACCACCATCTAACATTAGATATTTAACTTCACAAGCTATTAGAAGACAGAACTCCCTACTTGATTTATGAAACCTGGAAAGGAAAATTTGTACCATGAAGACTAGGAGCTGACTTGTCCTGTTAACAAGTACCTAATGCTTTAACCTGCTGCTTAAATACAGGGAGTGTGTTTAGCACCCCTAGCAGTGTGACTCCATGACTTGCCCCTGTTGGAAAGCCCTGCAGTGATAACCTTTACTTATGTTTGTACTAGAGTAATCTTTATGCTAGAGTATGTGAAAACTCATAATAGAGTGGGTAGAGAAAAATCATAGAAGATGTTAGGATATCTAACACCTGTCTGGCTTGGGAAGCTTCAGAAGGAATTACATAGTACTATTTTAGGAGAAGGGGTATATTGAGAAGACAGGTGAGTGTTAACAGCAAATATACTCAAAAGCAGGAATTGTGATGTGGTAGGAGCAGGACAGCAATGTCTGGAGCTGCACAAAAGAACAGGTGTCTAGGCTTCTAGGGTGTAATATAAGCTCTTTTCCCCATGTAACTAAGGAAAAGGATCATTCTATCATTGGAGGTTTCATGGAGGCTTGTGGTCAGTGGTATGTGGTTGATTTTTCTTTTCCATATTCTGAAGTCCTTCACTGGGTTACCTATGTTGTCCAAGGTAACAGATCTTATACAGCAGCAGCTGGAGCTTCTGAGTTTACAGCTGAATTGTATTAGAGGTAAAGCTGTTTCCACCACCAGCTTATCTCCCCAGCTGACACAATTTCCAAGGCATCTAGACATGGCTGGATCGGCCAAACTGGGCAAACAGAAGAATTATAATTCTTTGGCTCTTAGTTGCCTAACCATGACATATGCAAAATAAACACACAATGGTGTACATACAGCTCAGGTTGACAGATCTCTTTTTCATATCTGAGAAATTCTAGACTGCCTAATTACACCAAAGACAATATCCCTATGGTTTATAAAAGTATTTCAGCATGCTGTTCTTCTGGATAATTTTTTTAAAAAACTAGTGAATATTCAAGCTGCTGAAGTAAGATGAAGTATAAAAGAGCATTCAGATTTTTGTGAAGTATTTTCCTCTAACAAAAGTTATTGCCAAGGATGCAGGCCACCTGCCAGGCAGAATTGGGATCGCATGAATTCTGAAGGGAAATCAAAGGGCTGAATGCTTGCTGTGCAGGGCTTGGATATGTGTGAGAGAACCAGATGAAATAACACAAAATTATTGAGAGAAACTAAGCAAGGAAACTCTACAGATATCCACAGAAACAGGAGCTATTCTGTAATTGAATATTCTGGAATAGTAGACCACATTCTTATTCTTCATTCTGATTTATCGCTTTTGCAGGAGCTTGTGCTAGCCTTGTACAGGAACACTGACAGAAGGTTGATGATAGCTTTTGAAAAGAGAGTGGTTAATAAGAAGTTCAGGTGCCTAAGTATGGTGCCTAAGCAAAACCAAGTTCTTCATTTAAGGATGGCAGATGAGCTGCTTGGGAACAACAGCTGTGGATGAGGAAACGTATCTCAGGACATCTGAGATGGCTTTGCCCAGCAAAATTTAGGCAATGGAAAAATTCCTTGTATGTCTGAAGCCTTTGGCCTTGTTGATTTAACTACATAAAACTAGAGAGCAGCCTGAAATAGCCTATTTATCTGGAATTTTGGGCTTGTCAGGTACCTCTGTGAAGCCAAAAGCCTTGATACAGTTTTGCAGCAAACAGAAAGAAAATGGACAATAAAAGCTCTTCTACAATATCCTCTGATCTGACAAAACCTTCTGAAAGAAACAAGGTAGGGTGAAATTCTGAAGACAATTGTTCTTACAGTTTCTGACATATCCTTTTCAGACTCAGGGTAGGATGACTATACAGATAAGATACTCAATAAAATGAGTAACACAGTAGAGTATACCGCAGTACCACAGCCCAGAACCAGGAACTAGTTGTTAGCTGGCTGGTGTTTCTCTGTGCTTTATGATTAGTGCACCCTGTTTCTCCTTGTTGGGCCTTTGTACATTTGCTGTAAGTTATTTTGCAGCATCATGTTCACATATTTTAAAATGTCATTACTTATTATTAGCTGTATTGATTATATGCAGCCACCTACGTTCAGATATTTAGTTTTTACTGATGTTTTCTGCTCTTTATCCATTAGCAAGTGCAAGTAGGATTCCTCCCCTGCCTTCAGCAGCCTGAACTTTACTAGGTCAGAGCCCGAGGGCTTTGTGAGGAAACAGTCCGTGGGTTTTACAAACCAAATAACCTCAAGCTGTTCAATAAAATGTTTAAAATGTAAGTACTGTACCACTGGTGTCATTAGGACCTCAAATGTGCAGCACTGTGGCTATCCTATTTCTAATATGATATGAAATTATAGATGTTTCTACATAATATTGATTTATGAGACCCAGCAATAAAATAACATATGCAGATGGTTTCTAGAATGCACTTGGAGCACCTCAGAAAGATTCTCACAGTAAGTGGCACCTTTGCATGGTGGGATAAACTCCAGAGACAAGTGTGCTACATTAGTATCAGTGTCAAACTGACATTTCAGGGTCAGTGAAAAAATATCCCAAAGCCCAAGTGTTTATTTTTGAGAAATTTCATATATAATGACCTTGAATTTACATTATTTTTTAGGTATGCATATGCGAATCACAGTTTGCTGTGATTTACTTCAGAAATATTATTCTTGCACTATTAAAATGAATTAATAAAAGCATGATACAGTGCTTTTTCTTTCCTATTTGTGCTTTTATTCTTTCACATGTTGATGAAATAGAGCAAGGACTTTGAATTATTAAAGCACATGCACCCACACATAGATACACACATACATATTCATACATATATAGGATTTATTTCCCAGATCTCCAATTTGTAACCATATCATAGATAAAAATGTACCGAGATAAGGAAGATCCAGTTCACTATCAAACCAATTGGTAATTTTTCATGTGTGCCTAGCAAGGTTACTTTCCTGCTAACTGTTCAGGGTGAAAGGAACTGTGCAAAGGGATTGTTACAGAATTTATCCTAGCAGAGTTGCCATGAAACATGTTTGGCCACGGAAGATACAGGGATGTAGTCAGCAAACCCCACAGATCTACAGATTATTATCTCACATACCTTTATCCTTCCAAGGAGACTTTTCCACTATCCTTCTGAAAGCAGAATCCTGCTTTTCAGTGACTATGAAAAATAATTCCTTCATTGGAACACTGTAACATAAAATAAGTCATACTGCTGGGCAATTCCCAGTCGTATGTAATTAACAAGAATAAGTGCCAGATTCTCCACCTGGGATGGGGTAATCCTAATTAAACAATGCAAAATAGGGGACAAAAGGCTGTAGAGCAGCCCTGTGGAAAGAGATCTGGGGGTCTGGGTTGATGATAAGTTGAGTGTGAGTTGACTGTGCCTTGGCCACCAAAAGGGCCAAGTTTGTCCTGGGGTGCATCAAGCACAGCATAGCTCGCCAGTCAGGGTGTGTGTGTGTGATTTTCCTGCTCTGCACTGCACTGGTGAGGCTCCACCTTGAGTACTATGTGCAGTTTTGGGTGCACACAAGGACGTCAAACTATCGGAGTGTATCTAGAGAAGGGTGACCAAGATGGTGAAAGACCTCGAGGGCAAGAGTTACAAGATGCAGCTGAGGTCAGTTGGCTTGTTCAGCTTGCAGAAGAGAAGGCCAAGGGGTGCCCTCTTCTCGCTCTACAGCTTCCTCAAGGGGGGAAGCAGAGGGGAAGGTGCTGATCTTCTCTCTCTGTGACCAGCAACAGGACACAAGGAAACAGAATGAAGCTGCATCAGGGGAAGTTCAGATTGGACATTAGGAAAAGGTGTTTCACTGAAAGGGTGGTCAGTCCCTGGAGCAGGCTTCTCAGGGAAGTGGTCACAGCACCAAGCCTGTCAGAGTTCAAGAGGCATCTGAATGATGCTCTGTGTCATATGGTTTAGTTTTAGGTAGACCTGCAAGAAGCAGGGATTTGAAGTTTGACTTCAAATGGGATCCTCATGGGATCCTTATGGGTCCCTTCCAACCTGAGATATTCTATGATTCTACTCTGTGATTCTATGTCATGAAGTTTACTATATGAAATGAAAGAACTACAGTCTCCTTGCAGCTGTTACTAAGATCACATATGAATGAAGAAGATGCAATAGCAGCAGCTGTGTACTGCACCTATTATTTAATAGCCCTCTTAAAAGATGTGTTTTACTGATAATTGGGGTAGGGAATAGATGGGGGGAGGAGTTAACAGATGATGATTATTAATTATTCACAGACATCTGGCTGTTACGTATTTTATCTCTATATTGTGATTGAGAAAATGGGGTACCAATCTGAGTAGGGTTCTTTGTATTTTTATACAGCTCTTGTTAAAGCTGGTATTGGCTACTATCGTAAAAAACATACTAGTGCTCATGAAAAGATGACAGATGAATCTTGTTATAAGATTAATATCTTTGTTTCTTCATTGAACAGAATGTATGGTATAATACAAACAGTAGCAGTTTAAGATATTCCATACTGACTGTCCATGAGGGACTTAGTCAGGCCTTGTTATAATGAACATGTTTGTCATGGGTAAAATCTCATTAAATCATAGACACTGGACCTATGCCCTTTGTTGTTTTTGCACCACATTAAAGCTGCACTGTGTAGACTTTCCCCAGGTCTAACTGTACCTGGAACAGGCAGAAGGCTGGTTGGACTCTGCATCCCTCTGGGGTCTTCCAGCTCCTCTGGAAAACTTCAGTAAAGGGGAAAGGGAGACCAGCCCTAACACAGCTGTAAGGTATCCTAGAATCACTTGGCCAAATGATTCAATGGATTGATTCAATAAGACAATTGATTCATAAGAGAGAATGCAGTCTCTGTGGTGTACACAATGACCTTGGCTCCTCTACTGACAGCAGTACAGCTGTGTTACTGCAGTGTCAGCCAGGGATAGAAAAATGTTTCTCAGTAGCTTTCCACTGGCTTGATGATTTCTATACTATGTTCCATTTTGCAACACAAAACATGACGTATGAAGACATTTCTGTGTGGCATCATAAATTATCTCACAGATTTAACGTCTAGGCTGAAACCCTTGTCCTTTAAAATCTGTGAGTATTTTCCTAGGATTTCAGCTGATCTGCAATTTCATTTTGATATCTGTTTAAGATCTGACCTTTATGTTTCACAGGCAGTTTTGCTTTTGTTTTCCTGGACTCATGGTGCATGGAATTTTTGAGTTGGAATTTAATTGATTTTAAGGATTCTGCTAGTCCATACTCTGATTTGTCTCAGTAGTTAATTTTTACTTATTACATGGTAGAAATTTGGGTTCTGTGAGACTAATAAAGATTAAAGAATTTTCAAGAAAAGAATGTTACAGATATTATGTATTATTACCCTTTTATTTATTTCCATCCCATATATGCACACCCATAAAAATATCTCTAAGAATCTCCTAAAGTAGTGTACCAGTTCTGTGTAACAGTCACTGATTAGTTCCATGCTTTTCAGCGTTTGAGTCCATTCTAGGATAAAGGTTTTCCAACTGGCATTTCTGTTCTATGTCAAACATGAGAGCAAAGAGCAAGTCTTGCACAGGTTCATCTACCCTTTCTTGTTACTGTTGACACTTTTAAACATCAAAGGCTTCAGTAAGAACATTAGCTCCCTAGATAACGGCTTTTATTTGCTACAGATATCTAATTCTACATGTTATGAGTCTATCTGCTCTCTCAGTGATGGGTACTAGTGAATTGAACTGGAATATTTGGCTCTCAACTACCTTTTAAGCATTGGCAAATAGTTGGTTCACAAAACCTCTCTTATTTATCCATCTTTTCAGATGGGAACACACTTTTCTCAGAATTGATGACTACTTATTTTTCAGCTAAAGTAAATACAGATCTATATCTCTTTTCATTTGTGCAAGAAGCTGACACATTCTGTCACAACACAGCATGAGTAAATGGGAAAGTGACAGCTTCCTGGCAAAATTTTAAAGAGATAAACATCTATTTTTGTTAAAACAGCTACTAAGAAAAAAATGGATAGAAGTTTTCCAAGCTGAAAAGCTGTGGAATATACGTGTTGCAAACTAGTAAATGAATGTACAAGTAAGATCCTGATGTCTATTGCTACCCTTACTATTTTCACTGTTTGTCCATTACCTAGCATGAAAAGTTCAAGTAATATACCATTGTTATTAGCATAGGTATGTGAAACCATATAGCAAACACTGCATTTTATTATTTTTTAAAAGAAGAGATAAACAATTTTTTTAAAAGTATCCTCTAAGCAGGAATGCATATTTACATAGCTCCACACTGTATTGGGTTTATGTGGCAGGGTTTTGGTAGTGAGGGGAGGGATGTAGGGGGTTGGCTTCTGGGAGAATAGATCAGGACCTGCTCCCATGTTGGACAGAGCCAGCTTCAGCTAGCTCCAAAACGGGCCTGCTGTTGCCCAAACCTGAACCCATCAGTGATGCTGGTGGTGCCTTTGTGATAACATTTATGAAAGGGTAAGAAATACTGTGTGGCAGCTGAGACAGGGCTGAGAAAATGTGAGAGAAAGAAACAGTGAAGGAGGGCGAGGAGGTGCTTCAGGTGCCAGAGCACCTGCAGCCTGTGGAGGAGACCATGGTGGAACAGGTTGTCCCCTTACAGTCCGTGGAGGTCCATAGTGGAGCAGATATCTACCCTGCACCTGTTAAGGACCACACACTACAGCAGGTGGATATTCCCTGAAGGAAGTCGATGCTGGAGCAGGTTCCTGGCAGGATCTGTGGTCATGGAGAGGAGGCCACACAGGTGCAGGTTTGCTGGCAAGGCCTGTGACCCTCCAGGGGACCCACACTGTAGCAGCCTCTTCCTGAAGGAGTGCAGCTTGTGGAAGGGACCCATGCTGGAGCAGTTTGTGAAAAACTACAGCCTGTAGGAAGGACTTACATTGGAGCAGTTTGTGAAGGACTGTTTGCCATGGGAGGGACCCCACTCTGGAGCAAGGGAACAGTGTGAAGAAGAAAAGGCAGCAGAGGCAATGTTATGGGCTGACTGCAACACCCATTCCCCATCCCGTTGCCTTGCTCCAGGGGAGAAGGCAGAAGAATCAGGGGTGAAGCTGAGTCTGGGAATAAGGGAGGGTGAAGAGGAGGAGGTTGTTTTAGTTTTGTTTTTATTTCTCACTATCCTACTGTGTTATTAATTTACAATAAATTACATTAATTTTCCCCAAGCCCTGTCTGTTTTGCCTCTGACAGTAATTGGTAAGTAATCTCCCTATCTTTACCTTGACCTACGAGCTTTTTCAGGGCTCGTGGTGACCTGCCACAGTTAACCCACTAAACACACTGATAGATAGAGGGCTTACAGATTCTTACACCAATTAATTCAAAATAGTTTAGACAGTTACGAGATTCTTTTTGCTCAAAATTAACAGAATGATGAGCTGTCAGAAGTTCTTTTACTATATTTCTGAACTTAGAATTCATACATGGTAAGGAGAAAAGAAAAAAAAAAAGAAAAAAGAAAAGGACATCTCATAAGAAAAAGAATTATGTGTACAGGACAAAGGATGAGAAGATAGGACTGAGTAAAGGATAAGTTTGAATAACACATAGGCACCTGAGAGAAGGTCAGAGAAAGGATGGAATGTGCATATTGTTACGTAAAAGGAAAGCAGGAGAGACGTTCATCAAGAAAAGGAAAACAGAAACTGAAAGGTTCACAGGTAAGAGAAAACTGAAGAAAGCCTGAAATGCTGGGAGTGGGGAAAAAGACTGTAAAATCACGAGAAAGAGAAGGTAAAAGATCTGGATAAAGGGAGAGGCGTCATTGGATAATCTAGTCAGAGATCACAGAGATAAGTGGTGTGAGAAAAGACTGAGATAAAACAAAGAAACTTTGTTTTACACTGCTGGGTTTATAAGTTTCTTGGGCTTCTTTTTTAGCCTCACAAAACTAAAAGGAGAACATTTACAAGGATTGTTGCCCAGGACCTGTATGCATTTTCCTTAATTTGGAACACTAGATATCTCTGAAGATCACAGATGGTGTTGTTTAGCTATTGGCTAACACCTCCAAGCATGAAAGTGGTTTTATTAGCTCAGTTTTGCAAATGGGGAAATGAAGGTAGGGACTAATCATTTTCCTGGGGCTTCAGCGCAGTCACAATGATAAAGCCAGCATAACTGTATCCTAAACCTAGCGTTGAAATTTCAGACTGAATCTGCTCTGATGCTGCATGTGTCGTTGAAATATATTGCTTTTGCACTTGTGGAGATCAGTGTAGAGCTCACAGAAGGAGAGTTGAGCTTGGATTTAAATACAGTATATCTTCAATTTTCATCAGTGTTTCTCACTTAACACTAAAGGACAACTCTTCTGCAAGCATCTGCAGTGTCAGTAATTCCATTAACAACGAAGCCACTGTATTATCAACAGACTGTAGCTTCATTTTAATGTGTCATTTGCACTTCAAAGTCACATAACTTTTATTATGGTAAATCAATTAAAACTATTTCTCATGATAATTTATCTTCTACAGAGTTTATCATCTCAGAGAATGCAATATTTCCCAATTTAACTTCCAAGACAAAAGTGATGTAATTTGAATGCCTTTTACTGAGCTTATTAAGCATAAAGATCACAGAAATTTCAAACCCTGAAAGATAACTGTTTCATCTATGTGATAAAATGGAAGTCACATTTTACTAGCTTACTGGAGGTAGTAGGAGAAAGTATGCTAATTAGTAATATAACCTCATTTACTCATTTGGTATGTCTCTTGTTTTAAATGATAGTCTGTCTAGAATAGATATCCAGCTTGATACAAATATGAAAAGGAAATCAAGTGAAGCTACTGTATATTCAATAAAGCTATGTGTAGCATTCATTTGATTATGCTTTTCTTTGTGTGTTTATAATCCAGGAATCACCTTGAAATAAAGTAAACAATTTCAAAGATCTTGCAGTGAAGGATGGAGGTTCATATAGAAAAATTTCCCTTCAGAAGGGAGAGATGGGTCAGATCCTTAACTAGCATAAGTTGTCACAACTCCAAGGAAGTCAGGAGAAAAATGTCAATGTACAGGAGTTGAAAACCTGATAATGTACAAGTGTTAAAAAAAAAAAAAAACCACTACAAAAAAAAATCCCCACCAGTATACAACAACCATCCCGATGAAATCTAGAAGCATTCATACAAGATGAAAAGCTCATCTGTATCTTTAATGCATGTATTTGAGTGTGTCTGATTGTTTCTTTAGTGGCAGAAGGCTTGCTTTTCAAATGCTTTTTTTCAAATGTGCTTAGGGGCACCTGCCCCCTGACTTGCACTATGGCTATTCAAAAGGTTTTGTAAATGCTGCCAGTCTCTAGTTCCCGTCTCATCTTCATGTAGAAGTGCTGGGTTCACACATTATAATGTGGGCGAAACTAACAAGAAAATAATAACCCTTGACTCTTAAAATTAGACCATGCAAGTGTATGCAGAGCAGCAGCAAAAATAGTCCCAACATCCAGTCAGGCCTCTGACCCCCTTTCTTTGCAACCGCGCTAGCAATAAATAATTGCAGCACCTAAGCCCTAGACCTTTGCTCAGCAGGGGAAGGGAGAGCTGTTAACTGGGGAGTGTGTGTCATTTGATTGCCTGTGGCTAATGCCTCATGGCTCACCACAGGAGTCATTGGTGCGCAGCGGCTTTCAGCTGGAGTAAGTGGTTTTGGCTGGAGTAGGATAACTGGAAACACTGGGCTGCCCTTTGAGCTATGGCAGAATACATATTTACTACCTAGAGGTCTGATAAAAACTTAAAATCCTTGACTTGGCCTCTTTTTGTTCTGATTCTGAAGCTGGAATACAAGGAGGTGCTTCTGCTCCAGTTGGAGTTTATGGTCACACTCCACACGGTGAGAATGCTTCTCTGGAATTACCATTTTTCACACTGGAAGACTAGACTGCTGAAAGTATTCTCTCTCACTTGCTCTACAGTAATTATGCTGGGAACAAATTTAATTTTCTGCCATTCCATGCAGCCTTGCTCATAAAAGTGCAGTAGTATCTTATCAGTTCACTCTGTTGGTTGTAAGACCTTTGGTGTATTGCTGGATTTTATTAACAAGTGACGTAAAAATAATTGAAAAAAGGGTATGTGATGATGCATGGAGATATAATTACATAAAAGGGATGATGTATATATTAAAAAAAAAATGGACTGAGAGTTGCCTTAATGGTGTGATTTATTGGACTTCATTATACTCTCCCAAGAGAGGTGGTAAAAGCCCCATTAAATAATAGAAAAACTCACCATTTCCTGAGGATCAGAACATATGGGAACTAAACATAGGAAAACTGAACAGATTTTATCTAAGCTAGAGCTGGCCAGTTTCTTCTGCCATATAGCATTCCCAAAAGAGCAGCAGAACATATATACAAAGTTTTCCCACCATTTTTATTTGTATGGCATAAACAGCATGAACCATGTTAAAAATAATTTCCCTTGACGATGTTTATTTGTTAGTATGCAAAGTAACCAGTTTAATAGTAGGAATATTACCCTTAAATTAATCAATTTATGTTATGGCCACTCAAGGAAGCAAAGAATGAGTCATTCTTTTCTATAATTAGCCTGGAATATGCTCGCAAAAAACATGTATTTAGGACTTGATTTTGCACAAGTACAAGGGAGTTTTTGCTATTGACTTCAATGGAAACAGTCAAAAAGCCATTTTCTTAGGAGGTGCTGAGGCCTTTTTGAAAATGGTTGTATTTGACTTTACTCAATATACAGAAGAAATTGCTTAGTATCTCAATGACAAAACCCATCTGGTTAGGCCTACCCACTACTCAAGTCATTACACTCCTACCAACATTTTGAGACCAGAATTGCATCTTTAAACCATGAAGGACCCACATATCCCTTGCTTTGTACTTTGTTTAGTCCTCTGCACTTCTGAAAATGAATATAAAATCTTACTCTATCACTGCTTTAGGGTTTACAGTGCAATTGCGCTTCCTTTGCTTTGATAAAAGGTGAGTCTCATCAACATTCTATATTTCAGCTATTGGAGAAGTAAAGACCCACTTATGCAAGGTTACTTATAAGAATTCTTTTTTCATGCACTAGAATTATGCATCAAGACATTTGGACTATAATGCAAAAAGCTCGCCATCTATTATATTACCACCTGAATGTGTTATTAAAATGTTACTGGAGTGCTGCTCTTTGATGGTTTCATGCAGCCAGAATCCAACGAGCAGCATTTCAGAATCCTATCTTTGCATTACTATTTTTAAGGGTATTGATTTTTTTCTAATAGCTTTTCCGAACTCTTTCTTGGGTTCAGTGAGGTTTCTTTATTCCCTAATTACAGAAAGCTTACTGAAGATAATACTGTTTTGAAAGACTTTTTTTTCAGTTTAGTTTTGTTTTGATATGCTGATGTTTATGTAAATAAAGACCTGTTTACTCAGTTTCAATATATAGTAGTCTTAAATCAGAGAAAGCTCATAATAAATATGAAACTAGAACATTCCTTTTTGTAAACACATCTGCAAGCCTGACTGCATCTCGCTAAGCATTTTATAGGTTCATTACACTACTTGGCTCACATTGAAGTCACCTCAAATTTTATTTTTCTTTTTTCTAACCATCATATGAATAAACTTTGGCTTCTGTTTAGACTGGAAAATATCCAGTATCTGCTTATAATCTACAGATTCAGGAAAACATAATGGTTATTAATGGTGGTAAGGCATTTCTCTGCACCAGTATGTCACATACTAAATTTTAGGATGGGTCACAAGAGGTGTCACTTACTAGAACTGCATGGTCTCTTTTACGTAGAGACCTGAAGCTAAAATGAATTACTGTTCATTCTTGCAAATATGAAATGTTTGGAGCAAAGTTAACTGACATGCATGAATATATAATCAATGGTAATGAGAGATGGTTTCTAAACATCCTGTTGTTATAGTTTGACCAAAAGTCCTGATAAAAATGATAACAATTGCTTGTTTATTTTTTGTTTTTTACCCCTTTACAGGTTGGGTGCTTTTCGAGATCGTCATAATTAGCTGCCTAAGAACTGGTTTAAGAAGCGGTTTAGAACAACTTCAGTCATGAGTTCCCCCACCTACAGTGGTACAGCACTCCAACAAGGTACACGGGACCAGCTGCCCATCAGGTGCTCTTGGCATTAAGATACTTACCACTCTGCAGCATATGCCTACAGTGTACTCAAAGGGTGTAAGATTAGGTCTTTGTTAAGAAGTCATCAAGAACTATTTCAATGTCCCCAGGAAATTCAACATAATGGTGTTATCAATTATATAATCCTATAATATGTAGCCATGGCTTTAGCATGTACAGTATCTGAGAGTACATTCTTGACAATGCATGAGTAATATAATGAGGCATATATATTATATATTGAAGTGTATCAGAGTTAAAAAAGATACATTATTCTTTTAACAGGATGTTATACTTACTTTGCAAACCCATTCACCTCTGTGTAAACTCACCATTTGTAACAATGGCAATGTCAAGTTCATCAATGACAGCACCTGTATTGTACCTCGCAATCTTTGATGCATAACAAATTATTACCTCCTTATCAGCATGGACAAAATGTTACTTTTTTATTTAAATGTTATTATTAATAGTTGTTATAAGTTGTTATCTGCAGTTAGCTGGGATATCAGCAATTTCTGGAGAACAGTGTTATAAGAACAGTATTTTCCAAAACTAATATTGAAACTTAGTACTTGGTCAGCCAGATTGGAAAATTTTAATTCATCCATGTGAATAGTGTTGCAAAAAGTCAATGTGATTAAGATCAATCATGTCCTTCTTATTTTTTAGGTGGATGTAAACTGTCTAAAAGCTTGAAAAAAGCTACACAAATAATTTACTTAGTCTTGGCACTGCTTGTAAATCTTTTAGTAATAATTTTTAATTAAATATTTACTTGAGGTGAAAATTAGACTTCAACAATTGAAAATAGATTGAAAGATGCTTGGATGTGTAAGGGTTTTCTTTAAACTTTAAACTAGTCTCTTGAGATTCATCTGGTTTCTGAGAGCCCTAGGGAATAACAGGAAATTCATACATATTTAATAATAGTAAAATCAACCAATGCAGTAACCATGCTAAAAGAACAATTATGCAGACCATTTATGTAAATGTGGAATAGAAATTCCATTATTTTATTTAGAACATTGGAAATTCTTGTAAATTATTTAATTTAAGAAGACATGCTTTGCAGTGATTTTGAGCAATTTATGTACAAGAGATATATATATCATGGCAAAATATTTTAATATTTGTATTTTCATATTAATTTCAACTATAACTAGGTTAAGACTGGTATAATCTACAGATAAAAGAATTACTCTTTCTTTTATGGAAAGCACATACAAGTGTTTGTTTCTGTCAGAGATAATTTATTTAATGTGTTATTTAAACATGTTTTTAACTGAAGAGATGTAGCTAAATTAATTGTGTTTTCAATAATAATAAATTAATAGTATTTTTCATGCATATAATAGCTTTTAAAATCTGCAAATATATTTTATATTTTCCTGATCTAATCTAATGATGGAGAATTATGCATATTTTAAGGAGCCCAGAAACTCCAGTTATCTTCCATCTCCTAGGATAGATATGTTTCTAGAGGAACAGTGGAAGGTATTCACAAAAGCCATTAATTCACCCCTCAGAAACTACTTTCTTATTTTAGTACCATAGATAATCCTTGATTATTCATGTTTCTTGTGAAGCCTGTTATTAGATGAAGAAAATCTTGTATTCAGAGATATTTGCACTGAAACATGGGGTGAGGAAACAATGTCAAGAGTTAGGGGCATGGAAAGACCTTTGGAATCTCCGTGCTATTCAAAGACTTAATGATGAAAAGGACAACCATTCCCACTAATTTAGGCCATTTCAGGATTTCTTCACAGCCATTCTATTGGTTACTTCCTTGCAAAAAAAAGACATAACTGACTTGGTAGTAAACAAGTCGTCTATGTCAAAACATGTGGGTTTTTTATTATCAGTTGGTTTGACAAAGCCATTTTGGGGGTTTATTCTGGCCAGCTATAGATGATGGCAATTGTCTAAACCAGAGAGGACTAGGCTCTTTCACAGTCACTTTTCTGACTCAGTAAATATGTGTAAGTATAAGATACATTTTGCATTAAACAGGCAAGCTTTTCATTGGCTGTAGGGAGAAGCTAGAATGACTAGCTCAGCTAGTCATTCAATTCCAATGGAGCTGTCTGTGGTGTAGACACCTGTATCATCTACTGCTAACTCTCCATACAATTGCACCTCAGCTTCTCCAGGTCTCTACTGTCATGTTAGCTATGTGAGTTGGCACTTTGATTGCTTATGCTTTTGGTGTCAGCCAGCACTTTGGTTTGATCCCAGAATGATATAGTAACCTGCCAAAAAAGGGAAATTGAGGATGAGTATGGTTTATGTTTGAACTCTGCCTTCACAGTTTCAAGCCATATAAGCTGGCAAGGCTAGCCATACGTGTGCAAACGTGTTTCACAGTACACTGTGCAGAAATGAAGCCAGATCTAAGAAAGGATCTGAATGCCTTAAATTAGGTCCTTCAATTGAAAACCCTGTGCTGAAAGCTGCAAATCTGAAAACTAAGTGTACAGGGCTGCTCTTCCTTCTCAGAGGTTGCGTCTCTTGCATACATGATGCTGAAATCCCACAAGATTTCAGAAACTGGTCCTTTTTACACATAATTAGAAACACTTCAGCTACTAGGACTTCTAAGAGAAACTCCATGTGCAGTTAAGTAGAATGGGGCTTACTAAGCAGTGCAAGCATAGCTGCTTTAATATAAGAGGTCAGAAAAAAAGGGCCAGCCCTCATTTTCATATAAAAGCTTAGTAATGAGAATATTTACCTGAGTTTCTGAGTACAATCTCTGTCTGTCAAGGAATATTTTGTCCAAATTCCTCTTTTAGAGTAGGGCACAAATGACATACGGGAGCAGGGAAATAAAAAAGGAAAGGAACTCACTCTCTTGTTTTTTTTAAGAAATTCTCTTTTAGCCTGTCTGCTTGGGAAGGCACATATGGAAGCAAGACACACTCTCAGAGAATTCAGGAACATGGCTGCATTTACCTTTTTCTATACCCAGCACAGACAGGCATTTGTATAGGGTGGAAGTAATGAATGGGATGAATCTGAACATAGGGATGAGGAGATGTACCTTGAAATTCTCTCTTTGGTACTTTTTTTTTTTTTTCTGCGACCATTTTTGCTTGGTTTTAAGATGAAAAAAAAATCATAAGAGAAAAAAACAATCTTAGGGACGAGGCCAGAATCTAGGGATCTTCTTTGTGCAGTCAGTCTAGCAGTTAACCTCATAGTTCCAGCTCCTGGATTGTAGTCATAAACTTCTGGCATTGAAGAATTAAAGTACCAAGTAGCTGTCCATTTCCCTCCATGGCTTCAGTGTTTCGCTTCATCCTTACAAATAAAAATAACCCTTTTTTCATTTATTTTACCTAGAATAGGGCCAAGACACTGCCCTAACACCTTTTAGTTTTGCCTTTGCGTTTTCATGGAAAAAACAAAAGATGTGTTTGTGCCCGAAAGGCATAGTTTTATGAGCTTTGCAACTAATATGCCTCCCTTTACTGTTGTTTTCTGACTCTGTTCTGTTTCACATTCTAGACAAGCCTACAGTGCTAAAGTTAAATTAGAGAGCAGTACTAATTGAAGATCAGCTGGAAGAAATCAATAAAGACATTACTATATATTAACTGTTACTGTTATCTTAAAAAAAATAATTGGTTCGTTGGTTCATTTCAGAAAGAAAAGAAAAATTGATGTGATAGATTCTTGAACAAAACAATGTAAAATATGAAGCTTCAGTAACTTCAAAGAGCAGCAAGAACAATTTTACCTGCTGTGGACGAATGTTTTGTATTGTAATCCTGAGAAAGTCATGCAGCAAACTAGATTGGCAATTACAGAGCTGTGGATTTTCAAGCATAATTTAATTATTTCATAGCCAGTAAATTGATATTAATTTTTACATGTACATCCATGAGGTGAATACTTTTTAAACCACTATGTCATTCTTTACTTTCCAATATTCCATTTTTTTAATCATTAACTGAGCTACAATTCATACTATGGGATATTTTGATTTGAAAGGCATTTTTGGTTTAAAACATATTATTCTGACTTACTGGTCTTAAAGTTGTTAATGTTCTTCTTCATTAGTAGGGTAATAGTTTTGAACAGTTATCATTTCTGTGCTTTAATTTCTAAGAAAGTGAAGTATATAAACTTGAACAAGAAAAACTTTGTGTCAGACCACATCTAGAACAAATGAGTTCTGATCTAGAGAGTTATACTGATTTACTTGAGAATCTGGCCCAAATATCTCTTTTGAACTCTAATTTAACAGATATATTTAATTAAGTTTTAAACTGATGCAGAGAAAACAACCCTCAAATCTTTCCTTTCTGATTAGAAGGCATCATTTATTAGAAAATTTTAAGAAACTCTGTAGGATTGTCAATATATTTCTGCAGAATTTTAGTTTAATAATAATTCAGTTTGGTCTTACAACAAGACAAAAAAATAACATAATTACAGTGAGCTTTTGACATTATCTTGGTAACTGCATTGCAGAAAGCAATTATTTTGTTCATTTTAAATATAAGGTTTTAATAGTGTACCTAAAATGGTGTGTATACGTAGTCGGTTGTCCTTGACCAGATGCCCACCTAGTTGCTCTCTTAGTCCCCCTCCTCAACAGGTCACGGGGAGAAAATAAGATGGAAAAGCTCATGGGTCAAGATAAAGACTGGTGATCATTTACCAATTGCTGTCACAGGCCAAACAAAATGAGCTTGTGGAAAATATATTTAAATTACTGCCCATTTACTAAAAATAGAGTTGGATAGTGAGAGAAAAAGACAATAACTAAGAATACCTCTGGATCTTCCCCCTTTTCCCAGGCTCATCTTTACTCTTTCATTCCCAATTCCTTGACCTCCTCATGCTCCAGAGTGACACATGGTTATGGGGAATGGGGACAGTGGTCAGTCCCTAATAGTTCCTCTCTGCTATTCCTTTCTTCTCATGTTTTTCCCCTGCTCCAGCTTGGACCCTTCCATGGGCTGCAGTCTTTTTAGGGTGAACTGGTTCCACTGTGGTCTCTCCCATGGGCTGCAGAGGAATTTCTGCTCCAGCTCATGAAACACCTCCTCCTTTCCATCTTGTTTGACCTTGGTGTTTGCAGGACTGTTACACTCTTTTATTCCCCTCTCTGCTATGCAGCATTTTGCCCTTTCTTAAACACGTTTTCCCCAAGGCACCACCATGCTGGCTGAGGGTCCTACCTGTGCTGTACATTGGGTCCATTTGAGCCAGCTGGACCTGGATGGAACTGGCTCACAGAGGCCCCTGCCACCCCCCCACTACCAACACCTGGACACCTACACCCAATACAGTACATAAACAATCTCAAGGTATACGGAATTCTTCTGATCTTTCCATTTGTAAACCAGTAACATGGTAACAGCAGGGATTAAACTTATGACCAAACAAACCAACCTCCTTTGGCTATACCTATAACTGTAGTACTCATTTGTTCAGCCAGTGCTGAAAGACAGATAAACAAAGTAATTAAAAGCTAATGGTCCAGATAGCCTCATGATCTTGCTTTTACACTGGTTATCTATATTGTATTCATTGTATTGAATAACTAGACCACAGGTATATGATCTGCAAATGTTATTGACAGATTGAGTTCCTTTATTTCAAATGGAAGAAACCTCATGTACAAGGTTTCAGGTTCAATCTATACAGGTGATCTCTGTTTAGGTATATTACATGTGAGAGTAATAGAATGGAATGAAAGGTGATACAGAGAGCTTTATTAAAAATGCTCTTGCATATTTATACAATGTGAATAGAGGAATTTTTAATATACATGTTCATCTTAGACTCTAACACAGAACAAGAAGCTAATTCTGCAAACACAATAGGGCTATTGAATCATAAATGTTACACTGATCACTAAAGTTTGTGACATTAAACTTTAATCATGTGTCTTAAATCAGTGTGGTTATATTTTTAAATTAGTTTGTTATATTAGCACCTGTGACAAAATACATAGTGATTTTCTGCTTTAAAAAAAAATTGCAAAAAGGGTAGAAGAATTTATTCCATATACAGGTTATCAAAAGATAGTTTCAAAGGTTCTTTTTTGCTTTTGCAACTATGCTTGTTTATATATCTAGCTTTTGCAGTAAAAATACAAGGGAAAATTAGGATGCAGAAAGCTGAAGCAGGTTAGCAATGGCACAAGACTCATACCTGCAGAATTTCCAATAACATCTAAATAAGGATTGAATTAATCTAAAAATATGAAAGGTTTTTTTGAGCTCTGGTTCTAATAAAGAGAAAACAGCAGAGACAGGAACATAACTCTGCACTGATGGCAGTAACAGATCTATCACAGAATTTCTCATGGTCATCAAACTGCATGTAATTAGTAGCCAATACTTCCCACCATATGACTAGTGAAGCTTTCTGAAATTTTTGGTTTTCTGTTGACTGCTAAGGAGTTTGATATGTGCATTTATTCTTGCAAAGAATATATAGCTCTCTTTATTTCAATAAAATGAACTCCATTGTTTTTGGAAAAATCAAAAGGTGTATTAACGACATAGCTACACTAGCAATTTCTTATGGAACTTGCTTCACTGTAGGTCCCTGTCAGGCTAGGCTAGAAATGTATGGTAGTTTGGGGCAGCAGTGCAAATTTCAGTTACCAGATGGTCAAATGCCTCATAGCCAGTGTTAGTGTTGGAGATGACATAAGCTGGGTTTTAAGACAAAGCTGAAGTATTAGATTTTGGATTAAGGTGTAGCAGATTTTGGCAGCTTGCTCTTTTTCATTTTTTCATTTTGTTTGGGTTTTGTTTAAAGCAAGCTTATTATAGACAGGTAACTATTAATACATAGATATTTGAAGTCAAACTGAATTTCTTTTAGGGATCTACTTTAAGGGACAAACGTACAAAATTAATCTGTACCATCAAATTCCAGCATTTTCATGTATTTACATTTCTGGACTGCTTTTCTCAAATTCCAAAGAATGTATATATCAGTTTATAGTGGCCCACAACATGCAGATATAGAGGCACATCCCAGCAAACAGAAATATGACATCCCTATACAGCACACATACAGGCTAATGGTGAGAATGAGGGCGTAACAGATAGGGTAGGTGGACATTACAAGTGCAAAAAAGTCATGGCAAAAGGGGATCCATTCTCAGATCTCAGAAGGTGTAGTAGCTTTCATCATTTGTTTACATATGACTACATTCACAACCAATTAGGTAATAAATTTGTTAAAAGCATATCCGTAAGTTTCCAAAATCTTCCAGCCTCTACAGCCAGCCATCTACATAAAAAATCAATAGAATTTGCACATGAAAAAACAACCTGAAGATCTGGACGAGACCACCCTCCTTTTTAGTTCTGTGGTTCCTCAGAGAACTTCAAATTCATTATTCTGTACTTTAAAAATACAATCAGATAATGTTGATTTCCTTTCCCTTTTTGTGAAAAATGTCTAAGACTGATGTGCAAAGTTAGAAGCTCAGTTTTCTCATCCTCTTTTTTTTTCATGCACTAATGTCATCAAAGGAATGATAAAATTCTTATTTAAATTTTTGATGATTACTGGACTTTGATGAGAAAATACAAGATAAAATATGGATTGAAGCAGTCAGTATACTATGCAAATTATGTATGGCAAATTGGACAGATTGATTAGATCCTAATAGGTGGAATAGTTTGAGAAACGATGACTGTCATCTAAGTTTTTTGACAGGTGTCAAGTAAACAGAACAATTTTTTTTAAGGGATACTTTTTAATTGAAAGAGAATTCTATAGGAATGCTTTTTTCTGTGCTCAGTGTTCAGTGATCAGCTTATTGATTTCTGGAATAAACTGTATCTACTTCTTCCCTTTATTTCCAGGTGTTAGGATCACTTGGTTATATACATACACACACACACACACGTACTTTTTTGAAAACGAATCCTCTGAGAGTAATTAAAAATAAATATTTTAAATAAAAAATGTTGGACAGACTTTAATTCTAAGTTGAGATTTAAATTTATCCCAAGAGAAAAACCCAACCTAAACCACACAGATATTGTGTCTTTAAAGTACTTCATGAAGCTTCAGCCACCCAGCTGCTGCAGTATCAAGGTGAATGGCATTGATAAAATTCTGAAACCCTTAGAAAAAATATCCACAAACATATAGTTAATCATTGCTATTACATTAAGTATAGTGAAGCGGTAATAATTTACCTGGGGAATTACAGTATATTACGGACTATACTGTGTTCATAAGAAATAATTATGTATTTGAAAAGAAAGAAAGCAAAACTACTTGTAAATGACAATTCCTTTCACATAGATATGATCCAAAGACTAAATTTAGCAAGTACATGTATGACTTTTAAATCAGTTTCCATAGATTTTAGTGCATGATGTAGATATTTATTTGGCCAAATACATGGGTGTTAAGAAATAATGCTTACTGGAAGCTTTGATCAATGGAAATAATCACACTCAAAAAAAAAAACCAACCAACCAACCAAAACCAAACAAACCCACATGAACCTGTTTTATGAAAAGAAGTATTTCACCTTAGTGAATACAATATTTTCTACAGTTCTAAACTTATCTATATGCTACAGAATGAACATATTAAGAAACAATAACAAGATCCATGTATCTATCTGTTTATATTTGTTCTCATGCTCGTAATGTCTAAGTGCCTGAAAATAAAAGCTGTTTAGAAACTGGCAAGTGAGAAAAGTGAATTTGACCAGCCTCCTTTATTATCCAAGCCTAAAGCAATGCAAGATTTAAACACAAGGCAAAATTAAGTGAACTTGCATTTAAATAAGACATGGCAATCTTATGTTTTGTTTTACCTCCTTTCTCTTCACCCATTATGTTCTATTGAACACAATGGTTTATGTTTTAATAAGCTTTCAGTCGCAGTATGCTTAGACTGGTTCCAAGTTTAGCAAAACAACATATAAGAGGAATGGGAATTTTAGCCCTGCAGAGTCAATATGTTGATAATCGAGGATACCAGTTATAGTCCATTTTCCACAAATAACTTATGTAACTGCATGTATATATGACTTGAACTCCCATGTGTATGAGTTGTTGAATCAGAGTATATGAAGAAAAATAAATAAAAAGGAGTAAATACATGTCTGCTGTTAGACAAGTAACATTAAATTCAAATAATAATTCAAAATAGGGGGCCTAGTGAAGTCTCTGGCAATCTCTGCCCCTGCTTTACCTCAATATGCCTATTTCCACATTCCCTTTCTATTTTCCTGCTATCCCATGGCAGTGTCTCTACTCCCATCACCACTAATCCTCTTTTCTTTACTGAAAAACAGTCTTTCTCCTGTCACATTCCTGCAATGTTGTAAGGTGCCAGGTTGGTGGCTGAAAAATACTAATTAGCTACATGACTTACATCACATAGTCCTTCTGTCTTCGCAGAATACTAAAGAGCATATAGAGGTGCTATGGAATCAAACAGGACAAACATTGGTTGGTTGGGTGTCTGTCTAAATGCAGAGCGACTTGAAAAGTAGGAAGACTAATGTTGGTATATAAAGTGGGCAAGAAATATCTGCAGTAGTGATTTTAGGAAGCCCATTTCAAATTTAATATCACATTCACAGTTGTTTGGCAAACAAACTGAAAAGTCTTCATGGATATTTACAGGTTGCCCGGGGAGGATGTGGAGTCTCCATTCTTGGAGGTACTTAAAAGCCATCTGCACACAGTACTGGGCAACGGGCTTTAGGTGGCCCTGCCTGATCAGGGGCATTGGATAGGATGACCTGCAGAGGTCCCTTCCCACCTCAACCATTCTGCAATCTCGTCATATATTTTCTGTTTTTATAGTTTATAAATATACTAACCATAATTGTAATTTTAAATTATTTTCAGATCATGTCATCATTCTGTAAAAAATCTTAACTTGCAGGAATTTGTAAATCACTAACATGAATTCATTTTTTAATCTGGTAATTTACTTCAAGTATGCAGTGTACAGAGCAACAACATAGAATGAAGCTGTTGACATCCACTACTCTAACTTAATAATATTATAAACCACTTGATCTTCACTTTTGTGCTTTCCATGATGTGGGATGACCTCCTTGAAAAGTGAGTCTCTCTCTTAAAAGGGAAGCTGTTTTTACCTTCCAACTCAGTTATTAATCAATGCAAAACTCTTAATTATGGCTGAAACGTCTTATCATGATATCACAATTTTGCTCTTGAAATGTAGTTTTCATTTTAAGATATTGATAACAGAAACTAGATAAGAAACTTTACTTTGCCTTCCAGCATTAGAAAATTTCTTGCACTGCTAATCAATTATCTCTCTGTTTTTAAAATAGCTCTACTTTGGGAATAATAAGATTCTGTATATGAATATACAATGTGCCCTTGTGTGCACGTGTGTATCTGTGTAGATGAGTATGTACTCTGTCCTTTTTTGTGAATGTAAGGCAGACTTTTAAATAACTCTGTTCTCAAGGAAAAGGCATTCCTTTCCTTTTGTATGGAAATAATGATATCGTTTGAACACCAGTGTAAAAATAGGTTTCACAGCTGAACCAGGACTTCAGGCTTAGAGTTAGCATATTTTTTTAAATATTTACTTTTTCATGCTACATTAAAATTAACATGCAGTTAACCAAAGGACAGTTTATTTGCATATTCAAATGTCATTTTAATATGATATGTAATATTTGGAAAAATTATTTTGTCATTATGGTAAAATGAACAAAATAAAAGCTCTATATTGGGCATTTTTTGTATCGAGAATTGTAATTATGTAGACAAACAGTTCCAACATTTTGCATAGTAATGTTCAAAAACTCTAACCAGATCAGCAGTAATGTAACCAAATCATAAAAAGTAATTTTCTTTGAAAATGAGACCTCTTCCTAATATTTTTTTAAAAAAGAAACACAATTAAAAACTATACCAGCCATGGGGTTAAGAGTAAGTTCCTCAATAATATTGAAAGATATACACTTCTGTACGAAAATCGTTAGTTCTGCTATTTGTGAAGCTCTGGTGCTCTTTGTCGGCTTTCTTATAGCACTGAAAAAAAAATGTCTGTGAACTGATTAAAATTCCCCATTTTTTATAAAGAATATAAGTTTTTAAAAAGTAGTGTAAGTTTTCCAAAAATACCCATGAAAACAGTTTTTCCATAGCGTAAGTAGGGGCTAAAGGAAATCAGAAAGGGAAAAGCGCCACCTATTGATCACGGCTTGCAATCGTACTCGTTGCTGTTTGATACCTGTTGTGTTTAATGAGCACAGCCAGCATTTAAGATGCACATATCTGTTACAAGTTTCAATATTTTCAGGCTTCCTGTTAAGGAGTTTAAAGAATATATAACTTAAAACATAACTGAAGCCAAATGAATATTTTACACAGTTGTAATCCTGTAACAGAAATCAAAAACTATCTTCTTTCTTTCCCTTCTTTCCTTTCTCTCCCACTTGATTATACCTCTCTTTCTGTACTGGGGTCTCCTCTTACGTCGGTCTTTCTCTGGGCTCTCTTTTTCTCTCTCCCTTTCCTCCTTCCTCCTTCCCTCCTTCCCTCTCTCCCTTCCTGCCTGCCTTCCTTCCTCCTTTTACTGTCTCCTTCTCTCTTTCCCCTCCTACTCTCTCTCCTTTCTCCTCTCTTACCTCCTGTATCTCTTTTGTCTCTTTAAGAGCTTTCTTTGGTAAGGTAGAGTACAGAGGACTTGGGGAACAGCTTTAACAGAAATTATCTTACAATTAGTAGAACATGAAGCTCTACAGACTGAAAAACCTTCAGACTTGCTGGAGAACTTTGCAAGCTGAACAGACAAGCTCATACATCTTCCAGGAGTTAAGGGGATAAACAGTTATTTTCCCTTGGATGAGTGTGGGGTTTGCTACAGATATTAAAAAGTGGGAAATAAAGCAATTCTGATTTTATATTTCAAAGATTATTGTGTAGATATTGGAATATGTTTTTTACTGTATTTCAAATCTTACTAAGACTTGTGGAATTTGACTTTTTTTTTTTTTCAAATGGTCATTAACGATGTACATATTGTGACTTTTAAATCAATGGGTTCAATAATGAACAGTTCATTGACTGCTGGTTCAATGAATTGTGTGGAAATTCATGGACCATGCAGGCAAAGAGAAAAGGTAACTGTTATTATTTCAAACGAAGATTTTATGTCTTAGTGGCATTGTGAAAGATTGACCTTCACAAGAGATATTGCTGTTCTTGCATTACCACCCTGATATCAATAGAAAAATGCTTTTAATCTACACAAAGGGTCCTGTTATCCTCTCAATGAATGGGGGATTATCATGCTTAACTCTCCAGAACATGGAGAGGCAAATAGACCCCACAGTCTGTATTGCTCTGAAGCAATTTCTTGAACATATTTCACATGCTTTTAAATGATGGTTTTGAAAAGTTTGGGGGTTTTTTTGTGTTTTGTTTTGCTCTGTTTGAAAGTAGGAAGTTGACGTTTTGTTGCAAACTTGCACCAGAATGCTATTTGATACATGGCAAGTAAGGATTTACCGAGTTCTCAATATTAGTAGTTAAAGTATTCATCGTCATCTCAGTTAACCATATGATCTCTTCTCAGTAATGTTCATTGTAGAGGCTAAGTACTTTGTGCCATAATGGAACTGTAAATGTGGTATTTATATAGGAATCTGGCAGAGGGTACATTCATTTACAAAGAAAAACAGGTAATAATGATAATGTATTTGTTTACAGTATTTATTTTCATAATCTGCAATTCTGACGGTGCTCTTCCTTACTAAAATTACAGTGCATATCTATCTTTTGCATTTCCAGATCAATAAGGTAACCATGGGTTACTGTGTTCTTGTAAATATATCTATAAACATACATATATCTATAAACATATATATAAAAATATGTGTGGTTATGTGTGTACTGCGTCCACTCAGTGAAAACTTTTAAATATTAAAAAGAAGTACTACATCCCATATTTCATCTATTCTTACAAGACAAGAATGACAGTATTAAGATGCACATTCAGGATAGCACTCTTTCTACTTTGAACGCTGTCAAGAACAAAGTGCTTTACAGACTTAAAATAAATCTAGGTACTAATCCATTGAATTTCTGACAACAGGAGCCCAAGGTTTCCATGCACTTAGCTGAGTACTGCATAAGAGCTTGTGCATTATTTATGTCCACTAATGGTGTTGCAATGCTCTTTGTGTGAAGCAGTGACAGTGCAATCTACTAAGATAGCTGCTGCTGTGGACAAAGCCATACATTTTCCTGGGCTTGAATTTTTGACAGAATACTCTATTAATGCCAATTCTCCTTAAGTAAATGCTGAACAGGGGTCAGTTCCTCCCCCCCATTCCCCTTATTATTTAAGAAAACAGTGCCATAAAACTGAAAATGATGTTCTGGGCTTTGCTGAATTTTGCAACACAATAGTAGCTGATAAAGGTCAGTCTGTTTTTTTGTCTACTTTTATGATTTTGTGTGATGGTCCACAGACTAAATAGGAAAGCTCTTAGCATTGGAGAAGGGAGGTGCTATTAATTCCAGTTTCATTGCCATTATACTCTTCAGTGGATCAATAGGATTAAATGAGCTGAGATATTAGGAAAATACTGTGAAGAGAAGTAGGGTGGTATTATTTGACCAAGGTTAGGATGAATAGAAAATATAGAACCATTTATACTAGGATGTCAATAAATCATAGAACCCATATATAAAATGGAATAGGGCATAACAATCATACACATTCAAATGACCATGATATCTTTCTTTTTTTAAAATACATTAATGTTTAGCTAGCAATGTAAAGGATCACTGCATATTTACCTTTTTTAACCAGATTAATTTTAGAAAAATAAAAATAATTCTGTTTGCATAGTAAGTCCTGTTTAAATTGAGTAATCATAATAAGTTTATAATAATTCTTTTCAGATACCTGTCTTCTTTACTTGCTTCTTTATCTATTTAGGACCTGGAAGTTCTAATGCAGACATGACTGAGCCCCGGGTATGTTCTCCCCTGTGCTTTCCTGTCTGTACTGCTGCTGCCTCTGCAATTTCCATTTCAGCCTTGCAGTTGCTGCTCCTAGCAAATGCTTTTCTGGAGAGCTTGTAAAACACTGTGTACATCAAATAAATCTACAGAAATGACTAACCCAAAGGACATGAAGTAGTTCCTTTTGGAATCAACATACACAGATGCCTGTGGAAGACAGACAAAGGATTTTCAGGAATTTGAGGAGGGGGAAAAAAGGAAAAATTGAGATTAGCGCATTTGTCTTTATGCCCTCTAAGAATCCACAGTATTAACACAAATTGTTCTCATGATCTGAAGAGCTCAGTGACTATAAAGCAAGCTTTTTTCATTGTTTCCCTTCTACAGATAGGAAAACTGAGATTATATAGAGGTGAAGTTTTCCTAGAGTAATAGACCTAAAGGTACAGGTATAGTCTTGTCACAAACTTAATGGTTACTTGAAAGTAATGTATTTCACCTAGAAGTGAATTCTTATGTATCTATTTAATTTAAAAAAGAAACCAAAACCAAACCAGGTTAACCTGCGTAATAATTTGGGATAAAACTGACAAATTGTAGATCTAAAATTTTTATTTAGTGCTAGAATGATTCTATTTACTTTTCATGAGTCTAGAAAGATAAAATTAATAACCTTTCAAAATGTTGAAACTCAAGAAAATTTTCTTCTTCATGATCATTTTTTAATTCACCCACAGTCTTCAGTTAATCTCTCACTCTTTCTGGCTATCCTGCCTCTGCTTTGTAATATCAGCCATCTTCTAATTTTTTTGGTCTTAAAAATAATTTCTAAAACCCAAACAAAACACTTTTCCTTTCTTAGAATCACAAAATCTTATAGATTTTTCCAGGAACTCTAGAAGTCTTCTATTCAATGCCTTGCTCAAAGCGTGTCCAGGTGTAGCTGGTTACTCAGGGCTGTGTCCAGCTGAGTTCTGAATATCTCCAAGGATGGAGATACCACAGCTTCTCTGGGAAGCCTCTTCTGTGTCCACATTCAGTATTTATTTGTTTTTCTTTTGGGGACAGCATTTCCCATTTTCCAACTTGCTTCATGGCTTTGTTCTATGCACTGTTGAATGTGGCTTTGTCTTCTTTACACCTTCTCATCAGGCAGTTGTTGATGGTGATAAGATCCTCTCCCAGCCTTCTTTTGTTAAGGACGAACAAATCCATCTCTCAGCCTCTCATCCTGGCTTACTCCATAAACTACAGAAGTGGTGCTATAAGCCAGTTGTGTTTGATCAGCAACCTCCTCCAGTCAGTGGTTCTCTTCTTCCAGGAATTTAATGAGTTCCAGGAAGAAATCGTAGTTTCTTTCAGTTTACATATTCTGCCCTCCACCAGTTTTCCTCCTACCTACCCAATCATTACTTCAGAACTTTGGGGAAACACAGATATCACCACTATAATATTTTGTGGGATTTCTACAGTTCCTCTTTTCAATTTTAATACTTGATAAAGTTACAATCTCCACCATTAGACCTCTAGAGTGTGGAGATTTTCACCTAAGATTATTGTCTGGGCTAACTTCATTGGCATTTGTAATGTGTGATCATCTAGTTTTGATGACTGATACAGTAGCTTGGATGATGGTTTTTTTCCTCACCGGTGGCTGTCATAAGGGAGCACTGCTACCAAGTCTTAGGTTTTATGTGAGATGAACACTGTCTGCAGAGAACATTTTAAAATATTGACTATTCTTTCTTCCCCTGTACTAATCATATGTTTGTCTCTTTCTTCCCCTCCTCCTTCTTATGTCTCTATTTCTTATCTCCAGACTATAGTCCCTCTGAGCAAATACTGTGAAGCAGCCTCTTCAATACCTCATTTCCTCCCCCCCCTCACAGTCTTCTGTTACCTCTGCCATGATGGATAACTTCACTATCATGTTGTGAGTTGTGTAATACCTTTAATTAACTTCCAGGATATATCTAAATTTACAGGTTCTTCTTGCACACTGGCTCTGATTCATGCTCTGTGATATCTCTCCACAGAACTGCAATGGAGGCTCTCATAATTTTGTGTCACCAGAATTTTATTCAAGATCTTTGTGTGTCTTGCTCTTTCTATCACATTAAATGCCATCTCTTAATGTTGCTTTTCAAGACTGTTCTTAAGCTACCCCTGACCTATATTCACTTCACATTAAGTACAGTTTTAAACACTAACCTTTGAGCAGTGTGTGACATGTGCCATCATTGTCCGTTTGTCATTTTTTTGGAAACATAAATCATTGTAAGACATGCATTGTGTGGCATGTGTTCCTTAGAAACGTGTTTAAGCCTACCCGCAGTCTTCCTTAACTTCTTTCCCTTAAAACCCTGATGTGATTTCTTGGGTGGGGGAGGAAAACAAACATCCTTGACAGCATTTATGTCAAATATATATTTGATACCTTTAGCTAATATCTCATTGCTTCCCTGTTCTTAGCTTTTTGTTTCTAGCTCTTATGACAGCCTTATAATGAGATCACACGTATATTTTTTTTTGCCTTTGTGTGAAATCTAGCTGTTCTTTGACTACCAGTTCTGAATGCTTATAGTGGAATTCAGCTCACCTAAACCTGGCAATTATATATATATCCAAACTAATGAATACACAATACCTGCAATCAATGAGGAAAAATAAACGATTCATTTGATCTATATTTGATAGCTGCATTTTGATGGAATGCATCACACTAAAATTAGTTATTTAAGAGGCCTACGTCTGGAACAATTCTGTGTCTATCTATCGGAGCCAGTAAAGAAAATATTGTTGAGTTAAGAGTCCTGAAATAAAAAATTACAATGACAATGAGTAGTGGCAAAAAGTGTAGAAGTCCCACAAAATGCTCAAATAACAGAGAATCAGGTTATGCTTCCTGTAAAAGATTAAGTTCAAAGGTTGCTCTCAAAGAGACAAAGATTAAATCATCTCTCTATTTAAGCTCTTATATAATTTAGTTTGCAATCTATATTCTGAACTGTGGCACTGAAAATCTGAAGCAATTCAACAGCCTTGCAAGGAATTTAAGTAGGATCTGTGTCTGTTCTTCATGTCTGACCTTATACAGATAGACATATGCCTGTCAGCAATGTTGTAAATTTTTATACCTTTCCTTGATTTCAGTCACCAATTTGCATGTATTGAGAAACTGATCCCTTATATCAAGAATAGAAGGAAATAAAAGAAAGTTTACTGAGTGTTACTGTATAGAAGTCTCTGTATTTGTGCTGCCAAATCTGACATAAACCCTGATTTTCAGTGGTTTATCTCAGATATAAAAAAAATCACTTCAGTCTAGAGCTGGGTGCACCAGGTCTCTGCCTGAAGCTATTTCATTTTTGTAAAATTTGAAAAGCTGGTTGAGCTGATTTTAGTTATAAAAGTGTCAAAAGAAGTTGCTAGTGGTTTCAGGGAGTTGTATTCTTGAAGCTAAAATACTTCAAACCTTTAAGAGCTCCATTCGATTACAGATATTTTCTAGCTTCTGCAGAAAAGAATCTATGGAAATTTGCTCTGTAACCAGACAGCTGATTCAGCAAGAAAGAAGCAATAAACAGCAGAAGTGTAAGTTACCATTTATTGCATTTGTTTATTTCTACTAGGAAGCCTGTATAGCTCTAACTGCTACCAGTGTGCATCTCCACTATGTCTGAGAAATGGTACAGGAGCTACCAAATCTTTTTGGAGCAACATTGTTACTTCCGTCACTACCAAAGAACAAGATTACTTTCTACACACACTTATGTAGCAAAACCTTGTATGACACCACAGCACACCTGAAGCCATTGATCAGCTGTGCCCATAGTACCGGGTCTATCAGATCAAGATGAAGAAGAGAGATGGCAGTACTTGCTACAACTTGGTGCACACTACTTAACATGTCTCTTTCTCCTCTTGCAGACTCCAAGAATATGCTCCTTCTTGTTACGAGACCTGTGGAGTTAGATGCATCCCATGGCGTGTGACAGATTGTATTCCTGAGAGAACTGTGGGACTGTCTATGCCATTATACTAGTAAATAAAATGGCCTGTGCAAAGGTTCAAACGGTGTACCAGGATTTTCTAATAGTTGATAATGATTATGCTCCCTGGTACCTTTTTAAGCCTGTACCAACTACCCCCTTATAGACAATATTCCCATCACTTTTATGTAGTAATTTAAGTGTAGCCTGAGTGCCACTCTAATGAACATTAATTCCCATTGTACATAACAAAGGAATATAAAGACACTTAAAGCTCTGGATAAGGGAATATCATTTAAGCCACTTGGGACTGGAGTAACAACGATATACAATGTTTTCCAAGACTATTTAAAAGTTATCTACAGTAAAAGAGGCAGAAAATATCAGCCCAAAGCAATCATTTTAAGGAGTTTCTTAGGAAAAAAAATCTTTATTTAGGTATTGAATCACAGTGTCAAAGATCAGCCATTTATTCTCTTTCATTATCCAGGTGCTATTAAAATCTGCCAGTGATTTTAAACAGCTTAGAGCTAGATTTGTCAAGAAAATTATCTGTGATACACTGAATAATTCTTAAAATTTTCAGGGGGAAACAAACAAAGTTGTTTAAATAGTACAGCATATAGCAAGTGGTCAGTGTGTTTGGTTCACAAATATTTTCTGTCTATATGGCTATGTTTATAGTACTTAAGCAAAGATGCTTAGACCTGTTTTCTGGCGCTGAGATCAGCTAGCACTAAAATAACTTACACCCATACCTGCTTTTGTACCTAAGCAAGATAGCTGCAGCCATCTGATGGAAACAGTTCCTGTCACAGGCTTATTCCTGAGATGTGTTCAGAATTATCATAGTTGCATGAAATTCTTAATATTTATTTATATACACATGAAATTATATGAGCCTGAAAACATTTCCTACGCTGATGTTGTATATTTGGTATAGCTGAGTGGATCACTGAAGGAGGAGGTTGCCAAGGCCACAGTAGCTATGACTTCCTACTTAATGATTTAATGGTGAGAATGAATGCAAAGGATTTGAGGAATATAGTATGGGATTTAAGACTTTCCCACTTTTCAAAACGGTACCGCAATCATTAGTCTATTGGATGAACACCTGGCATTTCTAATTCATCCTGTGGAAGCAAATGAACAAGCAGAAATGCAGGAGTTCTGGAGCCAGAAGGTGAGAAAGTGGAAGAAAACTCAGCTTTGCTGCCTCTGGAAATGTCAAGAGAATGAGGTGAAAGTAGGAAAAGCAAAGGCAGAGCACATGCGGTTAATTTTAGATATGGTGTGATTGCTAAAGTCAAGAAACCGTCATGAAACTGAGGTTCACATTTTGCTTAGGAAATTTCAGTTTATTTTCATAAATGTAAGATTTAACAGTGTTCAGAGTAGAGAACATAAGAAATGCTTTATAGGATCTGGCTTTGTCCAGATCTAGTCTGGCCTAGTCCAGCTCCAGATCTAGTCCAGACTAGTCCATCTAGTGCACTGCTGTGCGTAGTCAAAGAGACTGTTTAGGAACAACACACCAGTCTCAGCACACTCAGCTATTAATTCTGCCCTTATGGCATCCGCATTTTTTATATCAAAGGTTTTAGAAGGTACCTCCCTGCTTGGATCAATATACTGGTGCAGCTGTTGCCCATTTCTAAACACCTCACTTTTCATAACATAGTTGTTCATGAAATGGTTTGTATTCACTGGTTTCAATAAGCCTCTCTTAGTTCAGGAGCAGGTTAGCAAGCTGATAAGAAGGAACAATATTGGGAACAACCACACAGAAAATAAAAGAACTGTGAAGAGATGCCTATATATAATGTGATACTTTTTATATTGAAATCTTGGCATGTCTCCCTGACTCTCCTCTCCCTATGTTACTGTTGGTGAATCTATAAGCCCATGCTGAGTCTATAAGCCCATGACTTGCTTATGTTACTAAACATTAGTTGTACTATTAGATTAATTGATTTAAGATTCCAAACATGGAAACCAGAAACAAGAAAGCTGTTGAATATATCTTTAAGGTGTATAAATTCAGAGATTCACATTCTTTTAAAATTTCTGGCAGAAATCAACACTGCTGGTAAATATCTAACAGGTGCACCAATGTGCCTTGAGATGAATACATTATGGACAAAAAAAATCATATTTATTCCCATCACAATAACAGTTTGTTTGGATCACCTGCTCTTTCTGGTTGCACCTGTGGCTTGTTCATTTGGTTGGAACATGGGAAAACAGCAGGATCAATATAAGCTGTGGATTCCTGCTCCCTTGTGTGGGTGTTTCTTTTAGTTATTCTCCAAATGTTCTTTGAGCACAGTCTTTAGGTATAATGAAGAATAAAAATACTAAAAAAAGAGAAAGACATTACTGCAATATTAAGGCTTGAGAAAATGAAGCAGTCAAAACACAGGGAATTCCAAACTCCGGAGTAGTTTCTAAACTTTATCTCAACTGTATCCTTAAAACATGGTGATGAAAAATTTGCTTTGAAATGAAAAGCAATTGAACAGTATTTACAATATTCTTACTAGTAGTGGAACCATATAAATACATTGATATTTTGTACCTGCAAAAGCTGTGCCTTTATATTTCTTAAACAAAGTGTGTGTGCCTCCTGTATGACTTCTGCCTGTATGTAATTTCAAATATTTTGCTACATGCACATAGAGCTTATACTGTATAGCTGTTATTCACAAAAAGCTACTCTCCCTTCCACATAGAATTCTGCTGATTTCAGTATAGGATGTTGAAGAAGAAAGATAAATTAATAAAATGTTTAATGGGCTGCCATGATAGGGAGAATAACTTTTGTGTTTTCCCTTGCAGAGAACTATTTTTCAAAGTTCAAGCTATGTTTTTTTGAAAAAGCTGTATTTTCACTCCTGAATTCTGGAGTAGTGATTATTCTTTGTGTTCAGAAGAGATCCATCCTACCCACAACAGCACACCAGCATGAGGCATTTAATGTAGGACCATCATCATCTGAGACTTTAGGTAAAGACAGTATAACGTAGAGGGCATTTCCTTAATATGAAGTGCCTTTGAAAGGACGTATCTTTTATTATTCAATGTAGCAGGAGTGTACAGTGGCTCTGTTTCCTATTTGCTTCAGTCAAGTTCTTGAAGTCAGTGAAGACTGAACCCAGCTTAAGGTTTCTAGACATCCTGAGATATCTGTACAGATTCAGATGCAATGTAATTCTTTGAGTCAAAATTTCTTTTGAGTTTTGTACTACTGAATACACAATAAATGTTTTTACACTTTTCTAGACAGCCCCATTGTACTGTAAAATATCCAAAACAAATTAGCAAAAAAAAATATTAACAATTATACGCAAATAGTCATGTACAATATGCTTTGAAAAGATAAATAATTAGAACGTATTTATTATAATATGTCTATATAATGCACTTCAACATAATTGTCTCCAGGAGTTTTTCCTCTTCAGGTATGGTGGGAGAGGAAAATTCATAGCTGTGAGTAGCAACCGTTTTCATATTTCAGGTACTGCATTGTAATAATGCTTTATAATAAAATTACACCTGAACAGTGATTTTCAGATGTTTTAATGCTTTTGTTTTATCAGTGTCTGAAATTTCCAGTGCATTGAGGAACTCAGGAACTTGGTTGCTGGTGTCTGGGTTCATAATAAAATCAAATGGGAATCAAGACATTTCTGAAAACGGTATCAGTTCAGGTGAAGTACCATGTCAATGGGTATTTTATGCCAACTTCATGCCAGAGCTTTATTCTCAACTTTATGTGAGAGCTGAAGCTTATCTGTGAAAATGAGGGTTCAGCCAGAGCATAAAGCTCCCACTCTTATATGTGACAAACACTAACAGTGTTGCACTAACATTTTCAAACTGTGGACTGTATCTAAACAAGTCACTCTGAGCCATTTTCTTATTTATAAGATATCATTCTTCTAAACCAGAGGAACACAATTCTTATTGATTAGAATAGATAGAATACCTGAAATTGAATATGAATTGTAAGGGCTCTTTCTGAAACCTGTGCAGGCTTTTCCTGCTTGCTCCTAAGCCCAGGATGCAGAGATAAAGAAAAGGCTTTGTTCACTGTCTGGGTGCCAGGCTGCAGAGTGATTGTGCCTTAAAATGCAGTGAGGAAGCAGCCGGCACTAAATGTGGCTCTCGGAGCTCACCTGCACATCAGTTCTGTGCACACCTGTCTGCAGTGAGGGGCTGCCCAAAGCCTCCCACAGCTTAAATCTCGATCTGGGAAGAAGAGACCTCCTCAGGTGAGTAAGGAGAGAGTAAATAGCTTAGTGGAGTGTGAACTGGCTGCAGAGGAACTTTGCTGCATATAGGCACATTCTGGGGCAGACCTTGGGTAGATAAACGATTATATATAACCAGCACTTATGTATGTAATGAAGGATCTCATATGGGGTCTGTGCCTTCGTATGCCATGTGAATCACTGGACCTGTTTGCATCTAGTATTATTGAACAAAAGATCATATCCTTTTTTAGTAAGACACATGGATTTGTGCTAGGTAAAGGTATCTACCATCAGGAAGCTCTTCAGGAGGTAAGCTTAGTTTCTGTGCCACACTTTGCTGACTGAATAAATAGTGAAAGGGGACAGCGGTCCTCGTGATTTTCTTTTTGCATGCTACTAAACTTCAGTCTTCACAGAAAGAGTTAAGAGATTGCACTGATGATACAGCACCATCCATTCACCATGAATGCTATTATGATAGTATAAACTCATAACAAATCTTCTAACCAGAGCTACTTATAGCTATTAACAGCAGTGATGTGATATAGTCTTAATATGGACATACAGTAGATCCCTTTTTTTGTAAGAGCCTCTTAGAGATTTACCAGTTGCTGGAACTTTTCCCTATATGTGTTACTCCTTTAATCTGTTACTGTTTTTTTCAAAGGCTGTGGGTCATTAGTTAACAGTTGTGTTTTTCAGTGTAAGATTTTCAGTTCAAAGGCCAAGGCATTCCAGACCAAAATGAAACATGTGCTTTTACACATCTTCTGTATTTTAGCTCTTGATTTATTTCAAACCTCAATGGAAAAAAAAAAAAAAAGTAACAAAAAAAGTGTAGATAAAACCTAAGACTGGAAGATAGAATAGATCAATATACAGACAACCTTAAGCTGAACAAACAGATCGTTAAAATTTAAGATTAACAGGAATATGAGTTTACAAGTCCTTTAAAATTTCTGGCAAGTTGAATTATAAGCAAAACACTACAGTCGTCCTCTTCAGCTTTTTTTTGTTCTTTCCTTTTTTTCTTAATGTTTAAAAGAAGGCATAATTTTTCACTGGCCTCATAAAATATCAGTTCAAGCTTTCCAATTTTATTGTTGAAATTCACATGACACTATGTGAAATTCTAAAGTTGAGCAAGATGTTGAAAAGTCAAAAATAAGGATGAATTATTTTCTGACAAATTTATCTCTGATATTCTTGCATTTATTCACAGATGAAATTGCAGAAGAGTGTACGTGATCTGTTAATCATTCACCATAATCCAAAATTTCATTACTTTTTACTGGCAGAAAAAACATTTTTGACTGGATTATTTTTTGTTGAATAAAATTCTCTTAATTAAACCTAGTACATAGAGTAAAGAGTCAGCTCCAGACCTACTAAGCCTTGCTTTAAATGGCAGATAAGTTACTAACAATTCCCTGTATTGTAGTTTTCATATTTATTATCTGTCTTTTATTGCCTTACATCTTTTTCTGTTGGCTAAGCAGAATCTAAAAAGAAAAGTATGTTTTCTATAGAAAAATAAATAAATAATTTATTCTTACCAAGTTTACAATGAAGGAGAAGTTACTGATCTAGAAAGCCCTCTGCTGCAGGTTGTTTGTTAATAATAAAACAAAGGGGGAATGTATTTAAGTAATTTGCTCATATCATTCGAAAGATTACGTTCTATAGGTAGCGTGTCTACTGGGTCATCTGGGTTAACTTTTTTAGCCACTTCAGGTAAATATCATGACTTGTAGTCAACTTCATTTTTCCAAGGATACTCTGACTTCAATAGTAGAGGGCCTAATAATTCCCCTAAATATAGTATTTAATACTGCTTATGATGTCCTGCACACAACTTTACATAATCCATCTTGATAAAGTTATTTTGGCAGGCAACTTAGAAGTAGCTACGTGTTTAGTACATTGCTGTTTCATGAGGTTCCCAAGAAAAAGTCATAAGCTTCACTGAATCACAATCACTAGAATTTTATTGCCATTCTTTTCAGTAGTTTTAACTGGTACTTATCCCACAGGGGTGTATAGTAAAAAGCAGATGCTTATTTATTCTTTTTTTTCTAGTTTCTTTGGGCTGGAAACTTTAAAGCTAGTACCAGGAAAGCCATTCCTACAGAATAATGAGAAAAATGCCATTTTGAAGTCCTGATTTATCGTCCTTCTCTTCAGTCCATTACTGAATGATGTCTTTTGAGTTATACAGATGGGTTATTGGACTCCAAAATGAACTATTAATTTAATAATGAGGATAGCAATAGGTACAATAGATAGGTACATTGTGGTGCTTTCTTCCTAAGTCCCTTACAGAATTCCCAGTTTTATAAAGTAAATAAAATCCATGGGAAATCGTTGCCCATCTTTCTGATGTTGATTTGTATTTATTGCTCATATCAGACTAACATAAAAAATATATAAGGGGGGTTAAGTCTTTTTAAAAAATAATTGTAGATTTTAACATTTTTTTTAAGATTTGTCATCATGATCTATGAGCTGTTCACAGGGAAATAATCTCATTTATTTGGGGGGAGTTGGCACATGTATGTTTTAACACTGATAATTACTTCCAGGCATAGCAGAGATCATTGAAAATATCAGCTGAATACTTTTTACAACTTATGATGCTAAATTCAATGGAAAGTTTATAATGTAGAAAGAGATAACACTGATTTGTGCTAAATATTTTAAGAGAGCAGCAGTATCTCCACTATTTGACCACTGAGTTGTATTATGTCAGAATATTGAGTAATTGACATATTAAATATTGTTAGTTTTAGCTGGGGTAGAGTTAATTTTCTTCTGAGTAGCTGGTATAATGCTGTGTTTTGAAGTTAGAATGTATGAGAATACTGTTAACACACCAGTGTTTTAGCTGTTGTTTAGCAGTGCTTACTCTAAACCTAGGACTTGTCAAGTTCCCCGTGGCTCTGCCAGTGAGCAGGTGCACAAGAAGCTGGGAGGGAGCAGAGCCAGGACAGCTGGCCTGAACTAGCCAGAGGGATATTCCATACCATACAACATCATGCTCAATGTATAAACTGGAGGGAGTTGGCCGAGGCCTGGGGATGGCTTTTTGGGAACTGGCTAGGCATTGGACAGCAGGTGGTGAGGAATTGTACTGTGCATCACTTGGGGTTTTTTTCCGTTTGGGTTTTATTCCTCTTTCCTGCTCTCTCTTTTTAATTCTAGTATTATTGTTATATTTTATTTTAATTATTAAATTTTTCTTACTTCAGCCCACAAGTTTTGCCTTTTTCCTGATTTTTCTCCCCATCCCACTGGAAGGGGGTAGGTGGGGAGGTGAGCCAGGGTCTGTGAAGTACTTAGTTGCCAGCTGGGATTAAACAATGATACAAATTTTCCACTTTTTAAAGTGAGTAGAATGATAAGTACTGTTCTAGCCACTGGTGGGACTGCAATAGCTATTAAAGAGACCTCACAAGTAGAAGTTAGGTGATAGGCATTAGCTAATTGATCACCTGTTAACAGTTAACAATTTTAAAATAAATGTTTGATGTTTAATATTCATCAATAAAATCTGACATATTAGGAAGTCTAAAGTTAACTTCAGTGCTAAGCCTGATTAATATTAAAGTAATCTACAGTATCTCCTCCTCTTTATGTACTTTACATCAGTTTTTATACCTTTTTACAATTGCATTCAGAAACATGCCTATAGAGCTTTGCATGCTAATCTTGCTTTGTTTAAACAGACACGAATATATTGGGTTTTGTGTCTCTCTGCATTCAGAAGTTCAAGTTTAATTCATTTATAAATGGTGCTTGGAATAAAAAATAACTGCAGGCTTCAAAGTGCTTAGACTTCATAAAATAGTAAATAATGGCCATCCCTTGCCACTTTCTTTGGGACAAACTTGGGTAGAACTTAAATGGTAACACATCTGAATACAGTTAGCAGGTAAACCTCCAGATTCTGCTGCTTATGTTGAGAAGATGCTTGATGTGGTTCCCCACACAGAGAGCACCTAGTGTTGTCTAAAGATGCCTGACACTTTGCATCCTAAAAGAATGCATTTGCATTGTAAAGAAACCTTAGCATGAATGAAAATCAGGTATGTACTTTCCTGTTGATACAGATGCAGAAAACAGGGAGTATTTTGTTTCCTAAAGGTACATTCTTCCTATCCTTTTACAGCTTTAGCATGAGCTGATTCTAGCATATTTGGCAACGCTGTGGAATATAGGAAGAATCCATCAAATCCAGGCATGTTTAGATCAGCAGAAATCTGTGCACATTACATTTAACATAAATGAGTAATACACTATTTCCTCTGCCTAATAAAACTAAACTATATGCCAGTTGTTACCCTGCTGGAATGAGATGCTCAAGTTAAACCACATGAAGGACAAAAGAGGAACTACAGTTTAAATTCCTTAGAAAGATCTTTTTACAAGTTTTATCTGCTGTACATCATACTCTTCATGCATAGTCAAAAATCAATGAACAAGGCTGCAATTGTTATCTTGTAAATATGTAATACAAACCCCACAGTTATAAAAGGGGAAGTGTTTCAATCCAAATGTTCATGTTTGCTGCTCTTAGTTTTAACTTAGGAATCACTCCAATACACAATAGCAGACAGGAAGGGGGGGGAGGGGGGAGGGGAGAAGAAGCAAGGAAGCTTTTTGCAAGACAATATAATATATACATATATATAAAGTAGAAAGAGCCTCTGATCACCCTAAGCAGCACCCAGGTTAATACCTGTAGCAGCTGTCCTGATCTCTGTGATTTAAGCACTTAACTAACTTTAATTAAATAGAATCTTAGGTGTATCAGGATGCATGTGATCGGGATATGAATAAAAGAAATAAACAGCAGAGACTGGCATATAGTTGAAGGCACAAGCATCATATGATTTTTCTAATACTATTTTTTTAAATTTATTTTAACATTCATGAGCAGTAAAAGAGCTTAAAATAGAATTGTCTCACTGGATTTGGAACTTTGACTGTTAGTGAAGCTTCTCTTTTTCTATTATTTTTTCCATTGCAGAAAGTATATTAAAAAAACCCTACCACTATAGGTCTTAATTGCTGTATGCAAAATCTGCAATGTTTAAATGGACCCTGTGGATTTTGGTCCAAAACCAAACCAATCAGTTACAAAGTATTTTTCTTTTCTGTTAGATGTTCTCTGCAATATTTGCATAAATGTAACCATGCTGTCCGTCTTTTAACTTTCACTCAATTAATTATGCTCCCAGCCCCCTGCTGATGGACAAAAATGAGACTTCATCTGCAAATAGCTTCAGCAGTTTACAGCTTATTAAATGCCAAAATCTAGTTAAGACAGTTTGAGAATTCTCATGTCAGGCATTTCAACATGCCAGTTTTAACACAAAACTTATTAAAAGGGGAAAAAGTGAGCGCACTATCCCAAGACAGTGGGAAGAAAATGCAATAGCATAAAGGTAATGGATAGATAAGAATTTTCTACAAATTATGTACTTAGCATATGTGGCATAGTCTGAGTATGTTTTAATTGGTTCCCCTAATAATGAAAAACATTGGAAAAGACTACCAGTTGACCACAAAATGGTGCCTGCAAATTGAAAGCAGCTTTAGTCTACAGTATCACCTTTCATTTTTGTAAAACTCTGAACAAACCTTGGAATAAGCAGATTACATACTAAAGTATTCTTAAAAAATAACTTTTCTATGATTCTTTTTGACAGGTTTTACATTTTGCATCAAGCATCTGGTGCTTTCATTTTTCAGTACATAGTGTTCTGGTATACTTTATACCATGCTGGGTTGAATCTTGATTTAAAACAGAAATGGAGAAGCAGTATGTTATACAGAAAAACTGAAGTGTGCCATGTTCTAAAATAAATTCAATACATAGTTTCACACTATAACTTTGACCAGATCACTTAACCTGCTTGAACTTTAAGCAGCTTCTCTTTAAAACTGGATATAATCAAGATCTCATTGAAGAATAGATGTTATGCCTGAATGTCAGCTTCTCATCTTGAATGAATTGTGAAAAGAGGACTAACAAAATTTCCTTTCATTATTACAAGCTACATTTAATTGTTTCCATTTATTTTTCTTGTTAGCTTACAAACATTCCTTTAACTGTCTGTTGTTAATGAAATAGATATAAAAATGCCAATCAGAAAGAAAAGACAAGCACAAACTTTAAAATATATGATCTCGGTTGCAATTGTGAAGAATATAACTTCAAGTCTTTTCTTTTTTTGGTGGGGAAAGGATAATGTCCAAGCCAAAAGAGAAAGACTTTTTTTTTTTTTTTAAGATCTCTGACATATTATCTGGGTTGTTGTAACGTATTTTCTCATTTTTGTTGTCTTATGTTAGAAACTAAAGTGACTGAGCTGAACAAGATATGATGATTCATGACAGAAATGTCAGGAATTAAGATAAAGAAATATAACTCATGTCCAGTCATATAGCAATTACTAGTTCTCCTATAAAGTGCTTAGATGGTATATGTTTAATATAATGGCAAAGAAATTACAGTGTGTAATAATGTATCAGTTTCCCACCTTAATATTATCTTAAATTTCTGAAGATTTATTTCAAAGTAGGATGCACTAATGACCTCATAGTATAGAAGTATAGTGAAATTTGGTGATTTATATTGAGACACATGCCTCAACAATCAAACCCAGCACTCAGGCTGATGCACATGAAGTGTCTCTTGCGCATCTGCTGCCTGTATTCTGAATTCCCTCCCACTGTATTGGTGAGAAAGTATCAGTGTTCTCCTTTGCATAAATAAATGCATCTTCAAGCAGATTCCTCTTACAGTCAGAATAGAGGGCACACATGAATTATGTTCCTGTTTTGCATGATTCTGTTGTGGCTAAACTGGCCAAAAGTGTTTAAAATATCAGTAAAGAAGATGTAGATAAAAGATACAGTGGAGCGTCAATCTTCCATTATTATAACAGATCTCCTGTATTATGTCTCTCAAAGCTGTTGCCTTTTTTTTGTTGTTGTTGTTGAGTTTTTTTTGCTAGCTAGCTTCTTTTAGGTATAGTGGTGGAAGCAGGTACTGAGGATATTTTTTAGAGATAGTAATGGCAGTATAGGAGGGTGGTTGATCACCACTGCTTCTAAATACTGTAGAAACAAGTACAGAAACAATTGCAGGATAAGTGGGTAAAAGAGAGATTGAGTCTAACATGACTGGTAGAGTATCTTCAGGCAATGCAATAAAAAACTGGACTCTGGACGAAATCAAGAGTGACAGAAAAAGAGTGGCACATTAGTGGTGATGGTAATGGTGCAGAGGGCTCAGGAGGAAAGATAAAGTGGTCATTTTCCTGACATCTGTGTTAACTCACAACTGGCATCTAAAGAAAAAGTGCACTTTTCCACTTTTAAATTTCAATTTTTTAGCATCATGGTGGACAGTATGCCCTGGAGACCAAAGTCCTGTCCTACATCCTCAGTAGTGACATTGAGTTCTGCTGCATGCATTTCACCTCCTTTCTTTCAGTATTGACATAGATGGACTACTTCTAGCCATGACAGGTTATGCTCTGCCAATCAGTGTGCCGATTAATGGGAATTATATGTTTTGTGAGATGGTTATTCCTGGATCCTATGAATGGTAGAAAGTACTGGAGGGCAGCACTGGAAATACTAGTGGGTTTGGCAAAGTGTAAAAATTAGTATTATCTTGAATCCTTGTTAACCTGTCTTAAAATAAATTTTCAAAGCGAAGGTGCTATCTTATTAGGTTGCTTTGGGTTTTGACCAAATTTTCAATCAGCATAACAGTTATGAATTAGATTCATTGAGGTCCATGGAAAGAAATGAATATTAAAATATTGAAAATAATTTTCTGTTGCCAGATATTGATGCCCAGTAGTAATTTCTATCAAAGTGGAGTAGATTTCTTCTATCAGAATGAAATTTAGTATGATTAGGGTATTTCTCAAGTTGGGAAAGTAGGAGGAACAATGTAAAATATAATAAGGAGAGTTTCTGCAAAAAAAATCCAGAGGAAAATTAGGAGCACATGGCAATTTTCTTTTTATATCATCAAACTTCATGTACGAGATTGTGATGTAGGCATAAGCCTTTTCTCAAACTAGAAAGAGATTTTCTCTACCTCATTCTACCTAATTACTCTGTGGAATATGACTTACCATGTTTCATACCATAAATGATTGTTTCCTTTTTCCTATTTGTTCCTGTTTTGGATTTATGAGAGAAGTTATGTGTGGGGGTTTTTTTCTGTCAATCCAAGTTCATATGAATTCTCAATTTTCCCCAGAATATTTTTATTCACTTTACACAAGGAGTCAGCTATCACAAGTATTTTCTATGTGTATGAATTTGGTTTTGTATAGCTTGCTACCACAGGAACAATATATATATTTTTATATATATATATATATATATATATATATATATATGTAATTTTAGCTTTGATACTTTTTCTTCTGTAGTGATTTTTTTTTTTTTACATATGTCACTAGATGGAATCTGTTAAAGTAAAATCTTTTGTCTAATTGGAGAGAAAGGACAATAGGATTTAGTCCATAATGACTTTTTTTAGCAGTTTTTGTTATGTTAAAGATCATATAAGCCCTAGAATAAAGAAACTGCATCTTACAAAAAATCTATTAATCTAAAAGAAATTTTTCTCCCTTGTATTTCAATAAGGTACAGTACTGTGGAATTATGTAAACCAGGAAAATGATTCCACCTGTAGCATGAACGTAGCAAACTTGATTGTTATTACAGACACAGCAAACTTAAAACATATTAGAAGAGCAACACATGCTGTATTGCTATTAAAAGTTTCCCAAATGCTCTTTCTTTACTGCTATGACTATAATGTATTCAAAGTAGAGATATATGCTTCATTAGTTGTAGAGGTGTTGGCACTTCCTGCTTTATAGCCAGAAAGAAATAATAGATCATAAAGAACAAGAATGTGTAAAGGAATGAAAAACAGTAATCAAATATATGTGTTTATACAAACACAAACTACAATAAGGATACACATACACCTGTTTTTAAACATATGTGTGTACACCCTTTATGTAGAAAGCCTCCAGAATGTGGACATGTTTATTTTTAAATGTTCGTGTTTTGTGAAAATGTTGGACATCATAGGGATAGAAGATGTAAACAGATGTCAATTTTATATTTTGAACAACAGAACTGATTAACTATTCTGTGAGTACTATAGTCTAGGACAGATGATAAAGAACTGAAACTGCTCAGACATTTATTATGCAGCATGCTTTCAAAAAGGGCAGTTTCCTTTTATAAATCATTATAAACTCACTACCTAACTGTAGTTAGAATAAAATATTTTGATTCTGTCTTTCAAGGTGCAAAAGTGGTAGGAACACATTCTTAGGCACTGAACAACAAACCTTTCAGCAATTTACCCTATTAGCATACAGAATTGCCAACTGAAACCTGTAGAAATCTGGACAGCCAGCATTATTCCTCACATTCCAACCCTTCATGATTATTTTTTTTTTTTACTTATATTTATAACTGATGGAAGACTAATCAGGAAGGGGTTCCATTTGCAAAGGAATGTACAAATACAAATATATTGTTGGTCCCACTTGAGGACCATGCAGTGGAGAGGTAACACTGAACCAAAAAAAAAGAGGAAGGGGGAAAGGAAGGGAATGGGGAAGGGGAAAATGAATGGAAAAGCGAAAGGGAAGTGGAAACAAAGGCAAACCTAAAGGTGAAGGAAGGGAAAGAAGGATCATAGAAAGGTAGTTGGTAAAATTCAGGGAAGAGAAGATGTGAGGGCCAAGTAAGGAGAAAGATGAACATGTTATAAAGAAGAGGGTGGTAAAAGTTTTTGTCAAAGAGCTACTTAGCAAAGGGTATAGAAAATCTGATCAAAATGCTGAATTACTCTGAAGGAAGGATTCATCTACCTGAGCTTTAGACAACGTAATAAAGTAGGCATATCTTATGTGTGATTCATCTGGCCTACATTATATTATTAGGTTCCTTGATAAAAATGCACATAAGAACATACCGGTTGCGTTATCAGTTACCCTTCTGAATCAACAGTTTTTTTCTGAAACACGGAGATTTTTCAACTCTACCTCATAAACCAGCTTTTTAATTCAGATCTGTTGAATTGCTCAGTGGAGCCCTGAACTGAGGCTCTCAAAATGTTCTTCATATGTTTACCCTAGATATCCTCAGAAATGAGTTTGAAGATTTAATATTTTTGGTCATTTGCAAATAAGTCTGCAGGAAAACACAGTTCATGCTTCTGCATTTCTAGGATGTATTCATTGGGTGGTCCTGTATTAGAGTTGTGGATGTGTAACACCCATCTGCAGACACTGCTTTCTCAGGAACAAGTCCAAAATGGCATGATTTTTTATTTTTAGCTAACTCTGTCCCACTCTGCTGCTGTTAATATATCACGAGCGATATCAGAAACTCCTAACTTTGGACTTTAGGTTATGCCTGAGATTTTTCATGGAATCAAATCCTCTTTGGATTTTTGTTATCAACCACTGGTTTTGACCACTTCATAATCTCTAGGATCAAATATCTCAGAAATAGACTTTGCTTGTGAGTTTTGTACTTTTTCTTATTCTGCTGAAATGTAACTGGTTGAACACATATATTCCAAAACTGGCAGGTATTTTAAGAATCATATTCTTATTCCTCTTGCCTATAATCTCACTTCAAACCATCTCAAAATTAGAAGCATACAATTCATATCATCCAACTTCAGCTGTCTGAAAGTAAATCATGAGTATAAACTGATCTCTTTGGATACTCTGTCGAATCTACAGCTGGCAATTCAGAACATTCTGAAATAAATGTCTAAGGTACTTGGATTTTCCCCTCTAGTTACACCCAGTTCTTTTCATTGTTGTTTAAAAGTCAAACTTAGACTATAGGAGGGTTGGTGTGACACTTAGACCAGATAATTAATTTTTAGAAATGAATCCCATCTGTAACTCTGTATCTACAAATACTGTTCTACTTCAGTATTATTTTAAAACAGATTTTGCACAGATAAAAGATCAGATGAGCCAGGCAGCAGATAAGAAGGCCCAATGCAAAGCTGAAGGGGGTATAATCTGATTTCAGGTTAACATTAACATTTTTTTCTCTTTATTCTTTCCAAACTGTCTTTTCTATTTTCTCTGATCTTCTTACTTGCCTGTTAGATACTAAGATTGCTTTAGTAGTATATATGACAATTGCAGTTGTAAAAAAGCCTAGTGAATCATACATGAATGCAAATACTCATCTTGGTGACACTAATAATGGAATATAATGCTAGTGAAGCCAAAAATGTATAATGTAATTTTATAATACACTTTGATTTTACATATGTATTTAAGGACAGGGTATATAATGAATGTACTGAACACTTAAAAATTTTATTTTTTGTACTCATAATGTTACAGCTGCTGAAATAGTGCTGGGTGCTCACTGTTCAACTAAGCTTTCAATGAAATATTTCAACTTAATATAAAAGGAAGAATGGTAGTAGAATCAAAAGTGGTGGTTTATTGGTTTGGGGTTTTTTGAGTTGTTGGTTGTTTTATTTCTGAGCCCCTCAGTGACGTCTGTGTGTAATAACACAGATTATTTACATTTCTTTTGTCTTTCAGAAGTGCAATGATTTTTGTATTATTCAATTGTATATTATTCAATATTCCATTATAGTGATTTCAGTCAAGAAAAATTTGTCAGGAGGGGACCCTGAAAGAGGAATGATCTTGACCAGTTCAGATGATGATAACTCACAGAGCACTAGGCTGGCTTTAGCTACTGTTTGCATCCTTCCTGGGACTGTTGCCAGTGTCTATGCAATGGCAGAGGAGTGAATCTTTCACATTCTTTCTAGAACCTGCCCCTAGGGTAAAGTCCTCTAGGTTTGATCAAACATATTTGAACAGCATGAGCAAGTACTTTCCACATTATGAACCAGCATCAGGATCCCCTAAACCACAAATGACTTTATATGATACTTCTTTTTAGGTAGTTACACAACTAATTGAAACGTTAAACTTGAACAAGCTCACTGAACTGAATAATAACAAACTAAAATTAGTGAAAGCATGCCTAGGGCAAAGCGTAGCTTCTTGCATCTATTTTAACTTTCAGCTTGGCTCTTTCTCTCAAAAGTATGTGACCAAGAAATTTCCTAACAAAATCCCATGTACAAGATTATTGTAAAATATAGACTCATAAGACTGGTTTCCCACAGTAAGGGTATTTGTTTTTCCACAGTGATGTTATTCTTTTTCAACACCCTTTCCTGACATTTATTATTGACTGGTTACTGAGAATTTGTCTGAGAATCTACAGCTGTCTTGTTCTATGTATGTAGAAAATCTCTGAATTTAAAACGTACACACCTCCACCCAGTAAAGGAACTGTTGTGACAATAGATTATAACGTACCTAAGTTAAAAAAAACCCAGAAAATAGCATATGCAGTAAGTAATTATCAGGTAATTATAGTAGTAAGTACTGCTTCGCAATTGCAGCTCTAAATACACAGATTTAATGTATGTGTCTTAAGAGCTAGTACAGATAGCTGATGATCTGAAAAAAATGAAGAAATGCAAAAAGAGAATGTATAGCTAATAAAATAAAGGGAAAATGGTATCCTAGAATTTACAGGTGAACCTAAACCAGGAAATGTCCAAAATGCAGTTGGATTTCAGCATCCAGTTTATGTGGGTTTAGATATTTCAAGTGAAACTAGAGCCTAAAGATTACCTAGTCCTTTCTGATTTTTCATTTTATCCAGTGACTTTCAAGTGTGGAATGTATGTTAGAGGTGGTAGCTTTGAATCAGAGAGTCCAAGTTGGAGAATGCCTAGAAAACAGACCTTACCTAGAATATCGTGGGCTTGAGATGTTAGGAAAAAGATGAGACACTGAGTAGACTACTGAGTATGGTCAAAATAAATGAATTCAACACTATAGGAGGTAATTAACTAGGTCAAGAAAAGATACCTAAAGTTTTTCATAGGCTCAATGGGAAAAGCCTGTGTGGCAAAGTAACAGGTTTAAGCCATGCATCTCCATGGCACAATGTCTGGAGGTGAAGAATCTCATTAAATCTAGTCTTTAAAATGGCATGCTATACCTCAAACTGAAATCAAATATTTGGAGTCAGAGTAATTATACATGTTGTTGCATGTACATTCAAATGGTATTGAATAAGTCCTTTGCCTTCTATTTCTAGTGGGTTTGGTTTTGCCTACAGTAGCAAAGGAAAGGAAGAAGGGAAATCTAGTACTTCCCAGATGTTTTAATGAAATTTATTAACGGTTTTCAAGAAGGGTTATGTACCCATTTCATTTTTAAAAGAGAAATCTGATTTTGTTATGACTTGTTTTATTGCACCATGAGACTAAAATGAGCAGATGCTGCTGACTTTCTACATCATTTTGTATTGATTGTTTACAAATTGTTACAGCCACACCCCAGTATAGATAAACCTGCAGTGGAAGGCATCAGGGTTCTGCATATGGGGTGCCATGTGGGAATCACTTGAAGGAATAATAGATATTTCTTATGGAAAACAGAAAGCGTGGGCAGCTTTTCCCAGGATTTTATTTCTGTGGTTGTTATCCTTCTCCATAAATGCTGTTTGCTCATGTATAAAAATTCCTTGTGCTTCAATGCTCCAGGAGCTCGTATCTTTCTTCAATTTAATCCTCTGTTCACAGCAACATCAAAAGGTTTTATCTTGGGAGATTTTTAAGTTTTATTTTTCTAACTATTTTTTTCCTATTGGTTAAGAGATGCTAAAGGTAAAATTATTATACTTTAATTAGTAAAAAGTAATATCTCTGTGCTGGAGACACAAGATGCCCTTATTCTACTTACTTTCATCAAAAATTGTACTTATTCGAGAACACATAATTAGCTTGTTTTAATCTTATCATTTTCAGAGGCATACTACAGTAATTGGCTTTCTTTCCTCTCCTTTTTAGTTAGAAGATTGCGAAAGGATCAATGGAGAATACATTTTTCTATTCTGCAGCATCAATTACGGTGACCCTGGGTGTAAATTTATTGATTTTTCTTATTAGAACATTATCACCAGTTATTCACAGCACGGTGTTTATTAATTAGTAGGGAAAATAAAAAATCATTTATGAAAAATCTTCCTTTTAAGTTCTCTACCTAGCACATTCATAGCTATATGAGATCTTCTAATTGTATTCTGCCTTTATGAACTAGTATGCAGTATTTCATTCCCTATTCTGTTTGAGTTTTTTTCTCATCCTGAAAAAAAAGTTACAGAATTATGACAACTACAGTTCTGAGGTACAGAAATTGTCCATTTTTACTATTGACTTGCAGAAGCTGTTCAAGCCTCCTGCACTTTATGCACATGATGGTTGCTTTATTCTGACAGGAAATTAATAGCATGGAATGGAGTGTTAAAACAAAAACATTAAAAAAAAAAAAAGAAAAAAGAAGAAAAGAGAAGGAGAAGAGGAGGAGGAGGAGGAAACAGGCGCTTACTGAGTTACCTTCTAGGCACAGCTCAACTTTCCCGTTATCCCTGCAGAAGGCAAACCATGCAGATAGAAGGAAACCAGCTTTCAATTTGACAGTCTTGCTAACCACAATTATACAGGGCTGGCTGAGGGAGGACAGAGGAAAAAAATCAGTACATTATGATTTTTTTCATTGTTCTTTTCCCATGAATTTGAGAACTCCTTAGTATTTCAGTTTTTTAAACTGAAGTAAGTAGTTATCCCAATAAGACCTGTATTGCAGCTTTGAAGGGGGGGAGACATGGCACCTCAGTCCATGACGTATTAGTGGGTGAATGGAAGCAGATGAAATTTTTAAAAGAACATACAACAATGTTGTTATTTGTGGAGTACAGGATTAATAACATATTCAAGATATGTAAATAACATTTGTATTAAAGTTTACTGCCATAGTTGTAGGGCCCTGTTAATTTAAAACAATTTTGTTTAATAAGGTAGAATATGTTCAGAGTATGTGTTTATTTGTGGCGATTATAACAGAAATTATTGCTGGATTCAAAAGGTTGGGTTGGACAGCACAAAATTCTATTCTTATTGGTCAGGCTCTGCTTTTCTATTTTCATATATAAAAGCAATACTTCATAAAAGAAAAAATTAAAAATATTTTGAAAAAGAGGCAAAATAAAATCTAGATATCCAAGAGTTTATCAGCAATTACAGATTATTTTTCTTTTTGGGTGGTGGTGGTATGTGTAAAATACATCACTATTAATACGAAAAGCCTTTAGCTAGGTCTTTTTTTTACAATTTGAATTCTAAAAATAATATAGGTCTTGATCCTATCACTATGTTTGAATAGTGTCTGGTTTCAGCTGGGATAGAGTTAATTTTCTTCTTAGTAGCTAGTACAGTGCTTTGTTTTGGACTCGGTGTGAGAAGAACGTTGACAAGACACTGATGGGTTTAGTTGTTGGTAAGTACTGTTTATACTAAGTCAAGGACTTTCTAGTTTTTTAGGCCCTGCCAGCAAGAGGGCTGGAAGGGCACAGGAAACTGGGAGGGGACACAGCCAGGACAGGTGACCCCAACTGGCCAAAGAGATATTCTGTATCACAGAATGTCATGCTCAGTATATAAATCTGAGGGAAGAAGAAGGAAGGGGCAGGGAGGGTGTTTGGAGTGATGGCATTTATCTTCCTGAGGAACCGTTATGCATGATGGAGCCCTGCTTTCCTGGAGATGGCTGAACACCTGCCTGCCCATGGGAAGTGGTGAATTAATTCCTTGTTTTGCTTTGCTTGTGTGCACAGCTTTTGTTTTACCCATTAAACTGTCTTTATCCCAACCATGGGTTTTCTCACTGTTACCCTTCCGATTTTCTTCCCCAGGTCGCTGTGGGGGCAGTGAGCAGTGGCTGTGTGGTGTTTGATTGCCTGCTGGGGTTAAACCATGACAAATAGGAGCAATTAATTCCATTTTTGAAATCCGGTTGAGCTAGTACAAATGTTCTTCATTATGACCTACCTGTAAAGATTGATTACAATCAAACTACAATGCTGTTGATCTGCTACAAAAGCCACACTAGTCTGTATGAAGCTTCCACTTTAGTTATCAGCTAAAGATCTTTAGATGATAGGTGTCTTTGAGGGCTACAAGCAAATAAGTCTCCAAAAAGCTGGCAGAAAGAGCCACACTGAGTGCAATGGAGGCAACTGCCTTAATATACAGAGCTTGAAATGATGCAGGGTTGAACTTGAAATATAGGATGTCTGCCCTGATTGCTTCAGATTAGGAAATAAAACTGGTTTAATTTGAAAAATTTGAAAATTAGTTGTTAAAAAAAGTACAATACCAAAAAGCCTAAAACAGAAAACACCAAAAATGAATACTGTAAAATAAAGCTATTTGTTGATTTTTGTCTTGCATAAAAAAGCTGCATTCATAATAATGTGAATAAAATAATTTCAGTTTCAGTAGTTAAGTCTTTCCGGCAAAGATACAATATCTTTCTGCTGCTATGCTTGTATAAAAGTCCAACATAAAGCACAGTATAAACAATATTTATAAGAATATATTGATTCTCAGTTGAATAATTGAATGTAAAACCCAGTCAAAGATAGTTTTTACAATTGGATATAATGAAGCTAAAAATCAGTCTTGAAGTAGAAACATGCAATCTTACATTCAGCAGCAACAAGGGACACTTAATAAATTATTATTCCTTTTGTCAAGTACTGAGATTGTAATTCAATCCTGAAGGCAATTTATCAGTAGAACCTTCTGATGGAATCAAATTCCATATATTATTGGACATGTTAACATTAGGGTTACCATTGTCTATGTATTTTCCACATTACGTTTTGCTATTTACAGATCTGAATGAGTTGCCTGTGCAGAGCTCTGAGGGTCAAAGCTAGCCGTATTCTATTACATATATCATTACCAACATTATTGATTCTTGAAGTGGATTTTTATTTTTCTCTTCTATTTAAATACATTATTATTGATGATTATGTGAAAAGCAAAAGGTAGACGTTGATTTCCCAACTAGCTTTATTCATGTAATATAGCCAGTAGAGTTAACATTAAAATCTCCATTAACCTCAGCAGTATTATTATTGATGGTTTCATAGAACATAATGAAAGATGTTGATTCACAAAGTACAAATTTGTTTATAAAACCCACAGGAAAGCATTATCATATTAAAATCTCCATAACTTATAAGTGAGCATATAGCCATATGTTCTTAAAGACTAACATCCTCAAATGTTAGGGATAGTTAAGCACTGGAATGGGACAAACAGAAATAGTGAAATATCTTTTACTGGAGGAATAGATTAAAAAATATCATATGTTTGTATATGTATGTATACATATGTATATGTACTCTTGCTTCATTAAGAAAGTTGAATTTGATGACATTATAAAACTTGAGGACCGTTCCAATCCTACTTCAGTAGGAACTGACATATGTTTTAGAGAAATCATTTACTAAATCCTCATTAATTCAATACTGCTAATGAAGCCTTAAGTCTACTTCTCTGTTTCCATTTAGAAACGGCCTAGAATTTTAAACTTCTTACTCTTAGTCTATTAAATAACATATCCAAAATGAATTGCAAATTCTTCCTGGGCATTGCTCTATCTGGAACTGTTACATCAAGATGAACAGATTACACAGTTTACAAATATATTTATTAGGTATAAAGATCTAGAAATACTGTTTCCTAAGCTGTAGATGAAAAACATAGCATAAATGGTAACTGGAGTCTCACTTTAATATCTACATTAACTACATGTTTAAAATTTGTAGTTTAAGAAATGCTTTATTTCAAATAAGCTTAAAAAGGTCTAGAAGTTACTAAAATGCAGCCGTCCTTGGATGGATCTTCTCACTGATATCAAAGTCTGGATATCCAGAAAAGATCTTCAGAGTTCCTGGTTTCAAAGACAATAAGTATGGAAGGGAAGGGTTGTTATTATTCTTATTTTAACCAAGAATTCTTGATTTCTTGCTCTTCTATAAAAGCAAAAGCATTACTATAATTAAGAGGATATCTATTAAATAAATAAATATTAGTCTTCCTGAGCAAAGATGGGTGCTGTAATACCTCAGTGTTTGGTAGAATATCCTGTGGTATACAAAACAATTGTACTCGGGATTATCAGTTTTGTAGTAGTTTGGTAGCTTTAACAAACATACAGGCTTCTAGAAAATATGAAGTGTCTAAGAATACATGCAGATACTGAATGTATTACTCTTCTTTACAAATAATATGAAGATCATTTTGGAAGGCAGGAAAATATGCAAAGGAGGAAAGATGAGAAAGGATGCTTCACTTGATCACTGTCCTTGGAAATATAGATGTAATATTTTATTGGTTTTTATGCAGTAAGTGATTGCAATTAATGCTTTCCTAAAGATGACTGCAGTGTAGATTACACTTACAAGTACAGACAACTTCTCAACAGCTTCATCTAGCTCGAAATTAGGAAGCTCATAAAATCAATGACCATAAACTAGAAATACAGATAGTCTGCAAAAAGAGGTAATAAAATCACCAAAAAATGTCTATAAAATTGGGTGGTCTTGAAAAGAGTTTTCTTAAAAAAAAAAAAAAAAAAAAAAGCAAGCGCTAAAATATAGACATATAGAATAGTATGCTTTTCCATCTACAAATTGCAGTTCTTTAAGTCAAATCCCACTGAATGTAAGAAGGTCACATGTACTATGAAGCAAAAGGAAAGGCAAATAAATCTGTGATTAATTATTTTGTGGACAAACAGATTTAATCTGTATAATCATGATAGTTTTCATCTGTCAAGCCTCCATCTGAGGAAGGAAAATTACTACAGAACTAATTAAAAAAAAATTATCAAAGGTACATAGGCACTTAACTCATTATTGTCAGCTACAGTAAGGGGCTTAAATACCTGTGAGAATCTGGGCTCAAGTGGTAACTTCCTATCAGATCTAGGAAAAAAAAAAACCCTCTGAAACTTAATTCTTCTGATAATATTCACATTGGTTTGTGCTGAGGAGGAGCTAATGTATTCTTTTTCTGATTGCATTTTGTCCTTTCTTAAATACTTTTTCCCTGAGATGCCGCCTTCTAGCCCAGTCTCCAGTTTAAAGTAGGATTATCACCACCAGGGCACCAGGTCAGCCTGCTGGCTGGCTCCAAGGATGGAGATGCCACAACTGCTGTGGGTAACCTGCTGCATTGAGTTTGTTGAGAAGCTCCTTTCCCAGCAGATCAGGCCTTTGGCCAAAATCCCCAGTCTTTCTGCACAATGGGGGGACTTTGTCCCTGAGATCCCAACACATTGTCTTTTGAAATCAATTAGTTTTCCTCATTGCTTTTCTTCTCCCTCCTGGCAGCTTTCCCAAGGTTTTCCTAACACTTTTTAAAAAAGTTCGAAGTCTGTTCTTATTAAAACCAGATTCTTAGTCTAGTGCTTATCTTCCCAGCTTTCCTTTAAGGAAGATGGAACATCTAACAGCCAGCACAACCCTGGTTGCTGTCTCAGAGTATTTGTTGCAACAACTTCCATGTTTGTAAGTAGGGAGTCAGAAAGAACATTAACCCTTTTTGACCCCTCTAGCAATTGCATTGGGAAGTTGTCACCCACATGTTCTAGAGACTTTCAGGACCACTGACACAAGCGTGGGCTGCCCTCTGAGAGATAGCACAGGTCAGGAACAGTTCAGAACATCCACTTTGGACATTTGGCTGCAGTGGTTTAAAGTGTAAGAGAATGTGATGATGAGGATGTCAGCTGCATCAAACAGGTGACCTCATACCCAGAAAATGAATGCTTCTGGGTACCGTGGTCTATTAGAACAGACTATTAATCTAGTATGGTTTTAAAGCAATTGGTGCTGATTTTAGAACAAAAGTAATGCCATTCAAAGCTTTAAAAATTTCTAAATTTTATTTCTCTCCTGAAAAGCAGTCTAATGAGGGGTTGATACATGTGCTGTCTCTGAAGGATTAAATTTGCACTTAGATAAGAAAAGTATTTTCAGCTAAACTGAGATCCTAGAAAAACAAGTCGATATAAAAATAGATACCAATTTTACTGGTGCCATCAAATTTTGTAAAATTATAAAGGCCATTTTTTTAAACCATTGAATTTGGTGATAGTTTTGCAGATTTGAGTATAAATCTATGAAATGTGCTAGATTTGTATTTTTATGAAGTCTGTTATAATTTAAATAACTGGGGAAAAAAGTCTATGAATATAATATTAATGTCTAGCACTTCTGAAAAAATATTCAAGAGCAGTTCATTCCATTTTGATTATCTACTGTACATGTGCCTACTGTGAGCAGGGATTGCTTTAATAGGAACGTCAGCCTGCTCAGAAAAGGATGGTTGCTCTTGAGTCAGTGGTCTTTGCTCTCAGAGTTTATGCATTGCTAAGTTGTGCTCCTAACAGGGGTACATTCTGTGATTGATAATTATTATTTGATGAATTTTCCGTTAGGTATTGAATTATTACTATTGTTGTTGTTGTTATTATTGTTATTATTATTCAGAAATTATTATTTTAGATGTACTGTCTGTATAAGTATCTGAAAAACTGGGAGCAGAGTAAGAAGGCTTGAGGAAGGAGAAATATTGAAAACGTTTTCTCACACAACATTCAGGACAAAGGCGTTTATACTGCTGATTTCCAGTAGGAGAATGAGGGTTTGTTTTCTGTTTGGGTTTCCCTGTTCACATTCAGATCCAAGTGGGGATAGAAGAAACAGAGTAACAAAGGGTACCTTTCCCTGTAGCTAGCAAAGACTGTGGATCTTGGGAGATCACAGTCCTACTTGAATTCCTACACTGATTCCAAGGCAAATGTTCCAGACAAATCTGCCCCAATAAGTATACCACTGGTGCACTGGGTTCACCACAAGGCAAGAGAGAAGATACCTGCTGCCAAACCCCCACCCTGGGTTCAAGAGTACTCAAGTGAAATGCTTATATTTCCTGAACAGTTGTCAAGGGATGGCTCCAGAATTCTGTCCAGTTTTTTGGTCTGCTAAGCTGGGAACCACCTAGAATCACTTGGTAGGAAATAAGAGGCATAACTATTTCTGAAATCTTACCACACTTGAAAAATTACTACCTTAAAATTATATGGCTCCTTCTATAACCCATGTTGCTGAGATGTCTTCTAATGCTAAGCATATAATTATGCAGAGTACCTTTATCAAAATATCCTCACATTTTAGAGCATTTTACTGGGAAGTAAAAGAAATATCTTTTGGACCCTATCTTCACACCTGTAGATCACATTCGATAAAGGAAGGCTAAATACAGTGAACATTGCCTGTAGACCACACTAGAGTAAATATGCACAGAGAATTTTACCAGCTAGATAGTATCATTCATGCTTCAGAATTATATATGTGCCAATGAATGTTTTGGGGAAGAACTTAAACATCTGCTGTCATTTGGAAGACTGAGGTCTGCCAATTTTAGTCACAGCTGCATTCTGGAGTTAATACAAGGCTAATATGTAAGTGCTTAACCATTAGTTTAGAGGTACTGGTTTCTTTCCTGTATAACAACTGCAGCCTATGCAAGGTCAAGTCTCATAATCCTGTTTTCTGGGCAGCCAGTGGATAGGGGTTGTTGGTCAAGATGTACATACTCTCTAAGAGTTCAGTAGCATTAAGATGCAGACAGTTCTGGCCATTCCTTGAAAAGTTATGCTGCATAACCCTACACCACAGCATCTATGACAATATTTCATGTTTGATTTGACAGCATGTGAATGCGTTTTTGGCACAGAAACAATTTACCTATGCCAGGGTAGATGTTAGCAGGAAGGCCACATTAAGGTAACTAATGCTTCTGGCACCCACCTTTAATCTTCAAGGTGTCTCACTAGACCGAATCTGAGCAGTATGAACACCCTATATGGCATTGCAGGGTATAGTGTAGACATAAGTACCCAAGCAACTTCTGAAACATGGATTCCTGGACTTAGTAACTGATCTACATTTTTGATTTTGTCAAATAAAGTGGCAAGGAGATGTGTAGGTCCTTTTACAGATCTAAACGTAAATACACTGAGATTAAGAGCAGAGTAGTGGACTTAAAAAAGTAACTGATGATTAAAAAAAAGAAAGAGAAATTACATGGTATGAAATACCATCAGGGGTGTTTCATTTGAAAGTTCGTTCTTTATTCCTTAATAACTATTGAAAGACACTTTGGGTTTTACACTGATAACATTCCTGTTCAGTTTATCTTTAAAAATAATCTTTATCTTTTAAAAAGATTGATAGTGAGATGATACATACATATACAATTTTTTAGTCATAAGTTTTAAAAAGTAAATGAGTTCAGGGGCATTGTCCATGACTTGGTTTCATTTTTGCATTTTATTAATCACAACATTATTAATAATAGAACAGAAATTGTGATTTTTGAGAAGAAATTACTGTTAAAAATACTGCTCTGATAAATGCCTGCTCTTTCCTTTTTGACAATAGGAATGCCTTCAGTTGTTGTGTGTAATGACATTCCAAGAAAAATGGTTAAAACGGCTTTACTTTGGAGGAAGTGGAGGATGTTTCCTGTTTTTCCTGCCAAAAGAGAAGTTTTAAGAGTCTTCATATTGCCATCCTTTGGGTATATTCAGACCTTGCATAAGTGGATAAATAAAGTTAAGTCAATGTAATGAATAAACTGAAGGTAATCACTGAATTAATGAGGTAATTGCAACTTAATTATCTCAATAGTTAGACCATTTAAACCTGGTCTGAATTTAGCTTATTTTGTTTAAAGAAATCTTAGAAATAAATTGAATCCATAAGAAACAAGCAAGCAAACCCAAGAACTTTAATAAATAAATAAATAAATAAAGTAACTTTGATGATAAAATACATTTGTAGCAAGGGCCACATGTTTCCTTAATGATTACCTTGGCATTAATGTTTAAGAATTTACTTTTTTTTTTACTAGGCTTATTTATTTTCAGTCTCCATACTACACACACTATCATTTCCCAAATGAATCTGCTTGAATTGACCCAGGATGCCTCTGAACTTATTTAAAGCATTCATTTGAAAAACAGGAGACCAAAACTTTGTCTTTTACCTGCTCAAAGTGTTCCCTTGCCTTTTAACAAACCAAAGCAAATGTTTAAAGTAGGATATGTACTTTGCCTCAGAGGGAAATAGCATAAAAAAGAACTACAGAAATTGAGGCACAATGAAGAAAAAACAATTTATGCATACATGCAAGAGCCTTTCCTTCTCCAAGTAAATTTCATAATATTTAAATGTGCCTTTCATCATTAGCAGTAGACTAATGCTATTATCATAATTTATTAACCAGATCTTTTGTTCTATGTAGTAATACACTGTGTTTCCATGCTGTGTATTTTTTATGCTGTGACCTAATTTGCGTAAAAGGAAACTCTTATAACTCCCTTGCTGTAATGAATAAAATGTTAATGAAGAACTACAGAGAAATCCCCTTTGCATTAGTTTCTTATTCCCAGGAACATCATCATAAATTTGTTTGCCTGGTTCTGACAATGGTAGTGATGTTCGAGCTGTAGAGAAGCAATAGTTACACTAAATGGTTCTGATGGAAAAGTTAAAGATATTCAAGACACTGTCATCAGGGATGGACTATTGGAAGTTATCTTTTGGAAGAGGAACCTGATGGATTTGGCCGCAATCCAATTTTTTTTAAAACATTTATCTGCATTGATAACTGCACTTTGAGATGCCTTTTCAGAAAATGTAAATTAAAAAAAGAATTGTGAAGAAAGGAGGTTTTTCTTTAGTACATGGAAAACTGTAGATTAGTGCACTTCTCCATTGCATATTGGTTTTATCATTCAGTAAGTTCTGGCAATAATATCATGGTAGAAGTATTAAATTTAAAGAATATAAATCATTATGTGTTTGCAATGAGTACAGATTACTTGTTAGTAACTGTATCATATTTACTTCATTAGAAATTAGAAAAAAGGTGCTGTTAGTCTTACAAACTTTAAGACTGGATGGAATGTTAAATCATATAGGATGATGGTATTCCACTTAGATAATTCAACTTTTATTAAGAAACATAACATATACTACTTATAAATTGTATTCTGACTAATCTGTCAATATTTGTACAGAAAGCTGAAAATCTGTTCATTATAAATTGTACTAATTTATGGCCTCACTGTCTGACACTTCTGGATTTGTTTCAGACAGCTTGTTGGAGCTGAGGCATACTCCAGTCCTGAGGCACTCATATTCCTAAATGTCAGAGAATTTGTCATTTACCCTTCCCTATAGATTAACAAACTCATTTTAGTACCGAAGGGTTGGTTCTTTAGAAAGATCTGGCCTACAGATCATGACACTTGCGTTGCTGATATAATCATAAAAATACATTTGCTTTTGTCTTACTACATTTTAAGCTTGCTTAATTTGTAAACAACTATTCCTTCTGTTTTTCCAAGCTTGAGAATTATGGGCATTAAGATTAACAGTTTAGACAGATAAAAGCAGTTCTGTAAGAAAAACTGGGTATAAGCCTTTATCGGTGGTTGTATGGGAGCGTTTCATGTTCCTGGTCTTAGTCTGTGTTAGATGAGAAGTACTTTAAACATAGTAAGTGACAAAATGGAACAGCTTGAATGCAGCTGTTTGCTTGCTTCTATTCCTCCCACTACAGCATGACTTCAATGGGTCATGGGTTTGCTTACTTAGCACAAGTGACTGGTCCTGTTCTAAAAGAGCTGTGTTTACTGTCTTCAGGAAACGTGGTAGGCAAGTTTTGGTTTTTACTCTGTATAACCTCTTGTTCATGAGTCTTTCTTTTTAATATGTCAGGATCAAACAATAAGTATACATCATATCTGACTTTTACAATAAAAACATGTTTGAAATGTATAGAAAATCAAATATTAAAGTAAGCATATTATTGTTAGGAAGATTTCCTTCAACCGTATATGCTTATAGAAGCAAATTATATTCCATGTTTTCTTCCACATTTCTGAAAAATTCTTTCCTCAGATTGGAATCATAATAAGTGTAAAACATAGGTGTTACATGAAAATGTGTAAAAAATTCTCATCTCCTTGCGAAATCCAAGCACTCTTATTAATTCAGTATCTGTTAAAAAGCCTTCATTGCATAAAGAGGAATGCTCATCACACCAGCAAAGAGAGGATATCACAGCAGTGACATGTGTTTTTCAAGTCATTGTCAAGTCATCAAGTCAAAACCTGTTTTTCAAGTCATACCACCCCTCCTGTAGCCCCTCAGATATCCCCTTAATAAAGGTGCTTACGTTATCTGGACTGATACATTAAAAAAAAAAAAATCATAATCTAAGGTAGTGATTTACACTGAGGTCAGCAAAAACTGTAGAACAAAGCTCCAAATGCAAAAACGGATTGAGGCTTCATTTCAGCTAAAATTGCAGTCCTAAGGCCTTAACTAACCTTTTTTTTTTTTTTTTTTTTCAATCATCCTAAAGACCCCAGCACTCTGAAAAGCACTTCAGAAGTCTACTGGGTTTCCTGTCATGCTTCAGTCTATTCCCTGTTGATCTTGAGAGCTCAACATCTTGAGCTTGTTTCTTCTCCCTGTGCCATGGACTTAGTATGATAGGGACTATCTGCATGTGAGTTTAGCTTCCACAAAGTGAAGCAGCACTTTCTACATTTTTTATGATCTAGAATAACAGAGGGAAGTCCAGGAAGTTTTGTATAGGAACATTCACTTGGATCTGGAGAGTTATAGGACCAATTCATTTCTCTGTTTAGAGGGATTCAGACCGTTACTTTGTGCCTCCTTAGAGATTGTCCCGTGTCCAGGCTGCTCTGGAATAGCTGACAGTCTCCCTATGAACACAAAATGAAAGCTTAATTTTTAACTAAGTATGAGAGGCAAAGCAATCTGAGGGGGAGGATGTTAACTCCCTCCCCCTCCCCAATAAAGCAATATAGCATCAAACAAGATGAGGCTTCAAAGTTTTAGTCCCTTTAGTAATATATACTATATATATATATACACAGTCCAGATAATCAAGTTTTTGTGTTATGATCCAGTTTTCAAAATCTGAAACACAGCAGTGTCTGGTAGTTTATGGTGGTTTAAGTACACACAGATTAAATCTTCCAGGCCATTTTTTACTGTCCATATTAATTCAGGTTTGTTTAAGAGGAGAGTGGAGAAATTTCAGGCTTATTCTTACAACTTCTTGAGTGCTGATCTTGCTAGAATCAGTTGTGGAAGGGGAAGTTCAGGTTGGACATTAGGAAAGCGTTCTTCAGTGATGCCGAAATCTCGGAATGAAGAACTTATCGACACCAATGTGACGCAGATAAGCAGACGCTTCTTTACTCACAGCCAGGTGTGTGAGTGAGTCCTCTCACGATCAATGCACACCAAGCTTCAAAATCATACACCATATATAGAACTTATTCATACATATTCATTAAGTATTCATGCATAAACATAATATTTCCTGAAAATCATTAACATACTCTCCTCCCATATGCGATTTTGCTCAGTAAAGATTAGAAAGATCTAGAAATGGGTCTGGGGTACTATTTGGGTAGGTGGTACATGAGTCAGTGGTTGTGATCTCCCCCTGCCAGAATTACCATTTACTTAAGGTAACTGTTTCTTGGCAGGTATCTATGAGTTGTTCCAGTCGACTCTCCCCAGTTCCCATTAATTCTACATTTTCACATCTCAATGCATTCTCCTAGTCTACATGTAAAAACTGTATCCAATCACCTTGAGCCCTAAGTCTGTTATCTAAGTTCTAATCATTCCTACTAGGTGATTCTGACCTATTCTTTCGGCCTTGGTACAGGGCTGTACAAAGGATTTCATAGTAGCGGTCGGTTGTTGTGCAAACACAAACTCCACTAAAATATTTCTTATAATTTTATATTCCTATTAAAATAACTCTATAAGACCAAATGTGTTTCAATATAATCAAATATGGTTGCTGATTCTAACTAATAGCAGATATGTAACAGTGAGAGTGTGGTAGGTCTGGAACAGGCTCCCCAGGGAAGTGTTCATGGCAGCAAGCATCTGGAAGATGCTCTTAGTCATATGGTTTACTTTTTGGTAGTGATGCGAGGAGCAGAGATTTGGACTTGATCCTTATGAGTTAATTCTGACAGGAGATATTCTATGAATCTAATGCTGTGATGTAGCTGGAAAAAGTAATACTAAATTCATAGAATTTTAGTTGGATTAATGTTATTGCTATGGAATAGCTGAGGTGATGGCACAGAATAAATCAGTAGTATTTTATTAAAAAAAACCAAAAAACAAAAAACAAACCAAACTCAATTAGTTAATTTTCTTCATTTAAGTTAGCTAGAATAAACCCTCCATAATCTGGGACTTTAGGGCCTTTTTTTGCTGGTATGAGCACTGCCTGTATACCTTATAGGTGCAGAGATATACCAGCTAGTTCAAGGAAAAATTATTTATTAAAAAATTATTTAATAAATTAAAATAATTTATTAAAAATAAATAAATTGCAATTACATTTATTTCTGATTAATTACTGTAGAATTGCAGATAGAGGAATTGTGTGGGATACTAACAGATTTTACTTATTCTGAATTCACAACAAAGTGTCATCATTATAGATATTTAAGCACAGAAATGTATATTTAACAATGGAAGAGGCAAATATGAATAATAAAGAGTTATCAAACAGCATGGGAGATACAGCAAAGAAATTAGGAATGCTCTTTGTTACATGAGCTCTTCTTTTGTCCTTATAGGCATCGGATCACGTAAACCCAGTTATAAATTCAAACAACTTTTTCTGAAAACCAGTTGGTGCTTTGCTTCCATCTGGAAGATTATATGACTGATGGCTAACAATCTTTATCTAATGTTCAAAATAGCCTTGTGAGGTAGGTTGACCCTGGATGGATGTCAGGTGCATGCTAAAGCAGCTCCATCAGTCCCCACTTCAGCTGGACAGGGGACAGAAAAACACAACAGGTTCCTGTGTCCAGAGAAGCACAGGGAGATCACTCACCAATTACGGTCACCAGCAAAACAGGCTTGATTTGGGGAAACTAGTTTAATTTATTACCATTCAAAATACAGTAGGATAATAAGAAATAAACCCAAAACTTAAAAACACCTTCTTCTCATCCTCCCCTTCTTCCCAGGCTCAACCTCAATCCTGATTTCTCTGCCTCTTTCCCCATGCCAAGCAGTGCAGGGGGACGGGGAGTGGGGGCTGTGGTCAGTTCATCACACGTTGTCTCTGCTGCTCCTTCCTCCTCAGTGTCTTCTCCTGCTCCAGCTTGGGGCCTCTCCAATGGGAAACAGTTCTCCATGAACTTCTCCAATGTGAGTCCTTCCCACAGGCTGCAGTTCTTCACAAGCTGCTCCACCATTGTCCCTTCCCCAGGGTGCAGCCCTTAAGTAACAGGCTGCTCCACTGTGGGGCCCCCCACAGGGTCACAAGTCCTGCCACCAAACATGCTCCAGCTTGAGCTTCTCTCTCCATGGAATGGGCTTTCCATGGGATCACAGCCTCCGTCGGGCTTTCCACCTGCTCTGGTGTGGGGTCCTCCACAGCTGCAGGTGGGGATCTGCTCCACCGTTAACCTCCATGAGCTGAGGGGCACAGCCTGCCTCACTGTGTGCTTCATCACGGGCTGCAGGGGAATCTGCTCTGGTGCCTGGAGCACCTCCTGCCCCTCCTGCACTGACCTGTGTGTCTGCAGAGTTGTTCTTACATATTCTCCCTCCTCTCTCCTGGTTGCTGCTGTGCAGCAGGGTTTTTTTCCATGTCTTATGTTATCCCAGAGGTGCTACCACCATCACTGATGGCCTCAGCTTTGTCGAGCAGTGGGTCCATCTTACAGCCAGCTGGCATTGGCTCCATTGGACATGGGGGAAGCTTCTAGCAGCTTCTCACAGAAGCCATGCCTGTACCCCCCCTTGCCTGTACCAAAACCTTGCCACACAAACACAATACACCTTGTTTAAAATTCATGCATATTCACTAATTATTGGGGCAACAACAGGCTTTATCTTAAACAACTTCCCCATTTTTGTGTCTATTTTCATTAGCCTACACATACAAAATTAACATATCTATTTTTCTGTATTCAATTTATTAGACGACACAAGCCAAACTCGATATTTTCTTGTAGTAGGTTTTTAGTTAGGTCAATGATAATCCAGTTGGCTGGTTTTTAAACAGAGTTAAATAAGTGTTCCAGAAGAATCCTTAGTGGTATCATATGCGAATAAATGGCTTTCTATTTTCATTGGAAAGCTTTTCTTGGTGTATCCTGTTTACTTTGTACACCAAGGTCTCTATGGCTATCTTCAGCATTAAAAATATATCCTTCAAAAAATAAGCCCTTATGTCTAGACTAAGGGTACAGGGCTGGGTTTGGTATGCCCACATTGATCATTCCTTGAACCCACAGTCCATGTCTTTTTTTGTTTGTTTGTTTTTTTGTTTTGTTTTGTTGGTTTTTTTTGAGAGGGAGTGGAGCACACACAACACACACATACCTTTTTTCAGCCCAAACTATGTGGGGATTAGGGTCATGTCATAGTCAAAAAGATTAATGCTTTTAGAAGGTAATATGGAAGACAAGTTACATGGCTCAAGAACTCGTATGAAGGCATATAGAGTGCTTGTTAGTGCTCCTGTGACAACAGTGCAGGAGCACGTATAACATGGGGTGAGTAAACTTGGTCACCTTCTTCTGTGACAGTTTCAGAGAGTATTCTCTGGAGTAAATTGAAGATATCTTAGCTATTCACTGTCCAGACTCTCATATCTTTTTGAGATAAGTTAACTATTTTATGCTAAGCCGTAAGCAATGAATTTTATGATGTAAATGAGCTTTATCAGCTGATGAATATACTTCTTATAGCAGTCATTCTTGCTATCAGTGTCTAAGTACTCTGAACTCTTCCATTCCGTTTCTATTACTCCAATCTGATTTGTCATGATTTCCTGCCGTATGATACTCTGATCCTATATTGGCAATATTTCCCAACTTTATACCATTGGCACATTTCATTAGGATGCTCTTAGTTTATATTCCAATGAAATATATGTCAAAGTATATGTCAACCTGTCTGCAGCTTGGTACTTTAAGAGCTCACTCTATCTCATCACAGGAAGGATGTTCTGTTTAGCTGTCACTTCAAATGATGTGATGACTCCTGTAGTATTTCTGGCTTGAAAGTGTGACAGAGCCTCATTGGGACATATACTGTGCTGGAATGTGTCCAGATTTATTAGGCACAGTTACATACCCACCTTCAACACCATCGGTTAATCCTTTACCTCCACATTGCACATCACTACCGTTTGTGTAAGCTGAGGTAACACATTTGTCTTTGCACCATACTTTAAATTCAAACTCATGTTCTCCACAAAGTGACCGACTTTTTTGACTTCTTGTGTTTTATTATACAGTGTTGTTTTGGATTTTTTCAAAGGTTTAAATAAGTTTGCCTTTTATATCTTGTTCTCTAAAGTTTCATTCTTTGTAATCAGTTCTGTTTTCTATTCTTTGTAGGTGTCCAAGGAGCCTTTAAATTTCCATGTATGGATGGTTTATAATCCGGTTATATTTTGTTTTGTTAATTTATAGTACTCCAAGTTTCTCTATTTTTCTTTTTTGAAAATTAGAATATTAATTACAGCTCTACATTTATTCAGCTGTCTAATTTAAACAAAACTAATATCTGACTAAGTATGAATACAATATTTTATGGGTAGTTTCTCTGTAATGTCCTCCCTTCTCCTAAAAACAAGTTTAGAATAACATCAATGTCTGTTGCTTTACTGATTATTACTGAAGAAACATTGACTAAGATCTCCAGTTTATCTGAAACCTACTGTTGATAGCATGTATTTTAGTTCTCTGCAGACTTTCACTGTTCATTATACCATCAACATTTACAGCTACCTCAAAACCTTTACTTTTATTGATCCCTGATATGGATAGAGTAGATTTTGGATAGCTGTGTTTCAGTTCTGCCTGATATTTCACCAACTTTTTTGTTTCACTATAGCCAAGATGGTTCTGTAGCATTCATTTTGCTGCAATAATGTGTAAAAAAAAAAAGAAGTGTAGGAAAGATACTGAAAGGAATGTGAGCAGTAAGGCTGATATTTATTATGTTTAGTATATGTAAATTTTATTTCTCTGTCTGAAAATGTATGTAGTCCCCTAGTTGTCTTGTTCATTTTACATTAGTATGCCATTCTTTTGCTACATTTTTATCTGAAAATAAAAGAAAATAAACTTCTTCCTGAAAGCTTTCCAACTATTAGAACTTTCATGGAGCAGTTAAGGATTTTCTTTCTTTTTAAAAGAAACTTTACTTTCAAAACCATGTATGTGTTAGTTTAACCTTGGTACATATGCTTAGCTAGAGGCTAAGAAAAGAAAGGTTCACTATTAAATGACTCATTAATCAGCTTTAAATCTGATGAATAATACTTTACAACCTCTTTGACATATGGTAGGGTCTGCAGCAAGTTTGGCATAATGGTTTCACTTAATAAACACCTGATTAGCATTGTTTAACAGGTTTGGATTGCATGAAAACAGTAAAATGGCCACATTCTATCTAGTTAATTCCTCATTAGCAGCCTTATATTCACCATGTTTGACAGACTGTATACCAGCTTTGACACAAGGTGACCTCTTGCATGGGCCTGTTCATCACCTTCAGTCTGTCATAAATGGAGTCAGTATAAATGTCAATATGAATGTGCCATCACCAGAGATTTTTGAGAATTAGAATCCATCTGGTATCATAAAGGTTATTTTTTCAACCTTATCATTACAGACATGATGAAATTATATCAGGTAACAGGTAAAAATGTAAGGAGATCAAGCCACAGCAAAATGTCTGGGTGGAGACTTTTATTTAATAGACGTTGTAAAAGCTTAAAGTTTGCAATATGCAATTCATTTCAGAAAGTAGAGAAAATATATTGTAGCTCATAAATGTGTTGTTCTTAAAATGTAAACAAACAGGAAAATATTTATTCAGTTAAAAGCTTTGGGGAATTCTTTTCTACTATGATTTGGGTAAATGCATTTTAAAATGCATTCCTTTTTTTCTTTGAAGAGTGATTAGAGTTTGACAGCTCATTCACTTTATTTCCTCTCAGTGGGGGTTATCCAGGAGCTAATCACAACCAGTCCTGGTACGGGGATAAGAGGACAATTTTAACTTAAATGAGTAGAGAATCTGACCCAGTAGGCTATTCTCCAATATGAACTCATCCTAACTTTTTCTTTCACGTGCACTCCATCTAACATTATAATGTGATATCAAGCAGTACAGTGGTTGTAGATTAGTCACCAACATGTGGCACATGTTACGTCTCCAAGGTAGGAAACATCCCTTGCAGATCTTCTACAGATTGAAAGTCATGTGACTTTGGTGTACAAGAAAATCTTACCCCCGTACTAGTTTTTATCATGAAAACCTATTAAAAATTCTGTCATCCTTAATAAGTCATTTCTGAACTAAACATAACTGTTTCTGGAAATATGATGGCAGGCTGTATAGTTCAGCCCATTCCACCTGCAATGCAAAGCACAATGCTTATGGTCACTTCCTGTAGAAATTATGGTCAGCTGGTAAGTTGGAAAAGACACAATAGTCACCAGAAAAATCTGGTGGCAAAAGCAAGCACACAGGAAATGTAAGAATGAGTCCTTAGCTCTCCTCGGCCACTGAGCCCAGTCCCCAGAGGAGACCTGTACCTTCCATCCTACAGCGTTCTTCTCTGTTGTCTCTCCTGAACAAGTGGAGACACCAAAGAGAAGTGAAGATGAACTCCATATTGCCTTATGAGGACTTCCTTGTGTTCTCTGATGACGTGCTGTGTGCTCCAGAAAAAGACCTGGAAATTCAGCACATAAGATCATGTTGTCCAAACTTAGAGTCACAATTTTATTTCACAGCAGTGATTGCTTCAGCCCTGAGGAGCCTCAGTATCATCAATAATCTTCAGGAATTCAGCCTAACTAAGACAGACAATGTCAAGAATGGTCACTAAATCCTGCTTATCTTTGTCCATATAATTATTTTAATTAACTTGATTGAGATTAATTATCTTAGTAAGGTGCATATCATGGCCCAATACATAATGATGATTTTGCTTAGCACTTTGCCTTGAAGTTTATATTATTTCCTTCTGTTTTGACTATCTATACTAATCCAAACTTGCTGATGATTTCCTACTGGTAGGTCTAATATTAAAGTCAATATATACTAAAGAAAATAAATATCTTTTACAAAAGATTTTGAGACGAGTTATCTAAGAATAATCACTGCTAGAACATATAAAATAGTATGTTACCAAATTTGAATCTGGGATACAGATTTAAGTATGGGGTATTGTCTTGGATGTCTGTTTTTTAATTCCACTTGAATTCCCAAACACAGAGACACAATTATAAGACAGAAAAATAATTCTATTTATAAAGAATCTAATGATTCTTCATAGTGCTGACTTTGCAATTTAGTGATTACATGTGGGATTTCTTAGTATTTGGCAAGTAATGTTTAATTATTCACAAACTCAAACATAAGTTCCAAAAAATGCTTTACAAAATTCAGAACAAAATATCATGGAGTACCCAGGTATGTATGCCTTCGAAAGTACTTCTGAAGACAACTTTCCTGCAGTGCTAGCAAGAGTACAAAGAAAGTTGCTGTGCCTACAGAAACATTATTGTTGAACACAGCCTTACACTTTAAGCAATTGTTTCTGACAGGTCATAGTGATACAGAAGAGTCACTTGAGGCATAAGTTCATTTAGTCATGTCCAGTTTATACACAACAGACAAGGAGCTGACTTGCAAAAGACACATTTCAATGGGACTTTGCTGATTTCCACCAGCTGAGGACTGGACCCTTGATTTTTAAAGCTGGTTTGTGATCATGTTTAGAAATTTCAAAGGTTAACTCAGTGATGTAATTTTAAGGGCAGATATTTGGTCTGACCTAGTAAAAAAATTATATGTAAAAGGAGATATGCTCTTTATCATAATTACTTTATCATCTATCACTATCAGTGGAATCCAAGGTCCTTTTTAGTGCACCTGTTACTGATAGTAAAGACATAAGTTCACAGTAGTTTAGATAAAGAGACATGGAGCAACAGAAACTATCTTATTACACTACCCATCAGATGGTAAAAGGAGGTGATTCCGTGTTCATCACTCAGAATTCAAACTTGCTTAAAACCTAAATATTACATTCAAAGTTATTTTTATGGAATTGCTGGGTTTAGAAGTTTTCAAGGTAATTTTCCACATCCCCAGAAAATCTGATGAAAAAAAATAAAAAGTATTTCTGTAAATTTAGAATTTTTAACATATATACACTATTAATATATTGTATTATAATATTATTAGAAGTAATTTTACAAATGACAGGTTTTATTCTTACTGTGCTCACATGTTTTTATTTCTTCTTGTCCCCTTGTTAGGGAAGAGACTTAACTAAAAAACCTAAGCAGAACAAAGTAAATAATCAGTTTAGGTTTTGGGCCAGATATCAAAAGTTCAGAAATATTTAGAGAATTTGGAAAATAATGTTTTATTTTCATTCTTTCATACTCTACAATTTTCATGTTCTGATCATGAATACAAGAAACCACCATCACATTGTTATACCTGCAAATAGTTACATTCACAAGTAACTGTCACTAAAAATGATAATATTTGTGTATCTGTTTAAATTATATCCATTTACACTAATAAATCACACAATTAATTAGTACTATTTCCCCATTCACACTAACGCTGAATTGTACAATCGGTTGTGGAAACAGAACTGCTTTTCTGATACTGGAGGCTATTTAAATATCTCATTATGGATAAATGTATAATCTTAAAATCACCTGTTAAAGGGAAATACAAAATCTTAACTATGATCTAAAACTTGCACTAGTGGCTGTATGAGGCAGAAAAGCTTAAATTAACCTTTTTGTACATTTATTTAGTATGATTTTCCTACAAAATATAAGTGTAGTTGTATATTTTTACAGTTAAAAATACTCAACGTTTTGATGATAATATTTTACCCCATGCACATGTATTTAAATGTGAATTTTATATCCGTATTTTCTTTCTTAGTACCCGTTCTCTAGTATTTACCCAAGACAGAGAAGAATAACACAAAGAGAAGTAAATTCTGTGGTCCAGGTATGTTTAACATTGAAATTCACATTACTTATGCATTTTGCCTTGCCTGGGATTCAGTTGCTACATGCAAACAAATTCATAAAAAGGGAAACCCTAATGGTATGCTATTTCTTCAATCAAGCATGAATAGAATGAAGAGAAAGTATTAACAAATACTGATATGAACAAGACACATTTTTTTAACATTCCTGTTAAAAACAAAGCATTATGAAAACTCTTCACATATATAAACTAATTTTTTCCATCCCGACATCCCTTTACAACAACTACGTTCATATTATTGGCGTATTTTATTCAGTTTATATCCACTCATTCCAGGCCAAGGTACAAGCCTCTTGCACAAGTCTAGCTGTATCATTCCTCTTCTTTTGCATATCCACAGAATATTCTTTTATGTGTTTTGAGTCTGGGTCTTGCTTTTTGTTCTAGGTTCTGTGTTTTTCTTTCTCTGCCGTTGTTTATTTAAAGTTCTTAATTTAGCCAACTTTTAAAAGTTCTTGATTTAAACATATTATTTAAAGGAGATATCTCACTAAACATTAAGAATAGTAGCTGTTCCAGCACTTTATCAAGAACACTTTTAAAAGCATTTTTATTTCTTTATTATTTTTTGCTTATGCCTTAATGTTCTGTGGAAGTACAAGAAGTTAAATGGTTTGTAACATACACAGTATTATAAGTAAAAGGTAGCTGTTCTGATGATAAATTTCAGCAACAGAATAATACCCATCAGTCTAGTGCTTAAAGAAAATATGGATAACTAGTTCTACAAAATTTATGTCTTGTCAGTTTTTCAGTATAAGCAGTAACTTACAGTGCAGAAATTAGCTTTGAAAGTGTTAAAAACTTTTTGTATTTTAATTTCTACACAATGTCTTTATCATTGATTCATCAGTTTTGTTATAATTTACAGAATGAAACGTGAAATCTAATCAACAGTTAATAAAAATAGAATTCAAGTTCTTACTGATGTGATATCTTTTTTTCCATGAAGTCCACAGTCATCCATCTTGAACCCAAAGCATGTAGGAAGACATAGGTAGAAGTATATTAAATCTGACAAATGACCTCCCATGTGCAAAGGAGGAAATAAAGATTCATTCTCCGTGTTTGTGAGATCATTTTGATGAAGGGAAGGCTAATTGAGGATGACATATATTCTAAATCTAATTCAAATCAGCATTTTTACATGAAGACTCATCACATTTCCAATGGTACACTCTACCATAAAACAGCTTAGTAAAGACATTCTGAATTTGATTCTGGAAATTTTTTTAAGTGCTTCATCAGAACTGACATTTTTATCAGTAATGAGTTTTCAATCTTAGTATTAGTACAAACGAGATACATGTGGTATTTCACATCTCTTATAAGAAGAAGCTGTTGGAGAGAATCCAAAGGAGGGCCATGAAGATCATCAGAAGGCTGGAACACCTCTCCTGTGAAGGAGGGTTGAGAGAGTTGGGGTTGTTCAGCCTGGAGAAGAAAAGCTCTGGGGAGACCTTATAACATCCTGCCAGTACATCAAGGGGCCCCCTTGAGGTAGTGGAAGGCTGCTATAAGGTGCAAGGAATCTGGAGAGGGACTTTTTACAAGGGCATGTAGTGATAGAACAAGGGGAAATGGCTTTAAATTGAAAGAGGGTAGATTTGGATTAGCTATCAGGAAGAAATTCTTTACTATGAGGGTGGTGAGGTACTGGAACAGGTTGCCCAGAGAAACTCTGGATGCCCCATCCCTGGAAGTGCTTAAGGCCAGGTTGGGTGGGGCTTTGAGTAGCCTGGTCTAGCGGAAGGTGTCTAGTAGAAGGGGCTGGAACTAGGTGATCTTTAAGGTCCCTTCCAACCCAAACCATTCTATGAATATGTGATTTCTTCTTAATATAATTAAATTCCATGCTTCAGAAAAAATTTCAACTAATATGTGGTTATATTTAGAAAACATATGGGAAAAGTACAAATACAGGATTTCTTCCTATAAAAACAAGTCACCTTAAAATAATTATAATGTTTAATTACAGATGTTTTCTCTGCTATTCATGAAGTAATCATATTTAAGAACAAATAGTATTAATATCACTTTAAAAATGAGAAACAGTTATATTAAGTCCTGCTACTTCAGCATAAAGGGTAAAAATTCTTATTTGAGATCATTATTAATGTTAACTTAATAGTTCAGTTCCATCAGAAGACTCACTACATCTTGCACTATTAATTTTGCTTTGTTAATACCACAGATTACAGCTTGTGGATGTAATACATACTATAAAAAATCACGACCATTTCTCACCAAAAGATGAAATTGCATTTTGAAGACATTTATGAAATTATGGTATAAAACTGTGTAACTTTGTGAAGTGGTTGAGCAGGACAGAACATTTAGGAGATTTGCTACCTTAATGCATGGGTAATACTTCTTTAACATTTTAATTAAATTTGCATGCAAACATGTTTATGCAAGGAAAGATGATGTAAACATAGCTGATAATAAGATACTTTTATTTATAATACTTAATTTCCACTCACACAATGATTGTTCAGTCTTCTTTCCATTATGAAAAACAAATCCAAACAAAACCCCCTTCAGATTCCTCTAGCACAACATTGCTTTAGGGGTAGCTTAGTACTAAAACATGGAAAATTTATTATACTACTAGTGGAGTTCTTTTCCTTGAAAATCCTAGCACTTTAAAACTATGCTTGAAACTTAAAACATAAGATTTGGGAAACATAGCATTCCTACATTGACAATAAAGCAGAAAGTAGTACTTAGAAGCTCTGACTTACCATTTCAAGAGTTGGACAACACCACAGGAAAAGTACTACTTGAGTATTAAAGGAAGTTTGCTTTTCATGGAATGGCCTCTTCAGCATTATGAAAAAAAATCTATGTGACCACAGCCTCACCAAAATTATTCAGAAAAAAAAAAAGACAAAATAGGAGTGACATGCAAAAATTTTAGAAATGGGCAGTTATGCCTTCATGTTGACAGCTGTGGATGGCTCTAACAGGGCTGTTGCCCAGAAAAAAGGGCTACAAGCCTCAACGAAGGGAGTGCAGGGAGAATAGGGATATTGACATTTGCTGCCATAGGTTTGCTTATGAAATGGTGCTTTCCATCTGGTGGGTGCTTAGTAACCTCTGTGAAATATTACTTTTACATTGGAATCCCAATAATATAGTTATTATATGCCATAGAAAACATGTGAAGATCTGAGGTGATGCTTTTGGGACTGCAACATTTCTTCATCTTTATTTGTGGTTGTCCCTTACACAGATGTACTCTTTTAAAAATAAATAAAATGAGCCATTTTTTCCTGAAAGTGGAAACAAAGCACAGATATTTAGGTCAGATGAGCATGTTTAAAAAAACCCCAAGACTTTTTCCTTAAAGGAACAGCAGTATTTGCTTAAAAATCATGTTACGTCTGGATCCCATCTTGACTTAGTCTCCGCAGTGTGCTTCCATTCATGCTGAGTAAATTAAATGGAAAGAAATAACATTTAGTGTTTATTCCTCTGGTAACAGAAAGAAATTTTAAACAGCAGAAAGGCAGTTTGTGTTAGATATTTTCCTGTGTAATCACTTACAACTTCTGATGGCTTCCTAATCCATAATAGCAACTTTGGATAAAATGAGAGCAAAAAAAGACCACTGTAGTATGTAACTCAGGCTCTGTTGCTTATAAGGATTGTGTTCTTCCTTTAAGGCTTTATTTATTCTTGACATAAACAATTACATGGAATTATTATATCAGAAGGCAGGTGGTATACAGTGTTCAATTTGGAAGGTAAAGAGCATTGTCTGACTGCTACCTACAGTATCCCTGGTATTGCATAAAAGACATATCCACAGGCAACAATATTACATCTTTGTAGTTTATTTAATTTAGATACCATAGTAAACAGAGCTTAACTAGCAAAATATGCAAAAATCATCCAATCATAGCTCCAAAGCTAGGGGGTACTTCAGATCAAGATCATCACCTACATAAATAAAGATATTTGCAAGTGTTCTCAGTCAGGCTAATTGCTGTAGTATGGGATACTAGTATCATAAATGCAATAAAAAAGAATATATACTCCAAGGTTTCCATATAATGAAAAAATGCATACTTTTACCTATAGAAAAATAATAGTTAATACAGTAAAAAAAATAGCATCTATATAGAGAAGTATATAGGAGAAGTACTTGGATTAAAAAAAAAAAGAAGATAAATTGTTCAGGCTACCTTCCTATTTTCATGTAACATTATTTCACAGGCTTTAATTGTAATAATGGTAGGTGTCACAGCACTATCAAAACTAGCCAGCTGCAACAAGGCTTTTACTATCCCATACCAGGTTAACTTCAATAAGTAGTTCTTGTGCCTTGCCCCAGCATGGCCACCAATCCTCCACAAGGGTTCAAATGCTCATCTACTGTCCATGCTATTGCTTCACCCTCGCCAGGCCAGGCCAGGCCAGCCCACCCTGCTTCTTCCAGATCTCTTTTCATCTAGGGCTCTTCTTCTATACCCCTTGGAGCTATTTAACTACTTAGCAGGAACCAGCCACAGCTGCACACTATCCACGTCAGCCAACCCACCGCCCCTGAAACAAGCCCACAGCTGTGTATTATCAATGTTAATTAACCTGCCTTCATTCCTCTATAATTCCTCTACAGGTAGTATCATTGAAAGGTTAAAACAAACAACTTTCCCAAAAGTAATGCTAGTGGTAAGTAATTTGCCTCTTTTGTAATATACGAAGAATTAAAAAGAAGGGAAGCCTGCTTACACTCACTGGAACTGAATGTTAGCAAACAAATTCAATATTAACATAAGGAAGAGCGATTCCATGTAGCTTGACTCTATGACAATTGTGGGAGTACAAAATATCATTCTCTATTTCTTACACAATATCACTAAAAGTATAGAAAGGAGTTAGGGATTCTAGAAAAGAGAAAATATTATCTGCTTTTTTATTTTTATCTATAAAGCAGAAGAGTAGAAATCTCATTTATGAAACTGAATTTTCTTTCTTAATAGCATTCTTAAAGTTTTATGTATTATGTCTAAATTCTTGGCAGGATGTTTGATCCTGTGGAAAAAAAAAAGTTAAAATAATTGGTAAAATAAAAAAAGGGTTTTTAACTTACCAAGTAAAATTTTCTGGCTTTACTAAAGGCATCTGTGAGATCAGGGTAATTAGCATCTGGTTTTTGCTGATGTCTCAGTTTGAAAGATGATTTCTTGCTATTCAGGTAGTCTGTTTGGCAAAGCACTGTCTCTGGTTTAGAAAGTAGTACAATTTTTAGGTTACATTTTCTCACTATAAAACATTTGTTTCCTTTATAAAAATAAAAATGTTCCTTGCTACTTCCTGGTAAAGCCCTTTCCACTGCAATTCTTTCTTATACTAAAATCCTTGTTTTACATAGGTCATCATTAATCATTAGTTATTAACTGATTTTCCCCTTCCCTGTCTGCTGACAAGAACAGAACTTTAGAAGTTAATATTGTCTACTTATCTACACAGCCACATTTGTAATTCTTCACAGTAATTTTAAAGGCTAAGTATCCAGGAAAGGCAGAAGGGTGGTTTATTTTTCCATGGGGCAAAACTTAATGACAATAGAGTCTGACAGGAGTTGGATCTACAGCTCTGATTCTTAAAGCCATTCCAGTGAGTACTACTTTGACTCAGTGGTGCTCCTAACTACCTCTATAAGGAATAGCATACCTTATAGAGACCAGTCTGTGCTTAGTACGGATAAAATTTAGGCAAATTTCAGTAGGTATTATAATTTCACCTGCAATGAAATCTTAGAAGAATAATTTGGAATTTAACTTTCTCTAGCTTACTTTTTTGACAACTTTTTTAGTCTCTTTCTTTACCTTACAATACTTTTATATTTTTTTCCTTAATATTTTTCTACATTTTTTTTGCTCATCACTGCAAATGGAAATATAGCAGTTAAGATGTATTTTTTGAAAGGTCTTATTTTTTTAAACCATAAATCTACAGGATATAATTTCAATTTTGTTACCCATTTCTCCAAATATACACTTCACAGTACAAACATACTATGTATTTCAGATATGTCCGTGGTAAATACAAATGTTGAAGAATTTGAAAGTAATATTGCAGTCAATTTCAACATCAATGAGTTATGTTAATATAAGTAAATCTGATGTCAGTTAATTTAAACATTTCACCTGTTGTTACATTTCACTGTATCTAGGTCTACAATAATTAAATTGGTTTACACTCTGATATCTTACTGAGTTACACCAACTTCCTTTGTCTTTATTAGAGGAAAAATGTACCATCCATAAACACTGAACATGTTTTGCAGGATCAGATTTGTAAGATTAATTTCCCCTAACATGTTTTTCTAATAATAATGCATAGAATCATAGAATATCGAGAGTTGGAATTGACCTACAAGGATCGAGCCCAATTCCTGAATCCACACAGGGCAACCTAAAAGTCAAACCATGTATCTAAGAGCATTGTTCAAATGCTTCTTGAACACCCATAGACGGGGCCATGACCACTTCCCTGGGGAGCTTGTTCTAGTGTTTGGCTACCCTCTCAGCAAAGATCTTTTTCCTAATATGCAACCTGAACCTCTCATGGAACGGCTTTAAGCTATCCCCTTGTGTCCTATCACCAGACACTAGAGAGAAGAGATAAGTAACTCCTTCCTCTCTCCCCCAGTAAGAAAGTTGTAGACAGCAATGAGGTCACCCCTCAGTCTCCCGTAAGCTGAACAAACCTAGTCTCCTCAGACACTCCACATAAATCACTCTCTCTAATCCTTTCACCATCTTCGTTGCCCTCCTTTGGACACATTTAAATATTTTTATACCCTTGTTACACTGTTGAGCCCAATACTACATGCAGAACTCAAGGTGAGGCCAACTAGTGGTTAGCAGAGTGGAACAATCACTTCTTTTAACCAGTTGGCTATGCTGTGCTTGATGCACCACGGGTTATGGTTGGCCCTTTTGGCTGCTGGGTCACGTTGTTGGCTCATACTGAGTCTACGATCAGCCAAAACCCCCAGCTCCCTTTCTACAGGGCTGCACTCCAGCATCTTGCCTCGCAGTCTACATGTACATCCAGGATTATACCATCCCAGGTGTAGAATATGGTATTTGTTTTGTTTAATGTCTACATAAATAAGTTTATTATATTTTTAATAAATATTATCTCTGAATACACCTAGATAGTTAGTTTTGAAGACGGGGAGGAAGAAAAAGGGTTTTTTCCTCATTGGTAAAACTACAACAAAAATGAATGCAGGAAAGGACCTGGAATTCTTTATGAGTTAAACTGGAACTTTCCCATATTGATGCTTTCTAATAGATATTCTGAAGGAAAGATTTTGGTTTGTGTATTCTAAAAATTATAAAATGCAATTAAAATAAACTTTATCTAAAATATAATAATAATAATAGTAGTAGTAGTAATAATAATATAACAAGAATATTTATTTTCAGATGTGGAGTATGAGGCACAGTGACATATGACAGTTAAGAATTAATTATATCCTTGAAACTTTTATCCATTGCTGTACTTTTTTTTTTTTTTTTGAGAACTCTGTTCTTATTTCAAGTCAATAGAACTAGTTTCAAAGATGCCAATAGTAAAGACTACAAAACATGGGAAATAAAATTCATAATGAAGTGTTTGCCCAGCAGTATGGTACCTTTCTGTCACCTGCAATCTAACAGAGCTGTTTTGAATAAAAAAATGAATGTTCATATTTCAAATATACTTTTTTTGTTTGTGTGTGTAGTTTCCTCCCATATATTCCCCACCCACATGTCTGTCAGCCTGCTCCAGTCAGCATTAAAGCATAGGTATTTTTTTAAATTGAACTCACAAACACATAATTGTATTTTAATGTGACACCTCACACAACATAAAATAAGGTTATAACTAGTTCCTCCCATGCAGAGTGAAAAAATATAAAGGAAATGGATTGCAGCAGTATTGAAGTGTTGCTATAGTTCAGATGTGTGTGTTTCCAGCAGCAAGATCTTTGACTCCCCACAGCTGTTACACAACGTCAGAGAGTTTAATATCTTTCATCATTTCCTCGTAGTTTTTGGTTTCATTACCCTCTCTCCACTTCTGTTTGGTCATTTTCCCATCAAATACTGCAGTGAGTGAGCAAGTTTGTTATACCTTTTCTGTAGTCTTGCCTCTCCTGCTTTTTTATTACGTTTATCAGGAAAGGGGACAAAAGGCCAAAAAGAAAAAGCACAGCATTTTAGACTGTATGAAGTGCTAAATAATACCACCATTCTGTAGATGTGCTTTGAGTTCTTGAAATAGCTTTAATGGATGCATGCTTCCTTTTTGTTGTTTTCTTTGAATTACTAGAAGATCATGTCTACCTGACATCTTCTTACAAGAAACAGTTTTAAGTTCTATCTGTTTGTACAAGGCTAGGAATATATTAAGGAGGCCTGACATTTTTTGTGGAAAAAAAAAGTTAGTTTCACATATTAATAGCAGAATATTTCATTTAAATAAATTGTATTGAGTGATACATTTGACCATTACTATTTTAATTTTAAAAAAAACCCTTTATTTTTAAACTCCATTTAATGCTTTCCTGAATAACAGAATTCCTTATAGCACGCTATAGATCTACTAAACTACTGAAATACTATGTCCATCCTGTTTTGAACAAGATTGATCTCTTTCTAAGCTACCACTTCTCTAACTAGAATTTTAGTCTAACTATTTATATTGTAGTGGCATTTAAAATGTGCTATTCACTGTGTAAACAATTAAATATTCACTTCTTATTTAATACCATATTCTGCCATCATTACATGTGCAGACAAGATCAATGGCAGGATATAGTTTCACAGGACTATGGGGAATTATGTTACAGTATGCAAAGTGCTAATTTCCTAACATTGTAATTAAAGTTTCTGAGTGACAAACTTTGGAAATTAGATGTAAATCTCCAGTGTTTAAGAATGTCTGAATCATTTGCCATCATGGTTGAGTACCTTTTCTCCTCAAAGTATTCACTAAACTGACTCGGGGGGTAAGGGAGGGAGGGAAATTACTTGTTTATATTTCTTGGTTTCCCCTTTGGTGACTTGGAAGTACGTACATCACATGCCTCAAAGGCAACAGATTTTCTGCCAGGTCCTGTGAATGCTATTGAAGGTACAGCGTCTACATGTGTTCTAAAGGCAGAAAGAACTGGGGAAGAACACTATGAAGAGTATTTTTGACACCTTCCCCCCAAAATTTTTATGGAAATCCTGCCAGCTGCATTATTCCTAAGACTTTTAAGGCTTTTGGAATTTTAATGTTGAATCTGAAATATCCTGAAAATCAATTTACTTATCTGGTTCAAACAGGTTTTAGTGTGATGGAGAATTCAGGACTCCAGATTGACTTTTTTTCCCTGCCCCCCATTTTTCTTCATTTCAGATTTACAAGAACTAATAATATGTTATACCAGAGAAATTGTTTGAAACCAGCATATTTATTCTTACCCACAACAGAGTTTCTGAGCACGATGTCAATTTTATCAAAACTATATTCTCAAAGGATAATTCAAATGATGTTCAAGGTCTTCCTATATAAAATGGTGACTGTCAGAAAAACATTACTTGCATGTCAATCAACTAGGTCAGTTTTCTGATAGCTAGGGCACCCAATATGCTGCCTAGTAAAGGAAATACTTTGTATTAGTACTTTTTATTCATGTAGGAAGTAAATTATCTTTACACACTTCTCTTGTCAGGGCCACCAAAACCATTCATATCCTGAAATGAAAATGTGGCCTATAATTTTTGCACTACTATTACAAGCAAGAATTATTATTGCTATTATAGAGTTCTTCCATGTACTAAAAAGAGATCAGAATCTCTAACATCTATTTACAGATAGAAAAATTTCTATCTGACTTGTAATGATTTATAAGGGTTAAGGAGGAAGCTTCAGCAGCTGAACCTCTGTGTGGTGATCCCAGCCAGGACCCTGTTACTTTTGAAGCTATACTGTCTCTTTTGTAAAGCCCTAGGAAATCTGAAACTCTTCTATTTTAACAGTGCCTTAGACTTCAGCATACGAAATATATGTCACAGTAAAAAGCTCTCTTAGAGAACTCATTCTCCAGGAACCAGCAGTCCAGAAGCTTGCTTGGAACTGATGATACCAAAGTTCAAGTTTCTAGGTCAGCTTCGATAAAATAAAAACTTTAATCTTCCTTTCCTAAATATTTTTCTTCATTAGTTACTTTATGTTTGGAACAGAAACTATCCCAATACAAGAAAAGCATTATTTTCCACCTTTTACTTGATATTGAGAATGTTGTGTTTTCTGAATACAAAGCATTTTTTAATACTGTTAAATCTTAACAGTTGTTTCTTTGCTGCTCTGTTCTTTTTTATGTCTATTGTGTGAAGGAAAGAATTAAGGATACTGAGTAAGGTGCATACCTACAAGAGATATTTCAATTTCCAGTCTAAAAAATCAGGTATATTAAATCAGATGGACTTTCATCTCGTTCTAACATAGGTCAACATATTGCCATCACAAAGTGCTTATAAGACATATCAAAATAACTAAATGCCTAACCTGGGGCAGATAACGCTACAGTTTATGTTGGAAAGGAATATTTGATTAAATTCCATTTAGCTCACTAATGTTTCACCTAGTTTCTTTCCTTCCTAATTTATCCCTCAGCTTCAGCTACTAACAACCCATTTGTCTGATTTCAACTTACAACAGTTGTTCTTAAATTATATTTACTTTGAAGTGGTTTGCTTCTGAAGAAGCTTTTTAGTACTCAAAGATTTTTCAAAGCTTCAGAACAAGGTCTTGTGTACCCAGGTTTGTTCAAACTTCTACATTTGCTACTCCAAAAACATTGGCTGTCCCTGCAAAATCCTACTTCACTTGATATAATCCAAAATGTGGTAGGAATGTAAAGAAATATGAATGATCATATTAATTCAAGCCAAAGATCTACTCACCCTAGTGTGTTTTTTCTAACAGTATCCAAAATGACAAAGAAGGAGGAGTAAAGGGGACAAAGAGATTAAAACTTCTAATACTCCTGTTCCTGAGGAGTAAACCAGCACATGCCCAATCTCCCATTTCACCCTCCTCAGGTCTGGACAGGAAATGAAGCCCAAATATTTTAAGGGTTATATCTTTACTTCAGAAGCATGAAAATAATTTTTATTTCTTTCATAATTGTGCAAAATTTAGATTTGAGGTATCAGAAAGTTTGAGGAATATTTAGATTCAATCAACAGCCTTACATTTTCAGAAACATTAGACATTTATGATCTTCTCCTGTTAAAGCCCTAAAACATCCTCTTAAACCTTTCTTAATCTTTAAGATCTCCCGGTAAGATTAACTTTGCTGGTTAGATGAATAACTGGCTGAATGTTTTACCTGAAGACAGTTGTATTGCCTAAACGCTTCTAACATTTAGTTCAATTTATGGTAAGTGTTTTGTAAATTAAATTTCTTGGTATGCTTTCATTTATTGTGAAGTTTTTGTCTTTCATGTACTTCAGTACCAATTTGACAAGACCTTCATTGTGACAATTAGTTCTGGATTGTCTAAGAGAAAACTCAAATATTTTCTCATAACACTAAGTTATATGAGGTGGGAATTTTTAGTTATAGATCTTTGTTATGTTTCACGTGGTGGAATTATGCTGAAGTGAAAAGATATGTTAAGCTACAAAACAGCAATAGTTTTAATTTAAAAGGTTTTTCTGTTTCATTACCTTTTAGTCTTCTGTGGATCTACAGAAGACTGAAAATAAAGCTGTAGGAACTGAGTGTTAACTTTATGCATCATATATTTAGTTTTTTACCATATTTCCATAAAGACCATCTGTGGCAGGGGGAAACCCAACAAACCAAAACCATACAGGCTATACAATAAAAGATGTATATTCCACATTAAACAGTGGTTTTCACAAAAAGAATTTGCATCTCATATTAAAGGCTCTTATTTTGATCTTTTGGAAGTCTATTAATGTGTCTTGTATGTTGCTATTCCCTGTTTTGCCATTCCGTCACCTGAAACACATAGCTAGGTGATGTGCAACAGGCTTAGTGCTATATTAATTTTCAGAAGTCTAACAGGGAAAATACACATTGTTATACATTGTTAAGCAGTTCATATTTCTAATCTGGTATAAACTGCTAAATTATTTTAAACTCTAGATAAACATAAATTAACATTAAATTAACAAAAATTAAATTTATTTTCTTTCTATTTTTTGTTTTTGGTAAGAAATATGCAATGATCTAATTTGAACTTTAAAATAAGCACAGGTTATCTTACATAACACTTAAAAGAGAAAAATGCTGTTCCTTTTCCTCAGGCCTATATCTTGAATACAATATTTTTATACTTATCAATGTTTGTACATACATATGCACAAATAGAAAGTGTGTGTGCTTTGGGTTACATATGTTAAACATGTATTTTCAGTTATAATATTAAACAATGACAAATAAATTAAAAATTATAGTCACAGTGAGTGATAGTTTTAATTAATTATAAAGGAAAAATTTTGTCATGAATGAATGACTAAAAAAAATATTTTTCTTCATTTTCTCTCTATTTTTCCATATCCACTATAGTTTCAGATTTTCTGGTTTCAGGACCTGTCTTGGCTCTTTTCAAGTCATCATCTAGATGGATTTAATTCTTCAAGAAAAATAATCCTAAAACCAAACCAATAAAATCTGCCCTTTCATGGAAAATAATGACAACTTTATCCTTTTTTTAATAAATTACCAAAGAATTTTTAATCATATTGACATTGAATCACATCTAGAATGCCAAAGAGTTTCTTGCTGTGACTCAAAACCTTACTTCTTGAAGCATCTGCACTTCAGAGACAGATTTTTGGCAAGTTTTCATTTGTCCTAAATTTGGAAATCTCCACTTCGGCCCGAGCATGTGACTTCTTTTTCCTTATAGCTGCTTTCCACGTAACTGCATGTAGAGTAACAAGTGTAGGTGATCTTTTTGTTAGGATAGACATTCATAATAGAACAGATGAAAAAGACCTTACAAGTCTCTATAGGCTGTGTATGAGAAGACAACAGTTTAGTCATACATAAAAATTTAAAGTTAGGCAGGAAGAATTCCATTCTTGCTGCTTCAGTGAGCAGGCCTATATAAAATAAAGGCTGTCTGAAACGAATCATTTTGATTTGGATACTTTAGATAGGGTACTTTCCTGAATGACATGGTACAGGTAGTTGTACCACATCTATTTAAAGATAAGGATTTTTATCTAGAGTTCTGATTTTTCTGCTTTGTACATTATATTAAATAAGCATGTAAAAAGCCTTTATAATAGCTCGGGACTGAACTTAAGACTAAGTCAGCAACTAATACATAGTGAAATAACAAAGACAAGTTACATATATTGGGAAGAAAAGTAAGATCAATGACACCTCCATTGAAGAGAATGACAATTCAGATAAATCATATGCTATGCTATTTAGCATATTTTCAACAAAATATATTATACAGTAACTTACATACTTTTTTTTTTTCTCTTTGACAGTTTGTGACTGAGTGCTTTGTGAAGCCATGAACACTGTTGGCACAGATTCTCTGGATCTCCCCTGGGTTATTCTTAGGTTTTTTATCACATTGCTACTAAAGCACTGACACTAAGTGCTGAATATGTAACTTGTTTCTAATTAGATACCCTCTGTTTGCAAAATCTGTGACCAAAAAAAAAAAAAAAGTGTTTTTCTTAATCTAATCTGGATAAAGGCAACTCATTATGAGTAGCATGTGATATGTCTAAAGGTTCTATCAAACAAAAGGAGGTGTTTTCATGCATTCCCCTGGAGCCCTGCTACCCTGATGGCAATTTTAAATTTGAAATATATTATCATTTAAAGAGCCTGAAAGATGTAAAGAATTAATTCTCCCCACTAAAGTCAACAAATAATTATGAGTGCAGGATTAGATTGATAGATTAGTGGCATGGTAAATTAAAAGTAAAACAGGAAGGGATATATTAAATCAATCTAGCTACTTTGAAATTCTTTATTGATACTATTTGGGGATTTAAAAATGTTGATACTGATGACACAGCCACAGCGTCTGTGGGGAACCAATTTTAAGAGATTTTAAAATGTAACATTTTTATTATTATTATTTGCTATGTATGCTTTCTAGCCTTTTGAATACTGTGGGTGTGCCTTCGTTAGCTTTTCATTTTTGATCAGGAGTGCATTTCTGAAAAGAATCTTACACTTATATGTCTGGTTCAAAGTACAATATAGAATCACTCTATGTGATTGGCTTCCTTTTGGATAAAAGTAAACCAACGAGTTGCACACTAGAAACTAATTTAACACAATCCAAACACTAGTGGGTACTTATTCTGCAGGACTATTCTAGAGCTAGTTGGATGTAAAACCTCCCAAGATGTGTACAGTGTGGATGTCGGGTCCTCTGGGTCGTCTTTCCACTTAGTGATACATTCTTCTTGTGCCACACCGCTAGCTTATAAAACATAGTTTATGTTCCTGGCACAACTGAGGACCTCAGGAAAAGAAGGATGAATCCAGGCCTCCATTCCCGGGTGCTGTTGACCTCTTTTCTCCTTGTGGCTGAAACAGTACTTAAACTGCCGTGCTTTTCTTTATATCTTATTTTAACATTTACATGCTATTTGTCATATCAGAAGCAAAATTACGTGGTGCAAAACCATGATTGGCTTCATTGATGAGGATTTCATACAGATGCACTGACCTCTTGTTCCTTTTGCATATTGCTGCTGTTGAGTGCATCTCCTCTACCTCTCTTCATGTCTTGACTGAAACAATGGGTGGAAAAAAAGCCCCAAACACAAACATTCTGACTTTGGCCCCATGTTTCTTGTTTTAAGAGTTGTGAACCTGTGTAAAAAACAACGCTGTATCCATAAATTTGATTTTTAGGCTACTAGATCTTTTTAGAGTTTTACAGTATGAATAAGCTGCGGAATTGACAGAACACTCTCTCATTTTACTCAGTCAAATGGAAGCCTTCCTCATTCCAATGATGTGCTGTTGCCAACTGCTAAAAGAGACATTATCACTTTGCCCTTTTAGTAGTTTGAGGTAAACTGGAGCTAGGCTATGCTGTTGATTAGTGAAATATGTAGGATGAAATACAGCACTGTTCAACAAAAGGCTTTCTTCTAAACTCCCGGATGCTAGAAAAAGACTGTGACAAAGACAGGGTGCGCCTGAAAGGGTTGCTGAACGCTTGAGTGGCAGCTCTCTGTATGACAAGTCTTGGGGGATTGGGTACTTAAATCTTAATTACAAAAAACAATCATCATCAGGTATTAAAAACCCTACAGGGAAATTGAAAGACTCAGAGAAGAGAATCCCAATAGTGGAGATCTGCTCTACGCAAATTTAATTGACTCATATTATACAAATAAACCTGATAAATTAAAAAAAAAAAGTATCTGTAAGAAATTGTTGAGTGATTTTACTATAGACCAGATGCTGTGAAAAAGACAGGGGGTGGGATTTTCAACCTGAAAAAACTGAGTGACTGCTTAATGAAGAGCTAAATGCCACAGCTGACCAACTTTTTTAAGACTGAAAACAGAAAATTTCTTAGATCACTAAATGTCAAGCATTTGCAAAACATACATTGATACAATGACATGTTATTTAGGGTTTGTCACACTTCTATGATGCAAGCATGCAATAAAAAATGTTTTGAAGAAACCACATTGGTGGAAATGAAACTGCCTAAAAAATGAGAGTGTTTTATTGCAGAGGTGTAATAAGAAGCAAGTGTTATACTGTCATTCCTTGGAACTGAAAAGTGGCAGTCACTGTCAGTGATGGATTTTGTGGTAGCAGTGATCAGGAGTGTAAAGCAGGACTCACTTTGGAGGAAATTATTTTGTAAACAGTGGCTCGTTTTAGATTTTTCAGAAACAGTAAGATAGTTCTGTCACAATAAATTCACACTATAATTAACAATGGCAGGTTTTTTCTTTGGTATTTATTAACCACTTCTGTTATTGTACATGACTGACCTAGCAGGAAAAAGAAGTTTATAGACTAACCACATCAAAAGTTCTGCTTAGAGTGTATTGCATGTTTTCTGTACTTTCCTTACTAACCATGTTGACAGCAGTAATAGTCATAGTGACAAAATCACAGTTGGCCACTTCTTCATAGTCTTTGAAGAGAAAAAAATCTAAATAAATTTATACAGCATGGACAGCCGTGGCACTGCATGCTTCACATGTATCAAGGCATGCTTCAACTCTGTGTTTTCTCTAGTTACAAAGGCACCTTAAGAGGTTACCCAGACTTCTTGGACTGTCCTGTTATTTCTACCATGATTAACAGCTTCAGCTGAATTAACTTTTTGTCTGAGCATGATGTAGACTGGACTAGGAATGATGAAAGTTATGAACAGAAACCTTCCTTGGGATTATTCCCCTAAAAACTTTATTGAACGTAATTCTGAGGACTATAAATGAGAGTGTGGAACCAGGAACAAGCACGTGAGGGTGATACAAGAACTGTTTACTTTAAAAGTAAATATGTAGATATCTATTATAAAAAACAAATGTTCTAAAGATTTTTTAAAAACAAAGGTTATTAATCAACCCCTACAAATAATTTACAAGACATGGCCTCGGGAGGAAGAATAGATGCCGTAAATACATCAGGCTAAGGAATAACAAGATAAGCTCAAGAAGAACCAAATGTTTAATAAGACTAAATAGAAAATTATTTGAACTATGCATGAACTATCCTAATTAGCATACTAAAAGATCCACCCTTGGGCAAAGAAAGCCACCCAACTAACAAATCCCTCTACCCATAGAATATCCCAGTGAAAAGAAAGAATACTGTACCTTTAAATGGAGACAAGGCTCGTAAGAATAAGCGTGACTAAAAATGATTTTAAAATAACTTATAACTGCTGCTCAATATGTATAAAATATTTTACCATGTGTAAGAGGTGTGCTAGCTTTGTGGATTTACCACCTAGCACCCATCTCTGTGCAGACATGAAACAAACATATCTCAACTCTGTGTATTGATCGTCTTGCACAACAGGTGAAGAAACCAGATTTGGGAGAATGAGGGTAACTACCTTGTGGGCATGCTTTGACGTTAGAAAAATAATATCCCATGGAGCTACACTCTTGGACTTTACTGTTATACTAGCTTTTCTAAAACCATTTTAGGAGGAGGTCAGTTTCTGGACTTTTATTTTTTTTCCTCTTTCCCCAAACAGAAGAAATATAGATAAGAAGCTTAGACTAGGTGGCTACATTTGGACACCTAGAGGCAGGAGTGATGAATGACTAATGCAGGAACTTTGAAATACTCAGTATTTGATGTATGACATGTTTTCTTTAAAATACTGGCTGCTTTTGTCTCCCCACCCTTTTCTGTACATCACAGGCTTCAGGAATGTGTAACTTCAGTTGTAGATTCTCTGCATATAAAATTCCTTTTAAACTCAGTGGGAACTCAAATTGTGGAATCTGTCATATCAAATCCTCTCTTCTTTGGAAATGGAAAAAGAAAGGCTTGACAGAATATGGAATAAGGTACTATACTATCAGTTCAACGAGACTGCTGGTCTTGTCAACATTTAGCTTGTTTAAAATGGCTATGATGCTTATAAACATAATAATGTAAGAAGTAACCCCCCCTCACCCTTTGTTTCACTAAAGCAAAATAAATAATTCTTCCCAAGCTGTTGTGTAAATCTATAGATACTTTAGCCATTCCCACCTCCAGATACTCAAATGCAAAAGCAAAAAAAAAGTCTAAGTACTTTATACCAGAAAAAAACTTTAATAAGGCTGCTGACATTAGAGGCTAGAAAACTACAGTCATTAAAAGGCCACCCACTGACACAAATTCTGTAAAAACGTTGGAATTTCACTCTTTGGGGCATCTTTAACAACACATACTGACTGTTTACTGAAAATTATAATGAACATGTAATGTATTATAAAGTATCCTTAGCCAAAGTTTGTAAACAATGGAATAAGTTTTAAAGAAAAAGTAAACAAAGTCCCAATCCTTTATTTTTTTCACTTTGTTCTTTTTGCAAAATGCAGAAGTAATTCTTGCATTGCAGTAATTACCTAACCTTTGTCTCAAAATTCAAGCTTTCCTCACAAGCCTTTCCTAAAACATACTTATGTGAAATTCTTGAAAACATTCCATAGATTTTTGTAAAATAAATCATTGTCATTTTTCTCATAAAATTATTAGAGATGGATAGAGACTTTAGACACAATAATGATCAATTAGTTATTTCCTGCAAAGTTGAGCCATCAGCTCTTAACAATGATCAATAGGTATGATTTTAACTTTCACATATTCTCCATCTGTGCAAGGATAACTTTGTAATATTACTGGATGAAAGCTAAGAAACAGTGCATAGGCCATATTTCTCTGAAAAAATATAAGCACAGGTATATGACTCTACCATGCACTCCTTATGCTTGTAAGTACTGCCCTGATTAATACTTACAGACATTAATGTTCTTATTGTCTTTTCAAATCACAGTATCTCTGTATACTGCTGACCACACTAAGGATTCTTAATGATCTAATTAAACATTACCTTATTTAAGAGAATTCTTTCCTGTTGTGATTCACGACAGAAATGGAAAATCAAAATTCTGATTTTGCTGAGTTAGATTACATAAGCATTGAAGTTGCTCAGAGGAACGCATACGACAGAAATACATTTAAGTCACCCTATTTTTAGCTTGTTATGGATCCGCCTGAGCCTACTGAGGGGAATAAAAGCAAGAACAATCCATAGCTCTTTGTCACTGTTAGCCAGGCTGTGTATGGCACCTTCAACCTAATAATAAAAAGCTCTGCTAAGCACTTGATTGACCTCATAGTGCTGCTTCTTTGCTAGCCCTGCTTGATAACATTTTTGATGGAAATCTTCCATCAAGAAATTCAGTTTCAGTGTGATCTAAATAATCTGCAGGGGGTCGTTAATTTAGAGGAATTTTTGCAATGCAAAGTCAAAATATGATGCTTTGATCAAGCCAAAATGCTTCATTTTGACAGTTCCATTTTTATTTATTTCATAGTGATGATGTATGTGTACATTATGTTTGATATTATGTTCCTAAAATCTAATACTGGTTATACTAGTATAATATTAGAACTTCAGTTCAGATATAAACCTGTATGAATTAAAATGATAATATTGAAAATAAGTGTTTAACTGACTGAAAGTAAAACAAAAACGTTGAGTTTCACTTCAGAAAAAAATGTTTCTCATCTGAAGTAGAAGAAAATTGGAAGGAAAATGTTAAAAAATGGAAGGAAAATATTAAAATTTTGTACAGAATGGAAATTTATAGTTTGTGATTTCTGCTAATCTTGATTACACCAGTACACTTCAATGCTTTTCTCAAACACATTAGTGTAATTGAGAAACTTTTCACAAAAAGTTCAGTCTGATATGGCCATTCAACAGAAGAGAGAAGACTATGTTACAGAGAGCCTTGTAGTATGTAGGGATAGGGCATGCTGAGAAATCTGGAAAAAGGCAAAGATAGAAATATTGATGCAAGGAACAGGAATATCATATGAAGAACCTTTTAAAACTGTTTCAAAGCATGATTTCCTCTGTGCTTAGGCTGGACAACATTACTCTAACATTATCCCAGCTCTGAATTTACCCAGGAGGAAGAATGCCATTTACTGAATCATCGTTAATGTAGTTTACAGATGATTTGAATTCAAACATGGTTTTCAGCTTTGAAATGAACTGATAGAATGCTCCAAAGTGACTTTCAAAGAAAATCACAGAATTATTCTGTCATTGGATTTCCTTCTTTATGGATTTCTTCCTTAAAGTCTTTTTAACAATGAGAGTTACCAAGGAAGGGTTCTGTTCTGTGAATTCTTATTATTAGTTTGTTTGTTTTGTTAACTCTAAAGTTGGCTGTGGTTTTTGGTTTGTTTGTGGTTTGTTTGTTGGTTTTCTTTTTTTGGGGGGACACTTGTTTTAAAAAAAAACCCTGTTTGCAGTCATAATTAAGAAAATGGTTAAATCTGCTGTCAATTAATTTAATTGATTTAAAAAGTTGATGAGCACCTGGAATAGAAGTATTTTGCCTGCAGCTGAGCTGAATACAAGAGCAATTTATTTTAATAATGAATGGTGGAGGAAAAATTGAGCAGAAATGCTGTGCAGGAAAGCCTTAGAGATTTAAAATAAACATGCACAATGTCTGGTGTTAATATTTTTGATAGTGGACTGAGATTTAGTAAACCTTTTAACATTAGTGCAGTAGAAGTAGTTTAAAAATAATTGGGCGAATATATTTTAGAGTAAAAGGGATCATCTTACCTAGAACTGAATCAAATTTAGTGGTGATGTGGAGAGTGGCAGTTTACACAGTAACTGTCTGTTGATCAATAAAAGACTATTTAATGCAGGAAAATAACCTAATTGGCATAGATATGACATTTTGTGGGTGTGCAAACTCTAAAGTGAATGTAATGCATTTGTCTTGAGATTATGGGGCTGTAGTCAAGCCAGTTCTTCCAGTCTCCCTTTCTTGTACAAATGATCTAAGATAAATTGTGTTTTGAATGTCTGGGGGCTCATGTTTTTATTCATTTGTTACCAGAATATTGTGAGACCTGTTTTTAACTGGTTTCTGTGGATTACCTTACATTTCTGCTAAATTAATTAATGTAATTTGGATCATCTTTTCCCTTACAACTTCACTGAGTAGCCATTTTGTATCTGTAAGTATTATATTCTTTATTTGCTTTATTTTTCTTCCTGAATGAATAAACCAATTGGGGAAAAACAAAACAAAACAAAAAAACCCTTTTAGTTTCAGGCTGCAATTTGAGCCTGATACTGAAGTTGAAGGGCCGTATCATGAAGGAAGAATGTGAAATCAAATGGGGAAGACAATTTAAGACCCAAATAAGTTGTGATTGTATGTGGTCTCTGTTTTAAAGGACTTCAAAAATATGTTCTGTAAGTGAAGAATAGACTATGGATCAATGGTTCAAGCTGATCACAACTCATCTAAAAATGTAAAAAGAAAAGGAAATGCTCGTGGTGAAATGTTATGTAAGTTCAAGTAATTTAGTGGTGAAGTAAATGCTATAGACACTTAGAAAATGTCCTCACATATTATAAAAGATAAACACGGAGTGAGCTCAATTAAAATGTGTATAACTGTATCCTAGAGGAACATGATCACTCTGTTTTGCTGTTCCCGTACTCAGAAAGGAAAATACCTGTGTTTTCAAATGTGCAGTATTAGCAACACACAAAAAAATTTAAAAAAAATCTGCTTTAGTCAGATATGTCCCGATACACTGTAACTATAGATTAATGTGCTCAGAGGACTACACTTGCGAAGCCAAATGCTGGGTATTCAGCACTTTTGAAATACATTGAATTCTGGTTGAGAAGCTTACTGTTGTTTAATACATTAGAAGTGTTCAATGCAACTTCACTTGGTTCTCAGTGCATTCGATAGAAATATAGTCTCACTGAAATAAAAACACATTTAAATAGTAGTAACTGTTTCAAAAAAATTCAATATATGGTTTTGAATATTTTGGGCATTGCTTTACATTTTCCATGTGATTCAACACTGTGGGTTTTAGAAATAGGAAGGGGAGTTCTTTACCATAGAAAATAAAGCCGTCTTACAATTTATTTATTTTCCATTATTTGATGCATTCATTCAAATCAAAATTCAGTGAGAACTAATGGTTATTAGATAATTCACCTACTGTTTAATATTTTAAGTATTTATTCAGATATTTCCTTTCACAATTAAGATATTTTATCTCAGGCATCCAAAGCTGTAATATGTTCAAGAGCAAAAAGAAAGCAAGTAATTTTTAAGACATTGTATATTACTAAGGCAGTATGTCTTTCCTGAATATAAAAGCAACATGTTTTGAAACTTTTAACAACGCCAAATAGACCCATTGTGAAAAGTAGCTTAACCAAAAGATATCTTAGGATAACAATGCAAAATGCACTGAGAGAAGGAAGCATTACCAGGCCAAATGGATTGGCTTAAACATTTTCGACACATGCCACAAGTTCACATAATCAGCCTGAGGCAGTAGGAAACTTAAAAGCTAGTCTGATAGTGTTTCTTACAAATATTCTTTGAATTTTATTACTTGTCTCCCACATGAGGCGTAATAGTTTCAATGTTCTAATTAGTACTTGTGTATATTGCTATTACTTTGTCTCTTTAATCACGTTATTAAGTCTGTTATGGAGATTCCTTATAGAATCACACTTTATAATAGTGTTTCTAATTTGAATATGTCCTTTTTTATGTTGTCTGAATCTCAAACATCATAAACTCTTTTTATGGGTCCTTTGATAGTAGTCACTTTCCTGTTTTATGCTTGATTAGAACATACAGTACTAAGTAATAAAGAAACTTCCTGAAGCTTTGGAGTTTTAGTACCAGAAAACATTTCAACTTCCTCAGGCTTTTTTCTTTCTCTGACATTAGGTCAGGTAAATATATCCCTTTGTCCATATTAAAATATTGAGCAGGAAATATGTAAGAAAGAAAGCACTTTTGTTAAATAACAATAGATTTTATACAATTTCAGTGATTGATTTTCAGTCTGCTTTCAAGATATATATTAATAAATTATCTAAAACCATGAAAGAGCTCTGATAATTTTCACAAATTGAAAATATAGATACATACTATTATAAACATAAATTTAATCTGTAAAATTATGTTTAAATGTCAGTAAGAAGTAAGAAATAATACTGAAATGTGTCTTTCCCTCACTCACCCTTTCTGAAGAGATAAATGTGCATCAAATTCAGGGAAAATCAGTTCAGTTTTAAGGGGCTTCATTTTAATATCTCTCTTTTGCCTCATACTGACTTTGATAAAACAGGAAATTAAGTAGGATTTTATAAAAAATACATAAATTAATACTTCTGGTAAAATATATAAACAATTTTACAGATCGGAAATCGTAAGAGATACACACAAATGACAGAAGGATTAAAATTATCTAAAAGGTTTCATATGAGTGAACAATAGTGGAATAAAGTAATTCTGGTTTACATAACAAAAAATAGCTTTCAACAAAGTTTAAGGAGGCAATAGCCTGATTTGCTGTCCTCACTTGAATTCACTGAATTCATAGCGATGTGGTTTCCACCTGCAGTGAGGTTTGGCCCAGAACCTAATTGACAATGGACTTCACAAAAACTTTACTATCAGCTCTTGTAAGCTCCCTTTAGCTTGAGAATGTCAGGACATTGGTGGAATTCGATGAACAGTGTATGTGATGAAGGATTTATCAGTGGAGGCTAAAACATTAAAAATATCTATTTTATGAACAGGTGATGAATGCCAGGGATAGATGCAAGAATTTCTACTTGCTGGCAATCATCTGAAAATTAGAACAAGAGTGTTAGTTAAATTCAAAACTAAAACCTAATCAAAGGAAAAAAATGGGAAATAATCCCCTCCCTCAGATCTTTTGCATTTTGCAACTTCTTTCTCAAGTGAAGTAGAAGCTGTCTGCTCATTACAGGAAGTTTTTAAACATGTATTAATATCCTTTTTCCAATACAGATATGAACATTAATTATTGGTAATTATTTATATGTAAGATCTAAATTAGCAGGAGTTATTTCATGTTCAAATGATGCATATTGAAACTGCATACCTTAAAATTTCTAGTGTAACTTCATAACTATATTTTCACTGTCTGGTAACAGTCAGTACTTATTGTATTTTTGTCATTGTGGTTTTTGTTTTGTTTGATTTGTTTATGGTTTTGGGGGTTTGTGTTTTTTTTTTTTTTTTCTAGTGCTATCAGTACCACCACAATAAAAGTAAGTCAGGTGTCAGAAATTGTTTTCTCCCAGAGTTCAAACTTGGTGTAAACCTCACTACTTCTACCTGTTTCAAGAAACAGAAGAGTTAAATTACTTAAAAGTATTTGTATAAACTTTTTACTTTCTCTCAATACTGTCATTGCCATTTAATGGTCACTAAGTGTGGATAGTCTTAGTCTAATTCCCCAAAACATAAACAGTAACATAACCGTTGGTGGTAGTTGACATTTTTTGGTAATCTCAGTAAAGAGGAGGAGTGAATAAAGAGAGGATGATTTAGCTTCTCTACTCACTAGAGGACAGTTCAGGAGTTGACTGAACACATGTATATGCAAACTATTACTGCTCGTGCTTTATTTGTTCTACAGATTTGAAGTAATTTCCAGGCTTATCATTCCTGAGAGTCTCCTTATGAAAATTTGTAATCTTTAGAGAAATCAGTATTTCTGATTTTTTATTTGCAGTTTTTTGGAAACCTAAGCACTCAAAGCTGATGATTAGACATTTCTTGCGTAGAATATACTTTTGTCTGTCTATCTCAAAAAAAAAAAAAATCTCATCTGTTTCAATTGTAAAGTTACTTATTGTAATTGCATGTTGAACAGTTTAATTTATATGTATAACAACAGTAATTGATCAAATCATATAATTATTCAAAGTTCTTTAGCTGTAATACCAGGATAGGGCATTTTATGAGGTTACCTTGAGAAATAAGTATTATAGAAGTGGGACAGAGCTCTTGAGTTTAGGAATTTTCTCTTACTTTGCACAGTTCATATTGAATATAAATGTATTTGCCAGTTTCACAAAGCTTTAGAAACTTTCACAGCTATTACTGTGTATGTACAAGATAGAAAATCTTGATAAAACTGTGAAGCCACTAACATCTATTATAATTCAGCAGCAGAAGTAGAAAGATTAATATGTGCATAAATAATCTGAAGTAAGAACTACAAAGAAAGTAAAATATTTTTCAGTTTGTCTATAGAAAAAAAAGGAGAAAAGTGACAATATGCTTGCTTTAATGTATAGCAACTAAAAGGAAGGCTTCTGCTAAGACAAACTGACAATTTTGTAACAAAAAAGTTAACTATAATGGAAAAACAAAACTAAAACTAAGCATTAAAATAGTCACGGTAATAAGGTACTGTGTCATGCTGTCTAAGTATTTAAGATCTGTCTGCTTTCACACTGCAAATTATGATTACCTTAATGGAAGTCCCTTTATCTACAGGACTGCAATGAAAGAAATCATAATCAGATTCAAATATTGTAAAACAGGAAATAAAGGAACTGTTTCAATAATTGTACACATTCTGGTTTCAGTAAATGGAGGGTTAAAGCAAGTGTAAAAACACAAAGCTATCTGAGTAGCTATTTAGATCAAAATTTAGAGAGTATATTCAGGTCATGTCCTAGCTCCAAATTATAAATACCTCAATTTACATAGCAACATGTGAGGTAGATTTCTAAGATTCTATGACAGAAAGTAAAGATCAAGATTTCCGTTCACTAATTTAGATACAGACATCCATTCCCAGCTGAGGTGTCCAGGATATTGAGGATATTCACACGTGACCCAGAACAGTACATTTAACTTTCTCTTAATGTATTGTCTTGATCTAGATTAAGCTAATGACATTATGAGATCTAGGCATACACATAAATATGTGATTGATATGAGGAATCAGGTGAAATTAAGTATGCCTTTAGTGAGCCTGCAACAAACAGGATCAGCTAGAAATTGAGAAATCACTGGGAGAAAAACATGCTAAAGGAAACTAGGGGTTCTGTATGAAGTAGAGCTACCACTAGAAGAACTGTTTGAGTGGCTTGTACGAAGATGTAGTTGCTCAGTTTTATGCCTCCATAATATTCATTTCTGGAACACCAGGATGAAGAATTTAGTTCTGAAGACCAAAATAAGCATCTCAGTTTTTAAAATTTTAAATTATGGGAAACAGCCAATGAAAGATCATTTATGCTCCAGTTATTTTAGTTGTTGATTGTTAACCATTTTCCATTGTGGAAACTCATAAATTCCAGCTTTATCCAAATATGTTGGCCCAACACACTATTCTGTCTGCTGGAACAATATTTTTAACACTGTTACTCTGAAGGTGGGTTTGTTTCCTTTGAGGACATCAGAAAAAAATCTGGGTTGTTAATACAATATATGTCGTCTTGTCACCACGTATGTGACTGCTAAGAAATGTTACTAAGACATGGCAGCTTGTAGGGCATCTCCCTAACACCAATAGGTGACAGAAATGAAATAATTCCTGTTTTGGCTAATAAACAAGTTTTACAACCAGTAGATCAATTTGTTGCAATGTCTGTATGAATAAAGGACTGCTGCACTGGAGTTATCCAAGTAATTTAAAGTTATTTCATTCCATTGATTTTGTTAGGTTAGAGTTTCTGTTTGCTTGGGGGTTTTTTTGTGTTGTTTTTCTGTTGTTTCTTTTGGGGGGTGGGGGTGTTTTTTTGTCATCAATCTTTTGTTTCAACCTCCACCGAAGTGTGAATTCTGGTTAAGGAATGTAGTTAGGAAAAATGAAACATTAAATTGTGTCCACAGTAGTAAGTATTCAACAGAGATGGGAATCAAAGTGTGAGAAAGTCCAGTCAATGAAAGATCTATACAATGACCAGACAAGAAAAAAAAAAAAAAATCCAAAGGAAAGCAAAGAAAGGAAGAAATTGGAGCAGCTCTCCCAAAAGTAATGTATACTCCAACAATAATGGAAAGCTTCGAAGCTATAATCAAAATGATACAAAGATTGTGCTTGGACTTCTAGTAAGCTAGTTTTCACACTGGATTCAATTGGCATGTCAGCAGCAGAAAAGAAGCTCTGAAGGTTGGTCTGATTAAACAGTTCATGTTAGCTGAAATGTGCCTTTGGTGTGACATAATGTAATGGTTCTTCTATCATTATGTTCTACTGACATCTGCACTTTTTTGCCCTCAAGAAACAGATGGACTTGTCTATGGTATGTGAGCTGAATTACTGATAATCTAGGTTGAACGGTAATTTCATATCAAAAAGAATTAGCAGCCTGGAAAAGCAGCTGAATCTGGCAGACTACTTAGGTCATAGAAATTGCAACAATGATGAAACTTCTGATTTCAGATTTGACACTTTGGGACAGTAAAAGGGAATATGGAACTTCACTTTTATATAGACTGCAATTCCATCCTTAAGTTTAAGGTATATCTTAGGTTTCAATTTAAATACTCATTTCAGTATGTTCTTTTTTTTTTTATACTGATCTCCTCTCAGTAGAACAAGAAGGAAGCTAAGTCATCTGCTTGCTGAAGCTGTCACTTGCAGTGTTCTAATAAAACCTTTGATCGCTATTAAGAAGTATTAAAATATTCCTCAATCAGTCTAATTTCTTTCTGATTCAATGTATCAGAAAGAGGGCTTTTGGAGGAGGGTCATTTTGCCTGATAACCTGCAGAAATGAGTTAGCAAGGTGAAAGAGTTTGTAACAAACAGACCATACATTTAACCAAATATCCTTTGCCCCATTCATCACAGAATGAAATTATGATACTGTACCTTTAAAGAACTGAAAAATCATATTCCTGATTGCTTTGGTCTGCTAGAGACTATGTAAGTATATAAGTTTAATACTAGCATAGAAACAGATCCCTCAAACAAAATAACTTGAAGAGGAATTTATGAAATCTTAGGCTGGAGCAGGATCAGTCTGGAAAGGGTAAATCCTTTGCAAACAACTGGTGAAAGTACAAAGCAGGGAGCAAACACTGAGCTAGTAGAAAAGAAAAGAACTTGAGGAACTGTTGTATTGTGCCCATAGCCTAGGTTTACGTACTACTGTAGATGTCCAGTTGTTTCAAGTCTCAGGGAAGTTGCTCCTTCAGGGAAGCAATTGTGGCATGGTGAGGTTACTGGGCAGTAGAAGACCAGAAGAAAGTCCTTTAGCTCTTCAGGTGAAATAAATGAAGAAATAGTGAATATGCCTGGAATAGTTTCTAGTTGCTTTCTTAACATGAGTAACACAGATGGTGATACATTTCTCTATGCTCTAAACTACATAGGACTAAGTAAAGATACCAAACTTGTATATATTTTTAAAAACTCAAAACCCACCAACATAAAAAATATTTTTTAAAAGCTTCATGATTAAGCTTTTACCTATATTTTATTATATTTTAATGGATAGTGGGATGAGATTGATTTCACCTTACTTAAAAAAAATCACTTCTCAGCTAATCAGATAGATAGCCTATAATACTTTTTAATCTGGTGGCCAGAAAGTGCTAGCAGAGAACAGTTCTTAAAGTAAATGGTTAAAGCAGGTTACATGAGCTGTACTCCAAAGGTGCCTGTATTTTCTGTGAGCAGAGGAATACCTTCATGGACAACTTACTCAACCTACTATGAGAGTAAGAGACGTTTTACCAAACCCAATTGCAATTATAGATTTCTTCCCCTGTATCTCATCAGTTAGAAAAATTCTTTGTAAAACTGTTTGCAAAATACCTCTTCTCATTCTGTTTGCAATCAGTATTTAGTTATATTTTATTTCAGTGAACATAAATTGCAATTGAAAGTTTGACACTGTTTGACATCAGCACTGAATTAAAAATACAAATATGTCCTGGTTTCAGCTAGGACAGAGTAAATTTTCTTCTCAGTAGCTGGTACAGGGCTGTGGTTTGGATTTGGTGTAAGAACAAAAAGCAGCACACTGATGGGTTTGGTTGTTGCTGGGTCAAGTTTATACTCAGTCAAGGACTTTTCAGATTCTTGGGCCCTGCCAACCAGAGGGCTGGAGGGGCACGGGAAATTGGGAGGGGACACAGCTGGGACAGCTGGTCCCAACTAGGCAAAGGGACATTCCATACCATGGGGTATCATGTTGGGTATATATAAGCTGGTGGAAGAAGGAAAGGAGGGATATGCAGCATTATGGTGTTTGTCTTCCCAAGTAACCGTTATGCATGATGAAGCCCTGCTCTCCTGGGGATGGCCAAACACCTGCCTGCCCATGGGAAGTGGTAAATTAATACCTTGTTTTGCTTTGCTTCCATGTGCAGCTTTTGCTTTACCTATTGAACTGTCTTTATCTCAACCCACGAGTTTTCTCACTTTTACTCTCCCAGTCCTCTCCTCAAACCCACTGTGGGGGGAGTGAGCAAGCGGCTGCCTGGGGTTTAGTCACTGGCCAGAGTTAAACCACAACAAAATAACATAAAGCATTCAGTGCTTCTCACATAACAAACATTAATTCTAAATTCCATATCAATTTAGCTATCGTGGTTCCCATGTGAATTTTTTTTTCATATCCTGGATTCATCATGACTTGGGAATGGATCTGCTGCCTTAACCCTTTTAAATACATTTATTTTTTGTCAAATAGGAAAAAAACCCACAATTATTAAGGAGCTGATATTTAACTGCAGCAGAGAAAGAGTGAAAGCACAGCACAGGAGAAGAGTAGTTGTGTGATAGCACTTGTTTCTTGGAAATTTGCATAATCCAGGATGAATTCAGCCAATACTCCTTTTTTGACTGCAGTAACAGCATTCAGCATTGGTTGTCCTGTTGGCTGTGACTCTGCTTAGGAATGGAGAGTGATGGGGAATGGCTGTCATACTGAGTAATCCTATTATTACTGACAGCTGAACTATGTCTCCTGTGTACTCCTTAGTCCCTCTGACAACAGATAATCTGGGGGTAATTCAGTGAAAATAGGGATAAATAGAAGGGGTGAGAATGCAGTGCAGGTGTACCTCTCATACAGAGCCTTCCAAATATATTTAGGAAACACACTTAGTACTAGTTCTTGAAATTGCAGTATTAACATCTCCTAAAGTGCAAATGTAGATTTCAGCATTATAAGGCAACTTGCACATTACTCATTTAGCATTGTAGTTTATGCAATCAAATAGGATTTATCTAACATTTAGGCCCTACAATGCCTCTTTGACTAGGGAATATGTTACTCAGAAAGCCAAGATATAGCTGACTGATGCATGGGCCAGATCTTGGGAGATTCTAGCATCAGTGGCTCTTTTGCAAGTATTTCATCATTAGGGCAGCCATGATTTGGCCATGAGTATTTATATAGCTTTTGTTTGTGTGTTCACTTTATTGAACATGTAAAACATTGGATTAATCCATAACAGGGCTAAATTATTAGAACATGAGCTAGCCACAGAGGTTAATGAAAATATAATTAGTACTGCTTGTGCTACATGCAGTTGAAAAAAGGGTCATAAATCCTATTAATCCTTCTTAGTTCAGGAATTATTGACCTGAAAGACCATAATGGGAATGGTCTATAGTGTCAGTGAAGTCGAAGAGCAAGCAGACGATATGTTACTGATCTTCATTCATTTTGAGTATGGGGAGGGGAAAACCAAAGTAGTTTTGCATCATCATGATGTAGCATAAACAAAGGAAGTGGTGAAAAACAGATGTTTAGTGTTGTTCTGTAGTGCTGTACATGTGATTCATAAACAAAGCTGTAGCTAAATATTGTGCATACTCACAGGCATTCATAGTTAAGATTTTATGCGCTTCTATAGTGTAATGAAAAGGTCATAATACCTTTAAAACAACTTACCTCACCCCAAAAAAAGAAAAAACTAAAACAACAAACACAAACCTCAGTACTCCATGTTATGAGATAAGAGTCTGATAGGTATATCTAAAGACATTTCCCATAAATACTCATGCGATTAGAAATGGAAAAAAAGTAATGTTTTAAAGCTTTAAAACTTCCAAATAAAAAATAAAAGTTGTAAATAAAAAGAGAAGATGATAAAACCCCCACGAGTCATAACAATACAGCTCTCTTTAATTAAAATACACAGGAATTAAAAGTTAAATATATTAGGGTTTGCAGGCTTCCTGCATGCCTAATTCACAGTTAGAGTGTATTAAGGCTTGTCTTTCCTTAGATTTCTTCTGACTGGTTGCACATTATTATTATTATTATTGTTGTTGTTGTTGTTGTTTGTTAAGAATTGTCTCCCATAGAACTCACTACCAGTTAATCTGAGAAAGTTAATTTATTGTAAAGTTTAATTTAAGCACTACAGTTGTAGTCATTAGAAACAATTTTAGAAACAAGGAAGTGTAACTGAAAATAATTTTTTTACGTTCACACTCTTTTTGCAAATGTGCTAGGCAGCAGTGATTCTCTGGTTCATTCCTGGATGCAAGAAGAATATGGCTTACATGATGACCCCCTTCTGGAATTTCATGCCGGTTTTACAGGCTTTCAGGTTTGCTTAGGTCAACTGTTCTAGGTATTTTATGCAATTTACCAAACTTTATTCCATTCCTAGAAACAGACAATTATCTCATAATCCCCAAAAACATCTGTCGTAGTTTAACCCCAGCCAGTAACTAAGCACCACACAGCTGCTCGGTCACGCCCCCTGCCCCCCAGAGGGATGGAGAGGAGAATCAGGAAAGAATGTAAAACTCAAGGGTTGAGATAAGAACAACTTAATCATTGAAATACAATAAAATGAAACCAATAAGAATAATAATTATAACAACTATAATGAAAAGGAGGGAGAAGGGGAAAGGAACAAAATGCAAAGGGAAAAGAGAAAAGAAAACAAGTGATGCACAATACAGTTGCTCACCACCTGCTGACCGATGCCCAGCCAGTCCCTGAGCACCAATTGGCAGGTCCTGGCCAACCTCCACCACCGACACCTTATATACTCAGCATGATGTCCCATGGTATGGAATATCCCTCTGGCTGGCAGGGCCCAATAAACTGGAAAGTCCTTGACTTAGTATAAACATGACCCAGCAACATCTAAAAACATCAGTGTGTTATCAACATTGTTCTCAAATCAAATAACAAAAACAGCACTGCACCAGCTACTGAGAAGAAAATTAACTCTGTCCCACTGAAACCAGAAAATATCAGATAGAGTTTTTAAGAAAGGTATCAAAAATTGTGGTGTCATTAATGGTTTTATTGAAGTTTTGTTAAGAAATGCATTAGATAACCCAGTCAACTAACACACTGAAATACTAGTGTAGATTGGATTTGTGCCTTTAAGGGTATTTGGTTGTTGTGGTCAGCCCTAGGGAGGAGTAAATAGTTAGTGAATAAAATCATCCCTATGAAATTTAATAAAGGTTAAATATATCCCCAGATAGTAGTAAAGTGTTAAGTTAAAAGTTAATGCCTTGCTGTATTGCACTGCTCAGCAGGACAGGAGCAGTACTATAGTATGACAAACTGCAGCAAGATAGAGCACTGTACACATTAGAAACCACTCCCTTTCCCAGTCTCCTATTATTCTATGCTTTGCTTGGAATCAATAATGACATAATAACTAAATCTTTATCTTTTACATGCAGATCATGTGAAATTGGTATGATGAGTAAGACAAATGCATCCTTTCCATTTCGTACCTGCATCCTCACTGCAGATGAGAATTATCAGGAGTGTACATTCTCATAAGCAAAATAGAAATTGCCCTGTGTAATTTGAAATCAAACCTATAAAATCTCTCTTATTATGAAGTATGTATTGTATCTTCTTGTAATGGAAAGCAACAGGAAAGACCTGATTGTAGCAGGTATTCTGTACACTGAGTCTTTGTTAACTGGATAGGAACAAATGTTTTACATGGAGTTTTAGAGGAACAGACATCATCTCTACTGGGGAAAATTGGTTGGTCTTAATTTGCAAAAATTATTAATCATTGGGTTTTTTTCTGGACCCTACACCTGATCCCTTAAAGAAAATGTTGCTCAGTCATATTTGAAAACTGAACTTCTTCAGCCAAAAATTGCAATCTGCTACTGGTCACTTCAAAAAAGAAAAAAAGTTAGTGCACCTTTAAGATGCTAAAAATAAACTAATTCATCAAGCAGGAACATAAAAGTGTTGTGGGGGTGGGGGAGAATACAGAATATTCAAAAATATCGTTAGAGAAAACAGGCCATTACCTTGCAGCTTTGCGTGAGCTCCACTCATCCCAGCAGAACTCTCGGGGAGCAGAGGACCTGCATGTATGAATGCAGCTGCAGGACTGGTTTTGTCTGCTGGGAAGTTTTTCTTCATTCCTGCTGCCATTCAGCACAGTCCCACCATGTGTAATGACAGTGACATTGGTAAGACATTGAAAAATGAAAGCTTGATCCTGGCAGAACCTGCCATAATGCTTGGCAAACACAAAACTCTCATCTAAACATAATTAAACTAGTTCCCAGTACAAAATCAGTGTGAGCTTAAAAACACTTTTCTGTAAGAAAAACAAGTATCTGCTACTTTATTAGAATTCTAATAGAATTAGATTTTTCTAATTCCTCTTTTTTTCTTCTATTTTTCATTCTAATTCTAATAGTAAAGTGTGAAAATGATCTTATAAAAGGGAATTGAATATTCAATATCTCTGTCACCTTAGACTTCTCTAACAAATGATAATAATACTTTTTATATCTATATATTATAAACTTATGATTTTCTTATTGCCTGTATTATGTGCTTAAAATAAATTAAAAAAAAAAAAGGAAATTAATTCATTCAGAGCCGAAGTTTATGCCTGAGTGAGTTTCTAAAATTTTGAAGACAGCTTTAATGGTCTTGTTAAATCATCTCTGCCCAAGATAGATCCTAGGTGAGTTCACAGTATTTCACTTTGTCAGGTAACAGTTTCAATAGATAATAAAACATAATTAACTCTTTTAACAATGCTGAGGTCCACCTTGCAATACAGGTGGTTTAAGATTTCTGAAAAAATTATCTTTACAAAATGGAGGATGGGTATCATTCTAAATTCTGGGAAAGTTTGAGGGTTTGAATGCCAGTGTAATTTGCCTTTTTTCCTTAAAATATTGATATTTTCCTTAAAATATTCACCTTGTTCCAACACCTGTTTTTAGAAGTCTGGAAGAATGTGATCTTCTATATATTCTGTGTACTGTGTCATCAAATTCTGTGGCAGTTTGTGGTCTAAGTTCTACATGCAATGTTAATTCACAGTATTTCCATTCCTCCTCATTTTCATTTCTCCATGTAAACACATACACTGCGCTAGTCTATATAGCATTTTTTTACTGATACAGAACTACACAGTTTCAACAGTCACTAATTTTTATGATTACTCTGTCATGTTTTGCAAAGAGCACAAATCCAAATGTCTTTTTAAGTATAATATTATTTGTGTCTTGTAGCACAGAATGTTTTCTTGTCTCATACGTGTCACTGAAAGGTCATATATAGTCAAATGAATTCTAACAATCATTTAAATAAATAGAGATTCTGGGTTACAATCTTGCAGCAGTGGTGTGGTGGTTTGAACCTGGCTGAACATCAGGTGCTCACAAAACAGCTCTGTCACTCCCTACCCCAGCTGGGTAAGGGACAGAAAGTATAATGAAAACCTGGTGGGTGGAGATAAGGACAGGGGGATATCACTCACCAGTTGCCATCACAGGCAAAACAGACTCAACTTGGGGAAATCCGTTTAATTTATTACCATTCAAATCAGAGTAAGATAACAAGAAATAAAACCAAAACTTAAACCCACCTTCCCTTAAACCCCTCTCTCCTTCCTGGGCTTAACTTCACTCCTTATTTCTCTACCTCAACCCTGCCAGTGGCACAGAGGGATGGAGAATGAGGGCTGCAGTCAGTCCATCACATGCTGTCTCTGCCACTCCTCCCTCCTCAGTGAGAGGCTACTCACATTCTTCCTCTGCTCTGGCCTGGGGTCCCTCCCACAGGAGACAGTCCTCGGTGAACTTCTCCAACTTCAGCCCTTCCCTCAGGCTGCAGTTCTTTATGAATTGCTTGAGCATGGGTCCTTTCCATAGGGTGCAGCCCTTCAGGCACAGACGGCTCCAGCGTGAGTGCCCCATGAGGTCACAAGCCCGTCCAGCGAACTTACTCCAGCTTGGGCTCCTCTCTCCATTGGGCCACAGGTCCTGCCAGCAAACCTGCTCCAGTGAGGGCTTCCTTGGATCACAGCCTCCTTCAGCCATCCATCTGCTCCAGCGTGGGGTCCTCCACAGGCTGCAGGTGGAGATATGCTCCACTGTTAATCAACATGGGCTGCAGGGCACAGCCTGCCTCACCATGGGCTTCACCACAGGCTGCAGGGGAACCTCTGCTCTGGTGCCTGGATCCCCTCCTGCCTCCTTCTGGACTGACCCTGGTGCCTACAGGGCTGTGCCTCTCACATAGTCTCACTCCTTTCTTCCACTGTAATTTGTTGTGCAGGGTTTTTTTTTCCATTTCTTAAATATGTTCTAACAGAGGCACTAACATCACTGATGGCCTTCGCCTTGGCCTTGGCCAGTGATGGGTATTCCTTGGAGCTGACTGGCACTGGGTCCCTTAGAGGTAGTGGAAGCTTCTAACAGCTTCTCACAGAAGCCACGCCTGTGACCCCCTCCCTGCTACTAAAACCTTGCCATGTAAACCCATTACAAGTGGATACAGTGTGTAAGGGATTCTGAAATCATGGATTAAAGGAGTGTACTGAGGGGTGGGTGTTCTTGCTAAACCTCAGAGGTGGAATTCAGGTCAAGATTCATATACCTAGGTATAAGAATAACTCACATTCTTACAATTTATAAGTTGAAGAGCATCATTTGGATGCACAGACCTAGTTGCCTGGTATAATTTGAGATGACCTAGGCCATCACATATACTAGTAGGAGACTGGCAGGTATGACAAAAAAAACCTAGGAATGATTCATGCCCCTCTGCAAATGGTAGCTGGAGGCAGAAGGACACATTTTGGTATCTAAAGACAAACAAACTGATCTCCACTAGGTTGGAATGGGAACTTAGACATCTAATTCACATATCAAAACCTGCACTGTAGACATGGAGGACAGGTTTCAGCTGCCTAAACAGAGGCACCTGATGCTATGGGAGATGCCCTGAGGTAGACAAGGTATGCATGCAGGGCTGAGACATATGACACAAGAGCTATAGGAGATGTGTTCCCTTCTGAGAGACAGCTGGATCCTAGGAACGATGTATTATAGCGTCTCTACAGGCACTAGATGGTATTTTTAATGAATGATCCATAGTTCTCATCAGCTGAAGTGGAAGATTAGATACCTATTTCACATATAAACAAATGCATGCACATAGCTGAGTCTAGTTGCCTACCCTCAGGAGTTGATTGAATTCCCTAAACCGATGATATTATGCTATAGAAAGCTGTTTGTCTCTAGCTGCCACTGAGGTTTGTGTGTTAATGTCCCTAAATGTTATATGTGCTAGCTCCTGACATATTTATAAATGGCACTATACAGACATTTTTAGGTAGCTGAGTGAAGACTTCTGTGTTGTGGTTTGGTTTTAGAAGGTTTCAGTATTACAAAAATCTGGACCCAACTTGTTCTCCTGACGAGTATTTACAGCTATCTGAAAGCTATGGGGTGAATTCACTAATCATTAGGCATCTTCACTGCCAACCACATCCTGCAAGTGGGATTTCCTGTTATCTTTAGATCTGGAATGTTGTCTGAGTGTTCTGAGTCACCACTGATGAGTCAATGGTAGGTTCTTCTTATACACATAACATAGAAGAGGCAACTGTAAACAGAGACCAACACTGCAGTGTATGGAAACTGCCATATACAATTCCCAAGCAGCTACATACAGAATTCTATTATTTCCCCATGATCATTAAAGGAAGTTACAGCTTTCTGAGCTGGCAGAAAGGTGAGGAAACAGCTGGTACTTAGTACTGCACTTCATTGTGGAATTGTTTGCAGTCTTGTGGGTTTTTTTTTCCTTCCTTATTTTAAATGAAATGACTTGTAAACTAAATACTAATTCTGAAAGAGATCTTGTAATTGATCTATGAAATGTTTATATATACATACATACACAGACACACATATATATGTGAGTTTTATGTATAGGTATATGTGAAGTAAATATATATATATGAGATAGGTGTAATAACATGTTACAACTCACTGTTTACTTATTGCTAACAGACTATAAAGTGTGATTATGATACACTTTGTGTAATCCCCACATTTGATACAACCCTCTTTTGGATGAAGATAGAGAACAATTGAGAGCTGAGGGGAAGTGTTCATTTTCTTTGTTAAACTTAAAGTTTCACTGAATGCTAAATCAAGTTGCAACCTAAACATATTTTGTTCTTAATCTGGACTAAGTTCCTGAGCAGGCAATTTTGTGTGTGTATAGGTTTTCTCAGTAGCATTAGATAAAAGTTTACCCAGCCTGTGCAGAATTCTGCAGTCACTTCTTTCTCAATACATTATGTAAACTTTTTGGAAAGGAGATTAGTTTCTTCCCAAACAGCAATGAGATGATGTTTCATTAAAACAAGTTAATGCATTACTGAAGCAACATTTTGTAGACAAAGTTTGAAAAGACTTTTTTCATGCTGTTAATGATTACAGACTAATATCTAAAGTAGCTTCTCAGTTACAAAATACTGACTTTCCATATCTCTTCCACAACCTATTGAATACAGATCTAAGTCATAGAAATATCACCCAAATGGAAGCATTTCCAGAAACTGGAAATTAGTTTGGACTGTGCTCTGAACATATGAAATAGAGGCCTAAACCCTAAACAAATTGAAGCTTTCAAGTTTAACTCCAGGAAATACTAGAAAAAACAGGTCTATGTTCAGTTCCCATCATTCAGAATAGGGTAGAATATTTGTATTCACCCATTCTTATAATAACCCATTGAACTATCTTTTCTTTCTTTCCCACCTTCCCCTCCCCCCCCCCCCCCCCCCCAAACAGTCTTATATTGTATGACTCTAGCTATCCAAATTATGCTACTCGCTATTACTAGGAAGCCTGATCAGTGTTTAGGCCTTCCAGATGAAATAATTAAAACTGAAATTATGCCATGAACTAGTGCTAAAGCTGATTGCACCTAGGGCTGTAAGGAGTGCAAGTAGATACTACTTGGAATCCTCTGGTCCTCCTCATTTCCAGTTGATTTAATACACCAGTATTCAGGCTTTCTAGAGAGAATGGACTGTAAATTTTTGGTGTTTGGATGAGATTTAGCTTGAAGCATAGACTACATGTTGTATAAGATTGAGACTTTGTCATTTGGCTGTGCTTTTGGCTTTAAGGACCAACTGTATCCCAATTTCTGTTAATACAAAATTCTCCTGTTTGTCCTAGTATATTATTTATCCCACACATCAGACGTTTTATCTGTCCACTAGTAAATAATTGCATCAACTGACTTATTTTCTCACTCCAGAGATAAAAAAGAACACTTACTCACTTTTAATTGTAAGCAAACCCTCATCCTTTCTGTAATTTTCAATTGGAAAGTAATATAACCACACACTACCAAAACCCAAGTATTATATTAAATGTACATCATACAGACAAGACAGAGCTTCTAGACTCTATCAGCAGTTTGATTATGTTTTGATAAAATATGTAAAGCACACACTTCCAGTTGGCAATTTACATGGAAAATGTTTGCAGAAATAGAACAACTTTTAACTGAGAAGAACCTCTGTGCACTCTCAGTGGGCTCGTACCTTCTTTACAGAACACAGCTGACCTTTTTAGCATGAAATATAACTTTTTTAAAAAAATTACAACTCTGTCTTAACCAGACACCTTAGCAATTAGAACCCAATGGTTATATATTACTCATATAAGCAATATAAAACACCAACATATAAAGTTATTAAACAAACAAGGTGCTTAAAAAATCAAAATATACTTGCAGTGTTAAATTAGGTTAGAATTAAGCGTATCTTTTAATTTAGCCTTTAATTCAGTTAGAATTTGAATAGTAATGTCACAAGTTTAGGCACGTCCCAGTATGAGTTTTCATAGGACCTGGCTCGAACAAAGTTGAGAGAAGACCAACGCAGTATTAAGTGTGCTGATGCAGAACTGCAATTTAGAGCAGTAGCAAGGTCATTAAGGGTTATTTGTCAATCTTCCCTAATGAGCTGCTCAGCCTTTTCAGCATTCATGTGTGTTGTTGCTGACACAGGTCTCCCAGATCATGGTTTGTCACAATTGCTAGTCTCACCTGACTTAAAATGTTTCATCCATCTGTACACATTTGTCAGTTTCATGGCTTCAACCTTGTACAGTTTGCACATTCTTGTGAGTCTCTTTACTGCGTAAACTTTCACTTTGCAAAACTTCCCTTACACATTGCTATATATGGTGCCAGTACCACCTCTTGCAATGTTCAATTCACTAGCATTCAAATGACTGCTTCAGAAACCCTTAAAAACTGAGAAGATATGGATGCAGAATCCTGAAAATACATGACTCTGAACTCATTAAAAAGATATTTTTTCCTCATTTCAATGTTAAAAGGCCGTTGATATTCAAGAAATTTTGATAGATCTGTTTGCAGTTTGTGGTAATAATAGAGTTATATAATTTCTGGAAAATCTATTGATTTCTGAAATCCTGTATCCTTCAGCTGCAGATGATGAAAGCTGAAAAAACATACTAAACACTAAACATTTGCCATCTTCTTCTGTTCTTCTTTCAGCTGTTGCTCTTGGATATAGTGAGACATGACTGAGTTATGTGACCCATGATTAGAACTGGTGCAGTTTTTGCGTATTTACCATGTTCCTATAAATCCATTTGATGGAGATGGACCATAATTAAATAAATCTGAATTAAAATTAATATGAAAAAGAAACATAAGCAAAGTTGTTAGTAGATTATTTTTTTTTATGGGAATAAGAATCAAGGGGTTTTTAGAAACCAAGTAAAAGGAAAAAAGGAAAATAGTCCTTCTGGAACCAGATAAGCTTAAATTAAATAGAATAATGAAAAAAAAAACCACCACAGTAATCAAACAAATAAATAAATCAACACCAAACAAAAATTTCCCCACTGTTGGCTTGAGAAATAAAAATAAAATATTGAAGAGAGACAACTCTGGATCTGGATTTGTTTCAAATTTGTACTCAAAAAGAAGGTAAGAAAGAGAGGAGGGACAAAACATCTAAAGGATGCTGAAGACATTCAGAGGATATATATATTACATATGTACCTCAGCTCATACATTTCCTTTTTTTTTCCTTTACTTTTGGTGGTATGTATGAAAACAAACATAATTTTAACTTGATTAGTGAATATGGAACAGATTTTGTATTTCTCTGGTGAAAAGCATTACTGGTTTTAAAAAAAGGTGGGGGTGGGGGTGGGGGAGGGGGAAAGGGAAAGAACTTAAATCCCAGCTTTCTTCATCCAACTCCAGCTGTTACAAGCCTGTGACCAGGGAACCAGAAATGCAGATATTTGTGTATGCTTCCACAAATGTATACTGGTTTTATTTGTATGCATTCCTTTAATAGTAAAATCCAAATGCATTTTACTGGATAAGTTTTTATGCAGATCTTACAACACATTTTTCTACCACATGTTGGAACATTTGTGCAAAAAAAAAATATCTCATCTTTATGTTTGAAATTTATGGGAACACAATTAAAATGAGAGGGGTCCAAAGGTATCAAGATAATTACATTTTTCTAATCTTACTAAACAAGATAAATTACCTGCAGGCCCTCTTATAAAAGATGAAATCTTCATAATAAGTGAATTAATCAAGCAGCAGCTTGCTACTGCACATGCATTTATAACAGGAATGATTCAAAGACTTATTTTATGGGGAAATTAATGGAAACAGGCTTTTCATTCTTCTGCACCAATTGAAAACCTCAGCAACCAGCTGCCCACTTGTCAAGAAAACAGAAAGAAGCTGGAAACAAAGATAAATAAAAACACCTTTTTCCTGGCACTTTTGAAGAGAAAAAGCAGCTCTCATTTACAGCAGCCATCTGTTTGTTATTTAATATGGGTGAATTACATGCTGTAATGAGTTTGTTTCTGCATCACTCAGTGCAATGGAACACAAGTTCACTCTCATAATGTGCAGCAGTTTTTAAAAGCTAATCATTTAATTGGACACAATAGTCAATGACAAATGGAGATGTAAAAACTCAGCCAGCTGTAGAGTGAATATGTAATCATTGTGAAATCATATTATTTTACATGCATGAAGACTCCTTAATAGTAGCTGATGTTGGTCAGCACTATAGACTGAAGAATGGAAGAAACATGATGAAAAGCAGCATTTCAAAACCATTCTTAATATAATTGGCCTATATTCAGGCACATGCTGTAGCTGCCGTTAGGTTTAGGTACTTTATCACCTTCAAATTGTTTAGTGTCCTCTCCCAATTTTTGTTTACATTTGTTTTCAACATTCATGGTTCAGTAGACATGATCTACAGTTTGTTGGGAGTCATCTGATTAGTTTTTGTTCAGACTGCCTCATAGTTCCTACTGACTTGCGGCACGTTTTATTTATAATGCTACTTTAAAATAAACAGAAAAGTGGAAGGAGTGAATCTCAGGGACAGAAATGGATTCATGGAATCTAAACTTTGATTTAGATGCTTTTTATCTTGTGGTAAGGGATTTGTCTGTTTTCAGAACTTTATAAGGAATCAGATAAATCTGCAAATATGATTTTCTTTAGATATTTAACAGATTCAGCCGCTCAGTGACCTTTAGCTGATTTCAGTAGAATGTAGCCTTTTTCTGTTGTAGTTATTTTATAAGTTTTTCACTTGTGACGACTGACTAAGCATCCTTTATTTTGGCTTAAAAATAAAGCAAGAAAAGCAAGTTTAATATTAGTATCACATATCTCTGGATAAAGCAGGACAGATCTGTTCTTTGGATAACTTAAAAGAGGCCAATTTGAACCAGGATTCAATTTATGTTAAAAGATTCAAAGGCCTGAAGAGACTAGGTGGAGCACATCAGCTTTCTGATAGTATGCTTGAATGTGTGTTTCCATCCTGTTTCTCCTTGTTGCATAAAGGCCTGTGTACTGGGAGGGTAACATAGGCAGATATATCCAATCAGTTTTAAAATACGAAGAGGTAATAAGTGAGAAGCAATACTTACAGTTAAAGCTGAAGCAATTAAGTATATATCCTCCCTCAAAATTTTAAGGAATTCAAGATAAAGAAAAAGACCCACAAAGAATGAAAAAGGTATCACTTCATCAGCTTTGGGAAAGGGTACTAACAGGGATTTAAGTACCTAGAAAACAAGGGAGAAAGTGAAGCTACAGAGCAGAAGAGTAACAGATTATCTACTTAAACATAACGAGAAAATGTGGAAAACAGCTTACTCATGCCAAAAATATCCACCCAGGAAATAAGATAAAGATAAATGCACTGCAAATTGGAAAAGCTTTTCAAGCACACATCACAAACACAATCAGTAGGAAGGAAATGTCACGCTGTTCCTAGTGGATGCTTAAAAAAAACAGGTAAGAAGAAGAAATTATAAATTAGAAAGTACTTTGCAGTACAAGAGTTGGAACTAAAGTTCAGAAAAGCCAAACATATTAAATTTATTAATGATGCACATAGGATGGAAGGCAACACCACTTGCATGGAGCAGGCACCAGTCAGAGTGGCAATGTCTAAGGAAGAGTCAAATTCATCATAAGCTCCTATGTGGCTGATTTTCTTTTTTTAAAGACAATAGGGAAAAGTTTTTCAGTTATTGCAGGCAGGCTGAAGAGTCATACCACTTCTCTTCCACCTACTGCAAACTGACACAGTGCTGCTCAGCTTCTGATGCCCCTAAGGCTCCCTCCCTTCTTTAATCCTATCATCCCCAGTAGCAGCCATGACAAGAGCCTAAATATAACACTTTTGGTGGTGTGTGGATGGAGGATAAAAATAAGTTGTATCTGAATAGAATAAACGGAATATGGGGTTGAAGTTTAATCATGGAAGGAGAAAGGAGAAAAGTAACTGCATGAATAAGAGGTGAAGGAAAAGGCTGAATTTTTTTGCACAGTGCATCCTGCAAGCTGGTGCCAAAGCTCACATCTAAATCTGTAGCTGTTGTGTTGGGCCACAACTTTCAAGAAAAAGAATTAATATCTTACTCATAAGAACAAAATGGCCAATTTCAGAAAACCAAATTGAAGTGCCTTCTTTTTTCTTTTTAATACTAAATTCCAAATTTTGAGGAAGTAGATAATGAAATGTACAGAAATCCCCATGACTTTTTTTTCCTTGCAAGAGAAATAAAGTAACATAATGTCATCTGTTCTTATATCCTCACTGAATCTACATGGATGACAGCAAGCCAAAGTTTGTGCATTACCTCAGAAGCTTTGCCTGAAGGTTGAAATGCACAGAATAGACATAGATGTTCCATGAACAATTTATTTCAGAAAGAAATAACAATATTGATCACCGTAGAAAAATTCTTAGTAAGAGGTGTATCAACACATTTTAATTATAAGGAATAATGTTTAATGAATAAATTATAAGGTATGAGTATTCATCAAATATGGAAATAAACTTTTACTGGCAAACTATCTGCATCTGATGGATCAGTGTAAACAGTGGCAGATATCACTGAATCATATCTTATATTGACAGAGCATAAATGCAACAGAAAGTACATGATTTTTTAAATGCAACTGGCAGTACTAAGATTGTGTAACTCTTATAAGAAAGCACTTTGTATCATCATATCCTTACCTTATTTCACTTAGATAACCATGCAACACTATTAAAACAATGGCATTTGTCTATGGACAATTTATTTCAACAGATTAAGATAGACTATCAGAATAATTTAATCTTTGAACTTGTTTCTGAGAATTTCATGCTGTAGAAAATATTTTATAAGAAGTTTCCTATGGTAAATTAAAAATTATATCTATTAATTTCACCATTTCTTCTAACATCATCTTAAAATCAAAACACATACTTTAGACAATCGTGATTTTACTTTTTAATCTCATTACTCCATTTTCCCCTCTTTTTTCTGTCACTTCTGTATGGACAAGGAGTTAGTAATAAAGTGTTTTACTCCCACATGCTTCCTAACTGCTACTGGGAGCTATCATATTTGATATCAAAGAATGTAAAAAAGGTGGTAATCTCCCTTGAAGTACCATCTTAGAACACAAAGATGTGCAGTCCTTGTAAGCCTGAAAGAGCTGAGCACCAATAAGACTCAAATATTTCAATAATCTCCATCATAACCTAAATAGGTTCTCTTGAGTCAAAATAAAACATTAAGATTTCCTCCCAAATGCTGATGGAAATCTTACACATTAACAATACACATTCCTCTACCATTTGATCATGCACGCTTTGAAATGAGTAATTTCAATTCTGAAGAGGTAGTCTATTTATTCATATTTTTAAACAATCACTTTTTTTTTAGAACAAGGTACCATGACTACCAATCACTTCCTTAATTTACTTGTAGATAACACAGCAGAGAGGAACGTACAAAGCTGTGCATTGATGTTTGTGAACATCCGCCCCCATTGAAACTGATTTGAATCTACTAATATCTAACTAAAGAGGATTTTACTTTTTTCCTGCTACTCAACCTTAGCAGAGATACATGGGGAGAATGATGAGACCACAAAGAGTTACAAAAGCTATTTCTTTTGTGCAGCTTCAGATATGGGCCAATGGTAGGTAGCATGGCCTCTGTATGAATGCCAAATCAGACCATTATACTGTTGGGTGCAATTCAGTGCATTTCTCAGTGGTAGTGACATATGTGCTCACCTTAGTGCTCATGTCACGTGCTCAATAGTGTTTAAATAGCTTGATTTATACTCATGTCAGAAATATCTTCAAAGCTTAATAACAATTATTTTAAAAATGTTTGAGCATACACCCATGTGTTCTTGGGGAACATCAATATTAACAGGAAAATCTTTATCTTACATTTTCTGCAAAAAAAGAAAGAAGAAAAGTGTAGACTGAAAGTCACACCAAATTAAAACTTTTTTTGTTTAAGAAAGCAGACAATGGCTGGCTTACAGTCAAATTCTAAACATTTCTTAGCTATTAAAAAAAAGAAAAGAAAGAAAAAAGAAAAAGAAAATGAAAGAAAAGGAAAAAGAATAAAAGGAAATACCTTAGACAACAAAAAAGAAAAAACTTTTCCACTTCCAGAACAAGTACTGGGCACAGAACAAGTTCGCACTTTTCAGATAATTACAGACTAATGTTACATCTAGTCATTCCAGAGATGAGGTTTAAAAATAAATTTATTCACTTGCAATATTTGCAATAATATTATAATGTAATTTAGTTAGTGGGCTTTAGGTAATAAAAAAAGGGCTATGTCTCAAATAGATATTACTGTGACAATGAACTCCTGCTCATGTTGAGGTTTCCACCTACAGGTGAAAGAAAAATCTCACTTCCTTTCAATGTAATATCTGAAAGTCTCACCCAATTGACCACCTGTTAGTAATTCTTACTTCAAACTTGAAGACCATAAAAAGATGCAAGATACTTTTTTTTATTTTCTGATAGGACTTTTAACATAAACTTTATATTATGCTTCTGTTTTCCAAAAATAATTCTACAATTTTGTATTTTAATTAACTGTATTTCTTCAGTAATAGTTCAGTCAAGATGTTGCAAGATATTGTTTTAAATATTCTATTCTAGGGTTGTTGTCTTGAACTTGTTTTTTAGTTCTTGTCTATGGATCAGAACTTAAAGTAAATCAGGTTTTCAGCATTCTCTTTTAAATTTTTAAATGTTTTCATGAAGTCCCTCTGTAAGTTCTAGACTGGGCTTTGAAAGGTGCATAAAAACATTTATAAGAACACTGAAATAGAATAATTGCATAACTGCTACTCAACATGCTAGTTTTAATCTGAATTGAGTGTCTAACATGCTTAGACATCTTCCTGAATCATGTTAGAACCTGCCATTATGTCTAAGTGCCAACATATTTTTGAAAACCTAAGTTCTGTTGACTGTGATAATGAGTGCTTAACAGGGTGAGACACAAGAGAAGTTGCCTATTATTTTCAATATCAAAGAATTTAAAATAATATGTGGACTCCCTGCCATCCACTATTTTACTACATCAAGTAAAACCTGGAGATTATAAAAAGAACTGCGCCATAAATCTATAGGTGACCAAGAGAATGTGAAAACATTAATTTATTTGTAGAGATTAGTACTTTATTCTATACATTCATGCATATACCTTTTATAGTGAGTGAGAAAAGGAACACTAGATAATGTTCACACAAATCTAACATAAAAATTAGAGTAAGGCACCTGAAATTTAAAAGCAGTCTGAACAGATTCTCACTAGTATGTTTAACTGCATAGGACCAGTTCAGGCCAAAAAAAAAATTACTAGAGATACGCTCATATAGGTCATTCCTTGTTAACCTAATAGGTGGTTTGTTTTTGGTTTTTTTTTGTTTTATTTTTTCACTTTCCTTCTGTTACCACATAGAAAGAGTAAAATGAATGGAAAGATTTGGCCAAACAAAAAAGAAGCACAAGTTGGTACACTGGGAATAGAAAGCCGAAACCAAAATGTAGTCTGCAAAGGTGGAAAAGCCTATTTATTACTACAATATTGAACCATTTTTGCTCTAGGCGGTTTACCCATGCATCCAAGTATTGGAAATGATCCATTCTCTTCTTTTTAAACACTTCTGTAATGTAATTCTTCTGACCAAATGTGTTCATTGGCAATGCAAATGCTGGCATCACAACCAGCTTCCTTTTACAGTTAGTGTGTGATTAGTGCTCATCATTACTATTTCCTTTTTAAGAACTGCCCAAATATTCCAGTTAAAAAAAATGGAGGCTTTTAAACTGGATGCTATAGACATAAATGAAAGAATCCTTCTTCCTGAGTGCCTGAAAGCTAATAAAAAAGCTCCTAAAATAAGACAAAAAAAGAGAGGCAACTGTCCATTTTTTTTAATTGGTCTAAGACTGGGACCAAAACCAAAAACTTTGGTGACTAAGTCACACTTCTGAAGATGGGCACTGGTTCACCTTTTCCAAGATCTGATGAGGTATGTTTTATCCAACCAAAGATAGGAGTTTAACCTCTAGGCACCATCATCTCAATCATTGATGCTGTCTTCTTTTTCTAGTCAGTGAAGAGGAGCATACACTGCTAAGGAGTGATTTATCTCAAAACAATGTAAACATCTAAAATGTATCAGCTGAATTGACCCAAGAAGTCCTGTTTCTGTTGTCTGTTCATGAAATAAGTTTAGACTCAGAGCCAAATGTGTCCCCTGTATATGTCAAAAGCTGTATCAGAGAAATTCCCAACATAGAAATTATATACCCCAGTTTTTATCATTGTCACAATGTGAAAAACACTCAACAAAAAGCAACAAACAAGTGCCATTCTTTCCCTAATCAGTGTGGATTTAAGTTCAAACTGGACATCTCTAAAGTCAGTGTGATGACTATCAGGACAGAAGCAGAAGTTAGTTGAATTAAATGCAAGGAATATTCTCCATTTTTCTTTCATTAACTATGTAGCATAGATGTCAATATTCACAAGGAGTGAATAGGCAAGGAGTTAGAGCAAGCAAGTTTTCTGGCTTAGTAAGGAGGGCATTCATAGTAGGATGATCAGAAACGTGGGTCTTGATCTGCAAAACCTACCATAGTTCTAATATTGTTTTCATATTTTACCCAGTGACACCTAGAATGCAAAATACATATCTAGTCCCTTTATGGATCTGGGCCTTACAGTCAAAACCAGAACAACATGCGGCAGGCAAATCTCAGTAGAAGGGTGACAAAGACAAAGATGACAGGAATCTAAACTTTTGTTGTCTCCAAGGGTTTATTGCTGTTGTAATTTTTTTGGATAAGAGAAAGTGAGATACTGATGAATCATAAATGGATCACTTGCCTAGACAGACTGTTGCTTCTGAAGACTTGTTCGAGAAAAAACTCACTAGAAATTTTATGTATGTATTAAAATATGTATCACATTATATTACAGTTGATGTTAGTGCATATTATGAACCTGTAAAAAACACAGCAAGCCTGTTCTAGATAAGTCAGCAGTAATGTTTTATGGTATTTGAACTGACATTTCGCAGGCACCACAGATTCAATTAGATTAGCTATTTCAGTATCTGTTGAAAATTGTAAACATTTCCCCAAAATGTGCTCTATATATTGTACATTATATGACATAATTTTACTTTATAAAATCTGGTAAAATGCCAAACAAAAATGATCCTTTGTTTAGGCACCAGCGTGTGCTGCCTATAAACTTTCATGCCACCTGCATGAATCTGAGAGCAGAATTCATAATGACATAGACACCACCTAATCTAGGGTAAATCTTTTACTCCTTTCTAGTGGGATCTTCATCAGCAATGACCCAGAATGACAACCAATCATTGAAACAAAAAGCTCATGTACAGAGACTGAAACGTTCAGCAAGTCTGTCCTCTTCCCACTTGATGGGTACGTCTCTATTTTCAAAATGTTTCCAACTGAATGTTTGGACACAATTAGGTTTAAATCTTACACAGATGCAGAGAAAAGGGAGGCTTTGTATTTCCATTTTCTGTGTCTTTACCTTTCTCTCCTTAGAATTACATGGACAGACTCTTAGCTAGTGTGAATCTCTGCCCACTGTGAAGATCCTTTCTCACTGTTATCTGCTCAGAGGAATGCTTATAGTTTTTTGTATGCCAGTTATTCTTTAGCAGAAGGATTCTTTCTTTCATAAACGAGACTGCTGTAGACATACATCTAGTTGTGTTCTTATCTGACTTGACAAAGGATCTCCTATAAAACTCTTTCAGTGCTGTAGCAGAAAATTGTCATGAGGTTACCTCAAAGCACTTTATTTCAACACTTTTTATACCTCTGATCTCTGCCTCCAAATAGTATTCATCTATTATGAATTTGGTTTAGGATCTTTATCTTTTGGTGTGTTGTGAAAACATCCCGAATCACATAATAATGATTTGGTTTCTATCCTGTAATTGTTAAGCTACAGGTAAAACTGACTGACCTTAACTAAAGCTACAGGAAGGAATGAAGAACCATATACCCTCTCTCCTTCAGTGCCATATAATGAATCTTAAAACATGGAGAAGAACAAGGAGTGGCAAATGTTACATTTTCCCCTGGGGTGAGTAATTCTAGGGGGTATTGAAAGGACATGCATGAGGTATATACGGAACCTTAATTCTGCCTTCTATAGTATGCCAAATAGGGCAATTTACAAGAGGGAAGATAAGTCATGTATTATGAAAGGCAGAAGTAAAATTACTCCCTCCTACAGTAAAGGGAAACCAAGAAAAGAATTGTGATTTTCTGTCCCTGGGCTCCTCCTAGCCCAGGACTAAGTTTAAAAGCTTGGTTTCGCTCTATTTGAGTAGAATTTTTAACCTGTTTTAGCTGCTTTGCCTTTGGAATGAATTAATAATTTTTGCTGATGGAAATAGAATGTCCAAGATTCTGTCTGACTAATGTGATCACTATAAACAGCGGTGGAAGTTTGTCTTAATATTTGTTTAAACAACTGCAAAATAAATAAGGCAAATAAATTAATAAAAATAATAATGTTAAAGGCTACAGAAGTTAAAGGAAAAAAAGAGTAACAAATTAAAATTAAAAAATGGAAGCAGCAGCATAATCGATAGATGTGCTAATCTACTCAGGTTTATGATGAAACTTCAGGGGTTTGGGCTGAATTTCATCTTTAGTTATAATGGAGAGATGATATAGACTACAGTAACTTATGGGGTTTATCTCATACATGTGAGTGCCTCATAACTTATTAGTACCAGAAGCCATAATGAGTTATGTCACACTTCTCTTGCATAGCCTCCAAAGCTTGTAACTCACTACAAGCCATGAGCACTACCATTAATTCAGCATTTTTTCAGTCTTAGAGATTCATATCCAGTTTTTAAGAATTCTTAAATTCACCAATGATGCATGTAAACTAGAAATTAATATGAGAATGTAAGGCCAATGCAAATACTCCGATCTACCATTCTCTGCACAGCGAAGGAAGTATTTATCTTTCTCTTCAATTAAATCAAGGAATAAGAAACTCTAGAAGTTTACAAGATCTGTTCTTGAAAGGGTAAGGTTTTCAAGGTGCAAAGTACCCACTTGTTGTCAGTGGCTTTCATAAGACCTGAGTGGTGGTCTGCAACTGAAAAATTGTCTTAATACTTTCAGCAGCATGAATTTATGATCCAGAAACTTTGAAATCTTAATGCCTTTGATCTTAGTGCACCCTGGCTCTTGATGGATGTGTCTTTTTTTATTTATTCTGGCTATAATACTTTTTAGGCTACAGTTGAAGATCAGACTGGCTTATCATGAAAGTTTTCAGATGGAGATAACACTGTACCTTTAAATATAGTGAAATCTGATTTTAGAATACTTTATAAGGAAGCTGGGCTGACTCTGTTGTCATTAATACTCACTGTACACTACTGTATGTATTTAGCTACACTAACTAATTGCTAAAGAATAACCTCAGTGGAATAATTCATAATTTACAAAGGAGTGAATGAAAAAAGAATCATGACTGGTAATTTCAGCTTTTCTAATGCTGTATGCAAATAGCTAGAATTTCTCCTCACCACAATTATAAGTATTTCAGTATGTTGGAAAATAAAGCCAAAGCTTACATGGAATTAAACAGGTAGTTACTGTTACTGTTGTTTTGTCGTTGTGGTGGTGGAGAGCCTATTAGCATTTGATTTTTGATGGGGTAATCTAGTTACTGGTTCCTAGTTAACCTTGGCTGAATTTTTTTTCTAGTTCAGTAGTATAATTTAGAAAAATGAGAAGTGCCAATTTATACAACTAAAGCAGTAAAAAACCTCTCTAGCACTTAAAAAAATAATTCCTGTGTTATTTGAAATTTCCTGCCCTTCTCATTTTTATTATATCTCTGGTTGTGGTCATTTGTCCTACATTTCAAATGGCAAGAGCTTGATTGTTTTCTGGCACTGTTAAGAAGTATATTTCAAAGGATTTACATGATTTTAAAAAAAGTATTGACACAGGAATAAAGAAGGTACATTTCAGCTCTTTCTCTAAAGAAGGAATATGTGACCTAGACAGGACAATGTGCGTCTCAGAAATAGGGCTCTTACTTTGTAGGGTGCCTTGCTGAGGGTTCAGACAGGCAATCTAAGAAGGTTAAAGCTCTTGCTCAAGTAACTCCACTTAACCAATGATAAATGTTCCCCTAAGAGTCACAAAATGTGATTGTGCATGTACACTGTGTAGGTGTAACTTATACAGGTGCATCCTGCTTTAATTATAATTTCATCTCAAGAAATTCTGTGTTCAAAGAACAAGATTGCAAAGTAAATCTTAGGAGTCCTAAGTAATCTTCAGGTGAAAGTAAAACATTAAAGAATTCACTTGGCATGCTGCAACCTTTAATCTGCCACATAGGGTATATGCATTATGGTATAGTCTTTCATTGCAACCATGCCAATAGAAATGTCACATGATGAATAAACTCATGAGGCAGATTTCAGATTGCTTGATTAGCCCTAATTCTGTTGATTCCTAGCTTTTAAGTGTTTGACTTTGAAACCTCAAGTTATATCATCTTAATGTCATTTCTGTGGGATTTTAAGCAGACACATTGGTATTTTATCACACAATTACTTGATTAGTGACAGCCTTGAATGCTGCTCTCCTAGCACTTCAGCACACAATACTTGAACTAAACCAGCTGATGGCTAAGGGCAAGGTAGTTGTGTCTGTGAATTAGAGAGGGATCATGTAACATGCCAAAAGAATGGTTATCATTCACAGATAATCTAAACAGGGCCAAATATGATTTAATAAATCATGTAGCAGGTATGGGCTATTCCTATCCAGCCTGTCATCTTTTCTCTGGAAAAGATGAGGGAACTTCAGAGAGACCTTCCTTAGCTGCATTTTTTACATGGTCAACTCCAAGCCAATAGAAATGGGAATGATAAGGTAGTCACTTTTCCCACATAAGAATAACTGTTTTCCCAGATGGAGAAGAAAAGTTTTCAGATAGGAAGTATGTTATCTGTGCCATGTCTGACAACCGGTGTAGGTAGAGAAACAATAAGAACAAAATTGGGTTGTTGTATATTCTTGGCTCAGAATAATCCTCCAAGCTGTCCACGTTCCTGCTGAAAAACAGGTGAAGTCCCACCCTTCAGGCCACAATACTAATATGACATGTTTTCACTGAGAAATCTGGGTAAAAAGGTCTAAAGTTTTGTCTGCTGTAATCAAAATAGCAGTTGTATTATTAGGTTTTGTAACCTCTTAGGGAAGTAGGATATTTCAGAAAAGGTTAGGGGGGAAGTTGTGTGTGTGTATGTGTGTGAATTTAGTAATATCACTAACTAGAAGAGAATCTAGTATTGCAGCTTTCTCAAGTCAATAGATAGACTAGCTTAATGCATAGTATTAAGTGACAAACTATTATCATCACTGTGAATATTTCCCAAGAATCTTCTACAAGTTTTGTACAACCTAATCTAAAGCAAATGAGATGAGAAAAAATGCATGCTTACAGTTCATAGTTAGATTTGTTAATAAACCTGGAATGAGATGCAGCAGGTAAAATAGAAATCCTTAGGAACCTGGAAATTTTTTTTAGGGTATTTATATTTTATTTATTTATAGGACCAACTAGAGTCACTTTTTTTGATCATGATTCAATGTTTCTGACAGATTTCAGAGGATTTGTATTTACACATAAGTAAACTTAACAATGGATAGGTATGTGAAAAAAATACAATATGTCATAGAAGGGTGAAATAGGTACATGTGAGTGGCTGTGCTCTACTGTTGACTGACACTTTCAGAGAAGAATTAAAACTCTTTTGATTCAGAGTAAGTATTAAACAAATATTTTAACATGCAGAAGCTAGTTTCATCTGATTTATATTTTTACACAGTATATTTTCTCTATTAAAAGAAGAGAAAGAATTAACATCCTATGCTAAAAACAACCTAAGTCAATCTATTTATCCCATTTTTATCACTGTTAACTCTCATGCAAGACATGAGCTGAAGTAATAGAATTTTTATAGAGTTGGAAAACGGGCCATCTTGCTGTGTGAGCAGATATATATACACACATGTGAAGCTTGCCAAACCTGTGAGCCATGATGAAGGAGCTTAATTAAAGTTCATAGACAAATTAAGAGTGAGAAAAAATACACCAGCAAGAAATACATTAATTAAGAAAACCTGTATCTTAAAAAGAGCAGACCCAGGGGTATCAGTACAGTAATAAGTAACAGCAGGGTGACCATCAGGCAGAAGATAAAATGCAGTAATATGGGGTAAGAGAGCAAGCTGTCCAGGTGTAAAGTTCTTATAAAGTCCATTACAGTACGGCTCAACAGTAGCACTGAAGAAGTCCGACTGAGTTTTCTGGGAAAAGCTATACTTTACCTGTGACAAGGAAAGGTCCCGTGAAAGTATCTCCTGTTTGACATCAGAACGATCTTTGCTATCTTTGTCACACTAGTACTGTAATTCTATGTTCTTGTACACCTTTTCTTAGGCTTTTGGATCTGTTTAATAAGTAAAAGACAAGCTGTACCTTTAATATAAAACAAATAAAGAGTATTCTGTTGCAGTGAAGAGAATAGATTTCTGATACTCTGTGAGATTTTTCCTTAGCATTTGTAAAGCTGACTTTCTAAAAAAGCAATATGCTTTTCCGGATACTTCTATATTTTGGTCTTCTTTGATTTTTATTTTCCAGGCTCACTATAATTTCTTACAAACTTTTTGGAGGTTTTCTCATCTGATAAAGAGTTTTTGAGGTTCTTTAATTCTTCCCTCCCAAACCTCGCTTCCCACACCCTCCCCATCCCATCCCAGTTTCATAGAATCATAGAATTGTTTAGGTTGGAAAAGACCTTGAAGATCAAGTCTGTTAACCTAGCTTTGGCAAGTCCACCACTAGACCATGTCCCTAAGTGCCACAACTACACATCTTTTGAATACCTCCAGGGGTGGGGACTCAACAACTTTCTTGGGTAGCCTGTTCCAATACTTGACAACACCTTCTGTGGAGATTTTTTTCCTAATATCTAATCTAAACCTCCCCTGGCACAACTTCAGGCTGTTTCCTCTTGTTGTATCACTTGCTACTTGGGAGAAGAGACCAACACCCACCTCACTACAGCCTCCTGTCACGTAGTTGTAGAGGGCAATAATGTCTCACCTGAGTCTCCTTTTCTCCAGGCTAAACAACCGCAGATCCCTCAGCTGCTCCTCGTAAGACTTGTGCTCCAGACCCTTCACCAGCTTTGTTGCCCTTCTCTGGAAACACTCCAGCACCTCAGGGTCTTTTTTGAAGTGAGTGGCCCAAAACTGAACACACTATTTGAGGTGCAGCCCCATCAGTGCCGCCTCCAAGGGGAAAATCAGTTCCCCAGCCCTGCTGGCCACACTGTTTTGCATACAAGCGAGGATGCTGTTGCCTTTCTTGGGTACATGGGCACACTGCTGGCTTATGTTCAGCTGGCTGTTGACAAAGACCCCCAGGTCCTTTTCCACTGGACAGCTTTCCAGCCACTCTTCCCAAGCCCATAGTGTTGTGGGGGGGGTTTGTGACCTGAGTGCAGGACCTGGCATTGGTCACGAGTGCATGACCTGAATACATTGTCTATGCCTAGAATACACAGATAGTCACCATAGTCTCTCTCTAGAGGAGAAATAGGTACTTCTAGAGATTGGTTCATTTAATTTTCCTGTATACATATTTCTGTCTGTAATAGGTAGTTCATTAGAGATGTTTACACTGTGCCTGATGCTTGTTGAGAGGAATATCATGCTGTTTCATGCTAATGGAAAGCTGATGAAAATTTGCTGTTTCAGGCAATTAATATTAACAATTGTTATCACAACTATAGCTGTCATTCTGCTCTGTGGTGACAGCAGCTGTAGCAAGGCTGTGGTAAAGGTAAAATAGGCAGTGGATCAGAGACCATTTTGTAGCCCCTGTTAATTTCCTGCCCTGACAACAACTCCTTTGTTTATGTACAGAGATAGCTATGACTTAATACATTGCCTAGAAATTTTCAGAAATCACTTGAAATAAGTGTTGTTTATCAAATTAGGATTAGAATTCCTTTTTAATTGAGGTACTTTTAATAAGCTGATTGATTTTAGACAACTAACCCCGTATCTAGTTAAATTTAATCGTTAGGCTGGTTCATGTAAAAATGATAATAAGCATGTGTCTCTTGTTTGTTTTTCTCACATTATTCCATGAGAGAGACATGATTAGAGAAGATAGCTCATGTCCCTCAGTATCAACTATAGTCTGTCAGACCTTTTTTCCCCCTTCATTTTTCTGTTTTCTCTGATTCTGCTTTCACTTTTCTCCATTTGTAGGAAAGAATATGAAACATTTAGACAAAGAGAAATTAAAACTGTTTAAAAGTACCACTTTAAAGAAATTAAAATAAATCAGAAAAGTTCACTCTTATTCTTAAATATTTTGAATGCAAAACCCATATTTATTGACGCTATCTTCAGCCTGTAGTTATCACATAAAACAGCTTCGTCACAATTCTGAAGCAATTGAAAATCCAACTATTGCAATGGTTAAGTATAATATTCTTTTCAGATTTTCAGTATGTCCAAGAACCTATCTTAACATGATATTTAACATTTTACTTCATTATGTAGCTAAAATGACCAACAATATCCTTGCAGATCTAAGAGGACTTACTGGAGTCTTATTTTCTCATGGAAAGCATCCAAAACAACCTCTCATTTTTGGAAGTTCACACAACATTTATACCGAATAGGTATTTATACCAAATATAGGTAATTTTTTTTCCCAAAAATTGTTTCTAAACCTTTTGCCCTCCTCACTTAAATCCAAAATTTATTTTAACCTTGAGCTTCTTAAGACCTGAAGTAGGAAACCTCAAAGTGTTTTAAAAATCATATCCTTTTTAAACCTTACTCATTTGAATGCAAGTGCCTTACATGCTCAGTGTTGGTTGTTCTCATTGAAGTTTATAATGCCTTAGATATTCAAATCAGCTTTATGCCTTCCATTTGTTATGCAAATTTGCAAACTTTATATATCACATGGTTTATCTACATTAATACAGCTTTCACTAACAGGACTTACAGGAATAGATGTATACTCTAAAGATGCACATTTTTAGTACCTTGAATTGTCGTAAAAACATAAAAATAGTGTGCATTGCTCTACTCTAATCAGACTCATTTTTATGTGGTTGTTGAAAGCCCTTTTACATTCCATTCTGTGTCTGGAGGTCTGAGTATAAAACCGATTCAGAAAAAAACGAAGTGAAGACACCTGCTGGCTTATAACACAAATACTAAAATATCTTAGAGCCTGCTGAAAGGAGAATTGGAACAATATGTCATTACTGAAGGCTCACTTGCAAGTTCTAATGTATTATAATGAAAACAGTATGACAAACCTAATGAGACAGTGAAGATTTGGGTAATTGTTCCTACAATGTATGGTAACTTTTCCAGCCGTTATTGGCAAACATAAAACCTAATGAGATTTTATTAATTTAAATGCAGTACATCTGCGAAACATTTTCTTAGTTGCAGTCTCCTCTGATAATCTTACTTCCCACATGTACTTGATCCTTTTAAGTTAATTGTTCTGCATAGTATACTTTCTAAACAAAACATACAAAACACTTACCACAAATGTGCATTAACTTAATTTGCCAGGCTTAGTTTTTGTGGGTACACTTTCATACTGGTTGGATAGACTACAGCTTCTTTCCTCTCTGTGAAAATGTGTATAACAAAACTTGTATGTTTACTTGGAATTTGATTAAGGCAGCATCTTCACACAGAGCCCAATTTTGTCACTGTTCTTCACATTACTCTTCCAGGAGTCCTATGGAAGCAATTCACATTTTGGAAGAGTAATATTTACTATGACTGAATAAGGTCAATACAGTCATACTTTAGAACTTCAATTATTTTTTTATACAAGCTTGTTGATAACTAAAACATACATCATGTTTATTATCTGGCTTTTTATTTCCTCAGCTTAATAAAGCCAAAAAGTTCTAAGGAAGATTTCATAAATAATCTACCATCTGATGTAAAGTTTAATTGTGTACTTAACATTTCTAACTCTAACCAAGCATGAAAACATCAATAACTAAATTTTGCTATTATCATTTCTTTCTGATTAAACTTCACTATGAAACTGTGATATTCATCAGGGTTTTTATTGAAATGTTGATCTTGGATCGTTTTCTAAGTTTTGGGTTTAAATTTTGGCATCTCCTCATGGCAACCTCATCAACAGCCTAGGTTCAATGTGTCTGGAAAAGGGGTCATCTTTTGTTCCAGATGTCCCTTCTGCCCTATTTTAGCCATTAACATGTTTCATTCAGGTCCAGAAATTGAATGTCATCTTTGATCTGAACTTCCTTCTTGATACTTGCATTTGGCTTATCTATGATCTTCCTGCATATTAGTTCTGAGACAAGACCGTTTTTACACAGCCACATGTCTGAATTAATTTGTTAAATGTTCAGATAATCTTTTTTAATGTTTGCTTTGTTACTTTTGCTATAAACACCTGCAAACTTCCACCAGTACCTTCCCGGAAATCTCTTCGATTAGAACTGCACAAGGCATCAATGAAGCTGTATTATGCTTACTATATGGAGACAACCACCAAGGATGACACTGTTCTTTGATGGGTGGGGTTTTTTGTTTGCTTGCTGTGAGGAAGTCTGGGGGGTTTTGGGTGTGCATGTGTTTTGGTGGTTTGTTTTTTGTTTCTTTTATTTGTCATCTTTTATCTAATTTTGGAGTTGCAGTCTCCTTGGGGTAGAAGCTGCCTACCTGTCTTGTGTTTGTGTTATGTGTGTAATTAATTGATATAGGTGAATTCATCTGTCATATAAATTTGGGCCAGTTACCTTATACTGTATACTCACTGGAAAACAATAGGCATTTCAAAAGGGAAGCATCTAGGAAAGATCGAATTAATTGCCTTCTGAAAGCACTATTTCTCTCCACTACCTATAGAAGCAGACAATGGTAGCTAGCTTAGACCTTGATGTTATATTTCAGATAGATATATTTCAGGTGTGATGAATCTCAAATATCACAAAAAGCTTCACCCTCTTCCTTCTTTTTGTGATTTTATATACTTATCTATTTCCATAACCTAAGATATATATTTCAGATACATTCATGTCATTTTTTAATACACAAACTTTCTTTAAAAAATATTAAATATTGTCTGTTTGTAATCATTTTCATGAAAAACAAATATATACAGAAGTGCTGTCCTTTTCATAACAATTAATTTGTTATTCAGCCACTCAGAAATATACGTACTTCAGATAGTGCTGATTTCTGGTTCATTTTCTCCATTGTGTTTAGTGCTGGATCTTTTTCAAGTTACAATGTCATAAAAGGATGACAAGAAAAGTCTTGACTTTGCAGCCTTGGATGAAAGAGCATTTCTGGATGAAGGTACCCATAATACACTGCCAAATCATGGCACAAAATGCAATAGAGCTGTCATGAAGTTCAAAAATTATATTGTCTCTGCTAGAATAACTGAGAAGAGATCATATTCACTTTTCCCTTGAGTTTTGCAGGCCATTTTGGATTTATAACATAGCTTTTTATTACAGTTTGTAAAACTTTTAGGGAATATGGTCATCTTTATCAATTATTCTTGCATTTGGTCAGATAGTCCACACCACGATACCACAAAATGTGCCAAAATTAATTAAATAATTTCTCTTAATTGTGCATCATACTCCTTCATGCCCTTGACATGCATTCTAAGAGATGGGGCACAGACAGAACTCAAAGCCAGTGAGCTGAACACTTAGAAAGCACATAACACCTGGGTCTGCAGGAGGCTCTACTAACAAGAGATAGCTTTCTTGTAGCCTGATTCTTATTGGAGTCATATCTGCCTGTAGCAAGATTCTAACCTGAACTCTTCACTCATTTGATGAAACCATGGAAAGTAAACTCTTCTGCTTTGGCTAATTGAGACTTTCTCCTAGCTTACATGAAAATCAGAATTTGTACAAAATGCCTGACTTCCCTCAGTAGGTTAATTTGAACTCTGCAGTTTGAATTGGGAGTGTTTGGGGATGTGACAGAGTGAAATCAGGAAGTGTCTCTCCACCTATGCTACTAGTAGTTGTAACTGCTAAGCATTATATAAACTAGTAATTTACTGCTGTCATGAACTTTCTAATAGAAATAAGATCATCTGAAGGCAGGTACATTATATAAACACTCTCATCCAGTTTGCAATGGCATATCAAAGCTACCATGTCTTTTGCTGGTAGCAAATTTCTTTCATTTTCTTGACATTCCTGTGTTTGAATGTTGTTAAAATGCTGAATATTTTTATAACACTTAGAGTAATACATTTTTGTTATGGTGATTCTCCATAGTTCTAGCAGCACTGACTATATCTAAAAAGACAGCTTTAGAGTTAAAGCTTCAGTAGAAACTCCTATGCAGAGCTTCCCAGGAAAGTATTCTGTGTGTCTATCTGTTTGTGATCTCGCACCATTTGTATACATTGCATATAGCCAAAAGGGGATGAGAGGAGTGTCTGCCTTTAGAAAGCCCCTGTGGGCTAATTGTAGAGTAAAGTATATTAAATAACCAGTAGGAAAAAAAAAAAAAAAGGAATATAGTCTGTCAGTCAGGACAACAGCCAAGGGAGACTTTAATCAGCAACTGGAAGCCTCCTTTTTACCCCAGAGACTTCATAAAATAAGAAAGGTCTTGGAGGCCTGCCAGGGAAAATGAGCTCTGACGTTAGTAGAAGCATGACAGTTTTCATTTTTCTCAGCTCCCCCCTCCCCCATGCCAAGATTCACAAGATTGCCCTTCTATATTATGCTGCATTTAATTTTTTATTATTCTCACTGTTATTATATTACAGAAAGGAAAGCAGTGATAAATCACATCTGAAATGCTTGATTCCTAAAACCTGAGAGAAGTGAAAACAGAAGACATTCCCAAGAAAAGGGATTCTTGTGGAATCTATAGTAAATATTGTGACTTGTGACTTCCATAGCATCAGACCAGTTTATATTGGAAAAGACCTCTGGAGATCTCAAAGCAAGATCAAATTCATTTTTCAGTCAGGTTGCTCAAGACCTTTCTCCCTTATATGCCACCCTCATTTCTGTTCTCATTTTTAGATGAAGCTCCCATAATCCCCTTCACCTGGGAGATGAATTTTACTTTCCTGTTCTTCTTCTTGTGCCTTGACTGTACTCTTTATTATAGAAGAATGTACGTATGGTTTTGCATGACAGGCATCTGATTAACACTGGATGGACCTAGCCTTCATGCAGCCCCTATTCACTACACCGTTCATGACTGCAAACATGGGCTCCAGTCTGTTTTAAACCCAGCAGTTTTCCAACCAGGGAAATTCTGACAAAGAGCAGGTGCTCTGTAATTTCTCATACCTATATATAAGCTACAGGCGAACAGCCAAACTTATTTTTCCTCTCCTCCAGCCATGCAGAGTCAACTGCCCAGCAAGTGACGAATGTTCTCTGCTATCCCTATATGCAAGTCAGGCTAAATATGGACATTGTCTGACTTCACCTATTTACATCTAAAGGTAGTAAAAGTAGTCCCAGCGGACAACTAGCAGAGAGACTGCAGGTGAGATGATCTAAAGTGCAATTTGTCACTAAGCTCTTTAATTTGTCACATAGATATCACCATCACTTACATGATGTATATGTGATAATACATCTTACTGTAACCTTATTTTAAACACTAGGGACACAGTGATTTTACTGTACACTGATTTTTTACTTTATTTGTAGTAAAGAAATCAGGTGTATTTAATACCACATTTCTGGTTCCTTTTTTCCTTCCTTCCAAGATTTCAGTGAGCATTTTGCCCAAGACACTAAATCATTTGGTTCTTACTAAAATCCTCATCCATGTTCATGACATGTTATAAACTACTGAATACAGAAGATTATATTTTCTTCAATCCAGACAAAATTTTGAGTGTTATATATATGCCTTTCTATATGTGTCCCTATTCTGTCTCAATCTGATTAAAGTATGTATGTATATTTTACAGTGTGTTGTAATATCACCCAATCCTGATTTACCTTTCATGCAAAATCCCCATTGGCAAAACCTGTAAAACACAATATTACCTCTATATACCACATATTCTTTTTTAACATGTGACATTTTGTAGCTCTTGTTACTTAAAAATCTGACCTTTATTAGAAAGTAATATAGTTTTGTACTTAACAGGAATGACCTACCAAATCAAGAGCAGATGATCACATGCTACAACCAAGACTTCAAAGAGGAAACTAAATTTTCTGTCCATTTACTATGAGACATGCCATACCTAACTCACATGCTGTTTTTATAGTAGTAGAATAATGTGCAATAAATTCATAGATTAAACACTACTCTATTCCAGAATAATAAATAAAAAATGACAGCCGATTGATTTTTTTAAAATGAGAATTTACCTTTTTTTAATTTATTTTTATATTCCTCAAAAAGTGATTTGAAAGTCATATTTTAAAGAAAGCTTATTTGTAAATAATAAGCTTTCTTTAAGCTTATTTTTTAACATAAATACAGAAACATGACTGATTTTGACTGCTAGTGTCTATTCCCTTCTTCCTAGAATAATGCAAGGGAATCAACAATTTCAAATTCACAGCCAGTAAGTGTACCAATACAATTAGAGGACTTGTCAAGAAGTTTCAGTTTTAAAAGTTGCGAACATTTGCCTGTTGACTACAGCTTCTTAACTTCAGTTGACATATTTCTTTTGAATGAAGTAGTGAATGCCTGCTATACCATGAAGAAAAAATAGGTGAAAAATCTCCCTTGGGTCCTATGATTGCAGAACTCAGGTACTATAACTAGCGAGAAACAGATGGCTCCACAGCACAGAAGCATTTTAAAATAAACATTAATACAAGTTGGGATAAAATTCTTATTAGGAATGCAGTTTTAATCATGTTAACTGTTGTTGACATTGGTACTTAAAACTGTTTCATAGATCCTAACGGAAAGAAAAAATCTGATTAATGTAAGATATGATTAATATATGCCATTAACTGTATTATTTACAGTAAATAGTCATCTCCTGAAAAAATGAGTATTATTTTGGTTTCATGAAACATAGTCTATAAATATCTTTAATTGCTTTCATAATATTTTCAGTCTGCTTGTTACTAATGTCTAGTCATTTACTTGTTCTAAAATATGTTTGATGATTTATATGTCACACTAAGCTCAAGTATCATCTGTAAGGAAACCTGTGATTCTTTGGCTATGTAATCATATGTGTTTAACTGACCATTAAAAAAGGCAGCCATTTCTTTATAGTCAACTTGGCTAGACACAGAAAACCAGAATTTGTTTTTATTATTGTACTGTAATAACTATAGTACAGAACTGGACTATATTACTATAAGGGACATCTTTGGAGCACCACCTAGAAGGTCAGCTTTGAAATAATCTTTCGGTCTGCTGTTTCCCCTATGTGAGTAGATTTGTCATGAATTCACAAATAGCACAAGAAATTTGTTAATCAGTCTTTTTTCATAGGCTGTGAATCCAATTACATTTTGGAGAATGCCTTTTGCCTTAGATTTTTTTCTTCGTTCCATGAGGAATACAGAAATATCATCTAACCTGTTCAAATCTTTTATATGATATTTACATTTCCAAGTACTCTTCAAACCTGTATTTGGACAGCAAGTTGCCCATGAGCAAGCAGTTTGCCCTGGTGGCCAAGAAGGTCAACGGGATCCTGGGGTGCATTAGGAGGAGTGTGGCCAGCAGGCTGAGGGAGGTGATCCTCCCCCTCTGCTCTGCCCTGGTGAGTCCTCATCTGGAGTGCTGTGTCCAGTTCTGGGCTCTCCAGTTCCAGAGAGACAGGGAACAGCTGGAGAGGGTCCAGTGGAGGGCTAAAAAGATGATGAGGGGCTAGGAGCATCTTCCTTATGAGGAAAGGCTGAGAGAGCTGGGCCTGTTTAGCCTGGAGATGAGGAGCCTGAGAGGGAATCCTATCAATGCATACAAATATCTTAAAGGTGAGTGTCAAAAGGACAGGATAGGACTCTTTGCAGTGGTGCCTGGTTACAGGACAAGGAGCAACAGGCACAAACTGCAACACAAGAAATTCCATCTGAATATGGGCAAAAAATTCTTTACTTTGAGAGTGACAGAGCACTGGAACAGGCTGCCCAGAGGGGTTGTGGAGATTCTTTGTCTGGAGATATTCTTAATCCACCTGGACACAATCCTATGCTACTGGGTCCAGGTGAACCTGCTTTAGCACAGGGGTTGGACTAGATGATCACCAGAGGTTCCTTCCAACACCAACCATTCTGTGATTCTGTGATTTCAGTTTAGACATATCCAATAGAACACTGGCAAATAAATAACATTTTTAAAAGTCCAGATTCACCTGTTTAATAAATAAATACATTTATTTCACACGTGTAAACTCATCAATTTGAAGTTCAGAGCTGGACAGAAATAATTGAATGAATTCCATCTTCCCAATGGAAGACATCAATGTGTTTGTGTATATCATTTACCTCCATTTAACTCCTACTACACCTTTCCATGTGTCAGTCAGTTCATGGTTTGTTTTATTCAATGTTGAATCACACATTCTTGAATTCAATGAATACCTGTGAAGTTAACAAGGATAGTATTGATTTCTGTCAGGAATTCATTTCAGTATCCAAAGCTTGAGAGCAATTGTTGTTCAAGATACTTTCATATGAGTGGAAGGTTGTTTGAGTTTGCATGATTCTTCAGCATGCCTGACTTCAGCATAGCTGCATTCTTACATTAGGAAAGTTTAGTCACCTGGGCTGCCAGCTCACCCGCAAGTTTGGGGTTGCAAGGTAGTCAATAGGGAGGCTAAATTTGAGTGCTCTTCTTTGAAACACCAGACAACCTGGAAGTCAATGTACCAAACTCAAAAAGATAATTACATATTCCAGTTTTAGAGAATCATCATTGTCTGGCAGACTCATTTTGCCAGGAAATTCCTTCACTTCTGCTGACACAAGTCCTATTAATCTGTATAAATGATGATGTCTACAATATAGATGTCCAAATCTCAGCAAATTGTGTTAGATAGCATTATATTTAAAAGATACCTTTAGGGTTCATCTTGTCCTAGAGTAGACATACACATTCAATCAGACAAATTAGACTCTTTAAGTACTTACTGCTCTCCATTGACTAGAAAATGACCCTGTGATGACTAGCTGGAATGTAAAAGTCTGTGTTATAGGTGTCCACATTTGGATGAGATTCATGTCTTTCCAAGGATGGCTTTCCACTGCATCATCATATTGCCATGTGAGATGTCTTGTGTTCACTGAGACACTGCATGGTGCTGTCAGAAAACAGGATGACCTGAAAAATTACTTCAGGTAACTGAAACCCTGCCCAAGCTCCTGAATCATCTACTTAAATTTACAGATGGATTTATAGACTCTAAGAAGTAAAAGGAAATTCAATTTTACACAACAATTCAGGAATTGGAACAATTCTGAATGCCAGAAAAATTCAAGAGCACAAATGACCTTTGTAATCTGGAAAATGACATAACTTTTACAAACCAAAAGGTAAGGAATTTCTGGTGCTATCTCTTAGCCTACAAGAAAATATGCTTTGTGTATATATCAACTAAAGACTGTTTAAAGTTTCAACATAAACTACCATTTATAATGTGACTACTTATAAGTTTTTCTCAAATTTCACATTGTAAAATTTCAGTTCACCTAGTCCCATGTAACTTAAGACTTTCACAACTGATTTCTACCTTAGATCCCAGAAAACTTCTGAGGCAATTTACTTTACAGGATTCCTTAGGCCTTTCACTGTGTTAGAGGTTAAACTAGATATCTTCTTGAGAAGCCAACTGTGGAGGTAGTGGCAGTACCATTCTTTACGGAAAAACATTGTTATGGGGAGTTTAAATCTAGGTTTCAAGTCCTTCTCACTTCCTAGAAGATTAGCACCACAAAGCTTACACCCATGCTGAATACATCACCTGTGTAAACAAGTGTTCATCATTAGGCTGAAATTAGGCTGAATAGAGGGAATTCAAAAAAGGTGTCTGACTTTAGTACAATGACAAGGGCACCCATATATTACTGGGAGACTCCATATTACAGGGGCAGTTTTTCTTTCCATCTTGAAACAGTCACTATGAATTTCATTATATTCCAGAAAACTAGAAAACCATTGTCTTTCTCTTAGGGTGAAGCAAATATCAATGCAAAAATTCTAACCAGCAAGGAGAAAGAAGCTATTTTAATTAAATACAGAGAAAACAATAAAATGCTGAGAGAAATAAATAGGTTTTATGGGGGAGTCAGGAAAAATTGTCAACAAGAGGTACAAAAAAGACTAGTTCAGGAGAAACAGCTGGACTATACTACTTTGAGTACATGTTCTTTGGGACAGAGACCTTACATGCTGTGGGGAATCTAGCAGAGGCTTAGTCCCACATCATGATATTTGCAGCAACAAATTAAGAATTGTTCTGGAGATCTGGGGTAGATGAATGAAGGAAGAGAAGAAGCAGTACATAGACAAATGTAGGTTCAAAAGTTAAGAACTAGAAGTCATTTAGTAGGAAAGCTGAGATTAAAATTAGGAATTCAATGGGAAAAACTTTTCTGAAGATTGTAACACTAAATTTGAACAAAAAGCTACTCCAAGAAGTAACAAAGCAGAGACTTGGGGGAGGATGATCGACAAGTAAGAAGAAACTTCAGGAGATACAAAGCAGTAAGCTGTTGTGGAATACAAAAGAAGACTGGGACTGCCTAGAAAACAGAACCAAGAGCAAGTGTATTGCAGACAAAAAGGCCAACTATTCAAAATTTCTGCTTTTCTGGAGAAGCAAATAAAAACAGTATGACTCCACATGCTAGAATTTCAAGCTCAAAGTGAGTTTGTTTTTTAACTAAGAAAATAATACACACAGGCCCATCTGTGTTAAAGGAAAATTATTACATTTGCAAAGTTGAGCAGTAAAATTTAGGGAAATGCCATAACTAACATGCTGTCTAATTTAACACAGCTGCCTTCCTATAGACATAATAAGTGATGTTTCTAACTACTTGATGCAGTTTAAATGCTGTTATAGATATTACTGTTGATTTTTTTTATTAGATTTAATGGCATAGGTGGAAAAACAGACAAGACTTTGGATACGCATGTACAAAATTTGTACTTCTGCTTACATGATCACATCCTAATTTTTTCATGGTAGATTACGTGCAGAAACAGGAATATGATGTCACAGTCCAAGTAAATAAATACTACATAGGAGAAGTGTGGACATTTCAGCCTCTGTATTTCATATCTTCTGAGTGATAAAGGCAAAAAATTTATATCAATATCTTATTAGTTTACCAGTAATTATATAATCCCTCTTTCCAGAGTGTTTGACTTCTGAGTTGGGGTTTATTTTATTTATAGAAATGTAAATGGCCCAGAATTTTGACTGAAGCTACAGAAATGCACTTTAAATATGTAATGCCCTACATGATATTCAAAACCTGGCAATGAAGGTGTAAAAATCAGAAAAAGTAAATATTTTCATCTTTTTCTTGTTGCTTCAGTTTTCGTTCACATGGTATGAATACAAACATATTTACAAAAAATACAAACATAGTTTAGAAGTGCCATCATTACAACCTGACAGAAGAGCTTAAATAAAAATTTATAGTACTGTCTTTGGACCAAATATGCAGTAAGAAATTCCTAGGGCCTAGGACCACACTTTGAATGGTGTAGAGAAAGAAAACGTTGAAGAGGTGCTAATAAATGAATGCCATCTGTTATCTGCATTAAAAGAGGAAAGACCCAATTGAAAAGTAGTACATGATCACATAATTAAGGTCTGTTGCAGGTTATGTATATGACAGAAAATGAAAAGATTTTAGGTGTGATTTTACTTGTGACATTCCTTGATCTTTAGATGTTCAACTTCATAACATCAATAATGTGCTATTAACAAAGTCTTTGTGTGTAATGACATCAACATAGATATAGATGTCTGTCTTTGATTTGAAGTAATGATATTAAAGAAAATCATCATATTGAATATTCTACAGATTCATTTGGTGATATTAGAAACTACTACTATTGCATTTCTTTGAAACAGGAAAAAAGTATTGCTGGGAAAAGCAATGTTCTTGAAATTATTCTATATATGTGTGTGTATATATGTTGTATACATATCATACATGTGTATATAATCATTACATATGATTCCATTATACATATAATTACAATTAGTATACTTTAACAATTATTATATATCGATTCCATTATAAATATAATTACAATTAGTATACATTAACAATTATTATATATCATCCTTTACAATAATATTATGTTTCTGATCTTTGAGTCACACGACGACACTTCTGTTTATGATTGCAATATTCCCCTTTGGAATCAGAAAAATATCTCTGAAACTATATGGCTCTTCCAAATTTAATATCTATTTTTACTCAATTCAATTGTTGATATCTAGATATCCAAATTTAGATTTTTACAAAATGAAATTAAATCCACTTCAGTACAGCAATCAACTGGGAAAACAATTACATATTTCATATCTGGAATTACCTTGAAAGTAATTAAAAGTAGAAGACATATATCTGTATATATTTTTTTTTATCATTGTATAATAATATAAGAAAGTATGATTTATAATATCATAATATAGTATAATATGTTACATATCTATATATTTTTATCTAGAATGACAAAACAGTAAGTGACCTTCAAACTGGAAAGTAGGCAGACATTTATGGAGTAAGTGATAATCCTTTCTTGTGAGTCTTCCATTTCTAGCTCTGCAGATCAGGCTACATGAATTTAAAACTATGAAAACACTCTATATTTAAAAATTAATTTTCCATTAGTTGTAGCAGAGATTCCACCACTTCTTTTAATTAATTTTCAATTAAATATATGAATCTATGATGGACATTTGACTAGACTGAAAACTTTAAGATATGTGTTTAAGGTTTCACATTGGTTTGGGCTTCTTAAAGTAAAATATTTTTTTTTTTCTGGTTTTTTTTTTGGGTTATTTTGTTGGAGTTTTTTTACATTTATTAAAAGCTAGATTGGAAGATCAGGTTGTATTTCACTAAGTTACCATCAGTTGTATAGACAATCTTTGTCACAGTACCAGTTATATTTACCACTTTTCAAAATGACCTGTTTCCTGCATTTTAGAAGAGAATTAAATATACTAGGAAAGAAATCATCTTCAGTCATTATTCTTAATGATTTGGGGATGTGTTAATAAGACTGCCTCTGAGGTTTTTCCTCATCATTTGCAGCACTGCTGAAGTCCAGTCATGAATGTGATTACATCTAGGTAGAGAAAATATGAGATAATTTGATCAGTCAGCCGCAGTAGCGAGAGGAATAGGTAAGTTGGAGTGGGATAACCATAAGGGTATAAACCACTAATAAACTGCTGTAATCCTATAACATCAATACCTTTTCTCCTGACAGAGAAGAGAGATTATGATTTTCAATAATTTCTAATTATTAAAAGAGAAAGTTTTATACAAAAAATGTTCATGTAAAGTTTTCATCTGTTTTTCTAAAGAGCTTTGATACAACAAAATTGATACAGAATTTGGCATATTTTCTGAAGTCAGTCATAGCTGTGAGGAATGTAGAACACGTAACTTTATCTTCCCTTTACATGTTTGCAAAACAGCCTTTTCTTCTTACTGTCCCCACACACTACCAGCTACGAAGGTGCATTCTTGTCTTGTCTCCTTTCAGTGACTCACCCAGAAAACATTTTAGAAAAGCTGTATTATAAAGGAATTATATTTTTAAAATTTATGTGGTTAATCAGATGTCAGATTGAAAGTTTATAATTGCTATAATGGAAAAATGTAGGATGAATTTTAATTTTCAGTAAGTTCCACAGTTCACTTCTCCAGGTAATACCAACTATTAAGAATTTCTAAACATTCAAATGTGCCTTGCTTTATAACAGGAAAAGCAACTCTAGAAAAATATGAAAATCAAGTTTCTATGTAGAATATAGTTGCAACTCACAGAAACCAAATATGAAGAGAAAGGCAATAGTATGATTATCTTCCCCCTTCATACATCCTGACTGCATTAATAAACCTCTCGAACAGTTCAGCTTTGCCAGCCCGAAACCCTGCAAAATTCCTTGCACAACAGGGATGGAGAAATGGAGTGGCAATTAGCTGTGCTATTTATTTTGTACCCTTAAGCACATGATTCTTGCTATAGGCCCAGCTTAGAATAATGCACTGCATGAAAACTGCTTGAAACTGCGCCACTTTTCCACCTTCCACCTCATGGTTATACTGGTTTATTTATTTGTGTGTGCCAGGCAGGAACCGAACCATCATGTGCCCATCTGGAAAAACGAAAAAGCTGTTTTTCCTTTGCACCATATAATGAAACATAGAATAGAATAAAGGGGGGAAAAAAGGGGGGAAAAATCCTGGAGACTTTTTTCAAAGCTTTCTCTTTAGCAGAACAGAAAAGATCAGGATAATTTCAATTTAGGATAGATTAATTTGACATCTTTTAAATAAATAGTTACTCTGTTTCCTATTTGCTAGAGTACTGGAGTTAAATGTTCCTTTCACTACCTAAGAGGAGATGCGCATTTGTTTATGTTTACTAATTAATTATTTATGTTGAATGAAGAATGAGTATTATCCCTTGAAATATTCTTTTCTGTTCTTCAGAAACAACAACGAATAAAGGAAACTAAGAGGGAAAGTAATTCTTTGAATGTCTGTTCTTACTCTTAGTCATTAAACTGTTAACAATGGCCAAAGCTTGGAAAAGGACATTGGGGTGCATGAACATTTATTTTGATCCACTATATGCACTATATTCTTCTGAGACAATGACAAGAATTCTAAGTTTCTGTCAAGTTCACCTCAATATTTTTATGGAAAGTAGTTTTTATGAAAACACAACATATATTGCAGAACCCCATTCAATACAAAAAATCATGAAACACAACAAAACTAGTTTTCGTGCAAAACACTTGATTTGTATCAGAGGTAAACCAGACAATTGAGCTTTTGTCTCATCTTGGATGAATAGAATTTCTTTGCAAGAGGCATGCTATCAAATATTTACTATCAAATTTTTATGGAAGTGCCATATGTGCAGAAACATTTTGAAGAGTACATGAAAGATCAAATCCTCAGCTAGTATACACTCATGTTGTTTCTTTGTAATGGCCATCAATTTTTAGGAAAATGTACATTTTTGCAAATATACAGGTTGGTTGGTATAACTTTGTTATGTTAGTGTGCTTACATTAGTCATATGTTCTTGAGAGTTAATTCCCACTCCCAACAAAATTTTCTGCTTCATTCTGTTTAAAATGGTGAATAAAAAGTTTTGTGTCATTAGATGAAATAAACACTCAGCATTCTAGCTGTAAGCTTCTCAAAACAGTATAAGAAGTCAGTGCTGGTTAAGTATTCACATTAATAGATTTGCCACTAATGGCTTCTGTAAATTTATAGTAGGTGTACTTAGAATATATAAGATAGGTTATATGACACTTGTGATGTTTCATATTGAACATGAAATGAAGAAGGCAACAGATTTCAGCCATGAGAGTTAGTGGAAAATATTTTCTGGCAATCTATTTATTTGAGCTATAAGATTAAGATTACAGTTTTCATGAAATATTGAAGGCTCTTTGAATCATTTTTGGACAATGGAGAGTTAAAAATGAGCAATGTTTTTTGCATTTCTTTTTTAAATTCTGTATACATCTCAGGGTGACAGATATGCTTATATTCTGCAGAAATGTGCTTCTGAGTGACAGGAGCCTTGAAATGTTGTTTATGTGTTTAGCTCTGAATATCAAGGACATGATTTAGTAGGAAACCATCATGTTAACACCATTAATAGCATTTTCACCAACATTTATAATCCTATACTGAATAAGACCATTTACTCTAAAACAGACTGTACAGTATTTCCACGAGTCACTACCTTTTCATATGCTAACAAAAGTTAAAAGTTTCCTATTAAAACAGTCATCCCCAAGTAAAGAAATACATTAATTGATGAGAGTTCTGCATTGTAAACATGAAGGCATATATTTTTTTGTTGTTGTTGTCATTGCCAGAAATTCTGCTTGCATTTTCTATTATTAAAATGAATGTCAACATAGAGGAAAGTATGTTCCTGCTGTCACAGGGTGTATGGTTAGACTACATCTGAACATTGTTTTTCAGGGAGAAGTGTTCGATGATTTGATCACCTGTCAGATGTGTCTCTGTGAAATGTCTTGCAGAGCCTTCAGTTCTCTCTCTGTTACCATCTGTGAAGCAAAGAACAAAGTCCCCTTCCCTATAAACTATGCTGGCATAGAAAAAAATCAGACATGCATTTGGGGCTTTTGTTGTCCAGGTGGAATTCTTGTTTCTTACACAGAAACATACAAAATCACTATCACTGTTGTTTTTTTTTTTTTTTTTTTTTTTTTTGCTGTATGTTTGCAAACCAATATCTAGTCATATATTTCTATAATCTGCCATACGTCTCCTGTCTGGGTTTTTTTGTTTGTTTGTTTGTTTTTTATTCTTTAGAGTTTCCAAAATTCTTTGCACAGGTATATCACTACAATGACATACAATGCATGTTTCTGTAATGTAATGTTTTATGTTAAACCACTAAAGTTGGAACATGCTAATGTTCTTAAAATGATTACCCGTTGAGTTTATTGAATTGTTCTTTCAGTAGAATAGGGGTTTGCATTTTAAAACTAACAACAACATTGATTCATGCTCAGTCAAGACACAATAAGCTACTGTTATCTATACTGACGCTCCATACACCTGTATCATATCACAGTTTATCCAACTTCCTTACCAGAAGAAAATATTTCAACTGTATCCTACTATAACTTACAAAGATCTCCCATGTTCTCTATAGCAAGAGAAAAGAAGCATATAACCATGTTTTGCCAACCCAGAGAAAACTCTGTGAAGTTGTCAAATTCTGTGCTTGCTTTGTTAGGGCTAAGGGACACCTTGTTGCTTTGCAAATATTAATTAAAGACAGAGACAGTTTTCAGTAATAATTGTGCTTAATAACATGCTCATCTGTATGTCCAGTTATCTATGTTAATCTGAAATTGATGGGTAACAAAACTCTGCAACTAACATTTATTCAATTTTTTGCTTTTTTAGATAAATAGCTAGCAAATGCACTATCCCCCAACTACAGACTCACTCTGTCTGACTCTGTTAATATCTAAATATTTGTTTCAAAAGAGAACATTATTTCCTTTGGAACACCATAAATTTACTCGATCTACTTTCAGGAAGGTAATCCAAATTTTTGCTCCAAATCAGAAACAAAAGGGATATAGGTCTTTCCCAGGAAATTATCCAAGTCAGTGGGTAAAAGGTAACAAGATCTTTTTGCTGAAACTCTTTCAGACAATGCCTGACTCAATAACCATATTCTGAAGACTTTAAGTGACTGCTCTGTGGGCAAGACCACTTGATCATTAAGGGCTTTCACAACAGACAGTGGCTTTTTTCAGAATCTTGATCAGTTTATACAAGGTAGGTTGATGCTGTCAAATATCAGAAGGTAAGCATAACTGGAAGAAGAGATGAAGGAACTGAAATGTTTCATATTAATTTTTTGATAAAGTAAATGCAACTGTCTGGGAGATCCCAGTGGCTCCAGGATTAGGCAGCTGGTGAGTGTGTTCATAGAGCAGTAGGTAGGTGCCTTATTGCCTTTGTGGCATCAGCCATAGACAAGTAGATGTTTAAGTTACACCAGCTAAATTTAAAAATTAGAACTACTCGTATGTCTTTTAAGAGATCTTTCTGTGGAATTCTGTGTTTTTAGCAAGGGATGTTACACCAAACACCAAGCCATGTGCCTGCACATTCTGAACACAGAAATCTTAGGATTTTCAAAAGTAAAATCAACATTCAAAAGGGATTCTCTTTATTTAAATAGACTTATTAGAAATTTAAAGCAGATGAAGATGGTTTCAATGAAATGAATAAATAATTAAGGCAAATCTGTATACTTGTCAGAAACTCATATTAAGAATTAAGAGAAGGTAGACAGTCTTCTGACAGATCTGTTCCTTTTTTATAGCTAAAGGTAAAGTTATTTTTTTTATGCTTGATATTCTTTTCAAGTTTATGTGATCAAACCAAAAACTAAAAAATGTTGCCAGGTAACTTACACTGGTAATAATCATAACCTTTAATCACAGATAAAAAGAATGATACAATGCTGTTTATTAAAAAAAAAAAAAAAAAAAAAAAAAAAAAAAGTGGGCTTGGTATAAGATGCAAGTTATCATGCTTTAAGCAATTTTAAACATTGATTTGACTGTGAAATACAATAACAGATTGTGCTTTGCAAACTGGTCACTAGCAGTGCATTGTCAGTAGGCCTAAACAATCGTCCCTGAGCATTGTAGGACTGAGTTTATCAATAACTGAGCTTGTTAGTTAAAAGCTGGCTAAGACTCGAGTATTTAAGAAGATTGCTGCTATAAACCATATCATTTTTTCTTTAAATATGCAAGGCCTTATTCATTAAGGGCTTTTGCAACATCAGAATATGATGCTGTTTTGACAAATGGCTAGGGCCTTGACCTTGCAAATGCTTGCAGTGGGCTCTTTGAAAAGTACCTAAGGGAATCAGGTAATCAACTTCCATATACAAAGTCCATATTCTCTGTAGGGCATCAACACACTACTCAGCCATTCTCAAGCCATGATGAAATTGTGTGGATTGAGATTCTATGGGTTAGAGATCTTGGCAAGAATCATGTGCTTCAAATGCTGTGCTTGTTAGGTACTGATGTATCTCATTCTACATTAGGCAGTACACCTTCATCCATAGCAGAAGTATTCTTTCAAATCTGGCCTTGACAGAATAAGACCATGAAGTCACAAAGATGATCAAAGGACTGCAGAATGTGCCCTGTGTGGGAAGATTGAGGAATTCTTTTCACCACAGAGAAGAGAAGATGCAGTGGGGACCTCATCACAGTATTCCAGTACTTAAAGAAGATAGAAGCTTTCTCTTCACAAGGAGTCACTCCTCTGCCACATGAAAAAGACAAGGGGAAAGATGTACAAGTTGCATTCACAGAGGTTTCATGTCAATACAAGAAAGAATTTTTTTATACTGAGAACAGTCAATCACTGGAACAACCTCTGCTGGGACATGGTAGAGTCACGATCCCTGGAGGCCTTCCAGATGCAATTGAACAGGTTGCTAAGTAATCTATTCTAGGCTCCCTTACCTATGAAAGATTGGATCAGATGATCTTTTGAAGTTCATTCCAACCTGAGCCATTCTAAATTTTGTGAATCTAAGACCCTATACTATTTTTTTTTCATAGAAGTTCTGTTTTCTTCAAAGCTTCCTAAGCCACAGCAGGTTTTTTTGGTTCTTATTTCCTGAAGAATTATATTATAAAGAAGGATGTTGTCTCATATGTTCTCTCCCTAGTTCTATTCTGCTCCACAGGATCAAAGATGTCCATTTTTTCTTAACAAATTTTTAATGGTCACAAAGGCCAAGACCACGGGAAGGTCCTAAATCATTCTATGACTTACTCTAGCTGTACATTTTGACCTTTGTATTGCTTATCCTTCAATTGTACCTTGCTCATACTGTGAGGCATTTTGTAGCATGTGTTCTTCAAGGTGAGAAGAAAATATTTTTATGGCCTTTCTATGTTTAATTTCTTTTCACAGACTGAATAGCATGTAGAGAACTAGAAACAGTGTTCAGGCAATCCCACTCAGGGCTTAAAGATGAGCTATTGGAATCATATATGGTGTTCTAGCAAGAGTAAAAGGGAATTTTACTATAGGTACCTTACTCATCCAAGACAGATGACCAATGAATAGTGACATGAAAATGCTTGACTTGACCATTTCAATACTATGTATCACCAAGACAAAGAAGAATGTTGAAATCAGGAAATTAATGAAATATGAAATTAAAAAGAAAATAAATGCAATTGATAATTGAGGCCTAATAGCTGGGATAGCTAAACAGAAGACATTCTGCATTTTATTCTGCCTTAAGTGTGAACTTCAGTGTTTCACTTCCAGGTGTGTAATCCAGTAGATATTTATCCTGCTTTTGTCTCTACATTCCTTACATAAATTAATAGGAAAGAACCTTTTCTTTAAAAAAAAAAAAAAAACAACAACTCCCTAAGCCCCCCACCCCAAACTTAAAAAAATACGTTCACACATGTTCACATAAGCATGCACTGCTACTATTTGGTAATAATGTAAAATGACAATATATTTGGCTTTTCAGCCAATGATTTCCCATAAAGACATTCTAATTGTTGCTCAGGTGCAGTGGAAGTCACACTCAGAGAAAACTTCTCTTACTTCACATATTTTCATGTTGGTATTACATGCTGCTTAGTAAGCATGCCAGAAGTGAAAGTACAGCAGCATCTGCAGCATGTTCTTTTCATTCACCCTCAGAAGGATGTCAACCCTGCTTGCCAGGGCATCAAATTATCAGCTTCTCTATCACTATCACGTTGTCTTTTTTCTTCCCCCTGTTCTGTTTTCTCCAGGAACATAATATTAGGAAACGAAACACTGATGTTATGTTACGTTATGAATCAGTTGAAGTAACAGTAAAGTTGCAAGACTGGCAGCATTTTTAAAGTCTTGTCTTCCTGCTTTATGGGTGTTTTTTGACAAAGTAATCATAAGAATTTATAACTGGCCTGTGCATGACCATCTAAATTTTACAAGAACTGAAAGAGATATTCCACAAATATGCTACATCATTTAACATCTTGAATGTGTTTAAAAATAATAATAATAGAAATGCCTAATTATATTGTCATCACAATAGACCTAGAAAAACAAATTGAATATTTGTATGTAATTGGAAGATCACATAGGTTGATACCTAGCTCTGGGCCTGGTGTCAATGGCTGAATTTTGGTTTTTTGGATCAGTTTACACAGCACCAGTCCTGATGGCAACAGATAGGGTTCACCTGTCTCAAAGGGGGAAAAGGATTCTAGGTCAGGAGTTAGCAGGGTTGATTGAGAGAGCTTTAAATTAGATTTGAAGGGGGAAGGCAATGAAACCAAGTTTATCAGAGATGAGCCTGGGGGTGGCATGCCAGTGTTAGAGGAGAGACTGGTATCACATCACAGCTGAAGTGCATCTATGCCAATGCCCAAAGCATGGGCAGCAAACAGGAGGAATTGGAAGCCATTGTGCAGCAGGAAGACCATGATGTAACTGCCATCATGGAAACAGGGTGGCATAACTCTCACAACTGGAGTGCTGCAATGGATGGTTACAAACTGTTCAGAAGGAGTAGGCAAGGAAGGAGAAGTGGTGGAGTAGCTCTGCATGTTAGGGAGTGTTTTGACTGACTAGAGCTTAATGATGGTGATGATAGGGTCAGGTGCTTATGAGTAAGAAGAGAGAAGGTCAACAAGGCAGATATCATGGTGAGAGTCTGTTACAGAACATCTAACCAGGATGAAGAGCAGACAAAATATTCTATGAGCATCTGGAAGAAGTCTCACAATTGCTAGCTCTCATTCTTGTGGGGGACTTCAACTTACCAGGTGTACGCTGGAAATACAATACAGAGGAAACGGAAAATAGTCTGGGAAGTTCCTGGAGTGTGCAGAAGACAACTTCCTGACACAGCTGGTGAGTGAGCCAACCAGGGAAGATGCCCTGCTGAACCTCTTGTTTACAAACAGGGAAGTGCTGGTGGGTGATGTGGTGGTCAGAGGCCATCTTTGGCATAACGATCACAAGATGATGAAGTTTTTGATTCTCAGAGAAGTAAGGAGGGGGGTCAGCAGAACTGCTACCTTGGACTTCCAGAGGGCAGACTTTGGCCTGTTAGGAGCCTGGTTAGACAAAGTCCTTGGGATGCAGTCCTGAAAGATTAAAGGGTCTAGGAAAGCTAGACATTCTTCAAGAAGGAAATCTTAAAGGCACAAGAGCAGCCTGTCCCCATGTGCCAAAAGGCAAGCCAATGGGGAAGGAGACTGGCCTGGGTGAACAGAGAGCTTTGGCTGGAACTCAGGGAAAAAAGCGGAATTTACCACCTTTGGAAGAAGGGGCAGGCAACTCAGAAGGACTATAAGGATGTTGTAAGGTCATCCTCAGGGAGAAGACTAGAAGACAAAGCCCAGCTAGAAATCAGGCTGGCCACTGCCATAAGAGATAACAGAAAATGTTTTTACAGGCTGAGGTACTTAAAGCTTTCTTTGCCTCAGTCTTTAATAGCAAGACTAATTACCCTCAGGGTACTCAGCCCCCTGAGCTGGAAGACAGAGACAATGAGCAGAATGAAGTCCCCACGGTACAGGAGGAAACAGTTAGTGACCTGCTAAACCACTTGGACATGAACAAGTCTATGGGGCTGGATGAGATCCACTTGAGGATACTGAGAGAACTAGAGGAAGAGCTCACCAAGACACTTTCCATCATTTATTAGAAGTCCTGGCTAACTCAAGAGGTCCCAGAAGACTGGAGGCTAGCCAATGTAGTGCTTGTCTATAAGAAGGGCAGGAAGGAGGATCCAGGGAACTAGAGGCCTGTTAGTCTGACCTTGCTGCCAGGGAAGGTTATGGAGCAGATCGTCTTGAGTGCCATCATGTGGCACATGCAGGAAAACGAGACCCAGCCAGCACGGGTTTATGAAAGGCAGGTCCTGCCTGATGAACCTGATCTCCTTCTACAACAAAATGCCCCACCTAGTGGATGAGGGCAAGGTTGTGGATGTTGTGTACCTGGACCTTAGTAAAGGCTTTGACACAGTCTCCCACAGCATTCCCCTGGAGAAATTGGCTTGGATGGGTGTATTTTACTGTTGTGGTTTAACCCCAGCTGGAGACTAAGTACCACACAGCCACCTGCTCATTTACCCAATTTCCCGTGCCCCTCCAGCCCTCTTGCTGGCAGGGCTTGAGGAGCTGAAAAGTCCCTGACTTAGTATAAACATTACCTAACAACAACTGAAAACATCAGTGTGCTGTCAGCATTGTTCTCCCACCAAATCCAAAACACAGCACTGTACCAGTTACTGAAAAGAAAATTAACTCTATCCCAGCTGAAACCAGGACATCTATGCTTGGTAAAAACCTCACTGGTTGGCCAAGGCCAAAGAGCAATAGTGAATGGAATTACATCCAGCTGGCAGACGGTCACAAGTGGTGTTCCCCAGGGCTCAGTATTGGGGCCAGTTCTGTTTATTATCTTTACCAATGGTCTGGATGAGGGGATCAAGTGCACCTTCAGTAAGATTGCAAATGACACGAAGCTGGGGTGGGGGGTGTGGTGTGTTGGTCTGCTTGAGGGTGGGAAGGTTTTACAGAGGGACCTGGACAGGCAATTGATTGGCTGAGGCCAATTGTATGAAGTTAATAAGGCCAGGTGCTGGGTCCTGCCAGGTTACAATAACCCCAGGCAACACTATAGGCTTGGGGAAGAGTGGCTGGAAAGCTATCTGGTGGGAAAGGACCTGGGGATGTTGGTTGATGGCCAGCTGAACATGAGCCAGCAGTGTGCCCAGGTGGCCAAGAAGGCCAACAGCATCCTGGCTTGCATGCAAAACAGTGTGGCCGGCAGGGCTGGGGAAGTGATTGTCCCCCTGGACTTGGCACTGGTGAGGCCGCACGTCAAATACTGTGTTCAGTTTTGGGCCCCTCACTACAAGAGGGATGTTGAGGTGCTGGAACGTGGCCAGAGAAGGGCAACAAAGCTGGTGAAGGGTCTGGAGCTCAGATCTTATGAGGAGCAGCTGAGGGATCTGTGGTTGTTTAGCCTGGAGAAAGGGAGACTCAGGGGAGACATTATTACTCCCCACAAGTACCTGAAAGGAGGCTGGAGGCAAGTGGGGGTCAGTCTCTTCTCCCAGATAACAGTGACAGAACAAGAGGAAACAGACTGAAGTTGCATCAGAGGAGGTTTAGATTGGATATTAGGGAAAATTTCTTCACAGCAAAGGTGGCAAAATACTGGAAAAGGCTGCTCAGGTAGGTGGTGGAATCACCATCCCTGGAAGTGTTTAAAATGCATGTACATGTGGTGCTTAAGCACGTGATTTGATGGAATTCGCAGTGCTAGGTTAATGGCTGGACTTGATCTTAAAGGTCTTTCCAACCTGAATGATTCTTTGATGTATTATATATTGATTAGATCTAACTTTGATGGTAGTTATTGGAATACCAGTAGAATGAGACTTTTCTGCCAAATTTATACAGAAAATTTGAAACAAAACAATGAAAGTATGTTTGAAGACACATTGTAACTGTAGTCTTATATATGATAAATGGAATGGGAAACTCAGAAAATGTACCATTTATTCCTAACAAAATGGATTTACTACTACAAATATTTCATCCAAGAGATATTTTGTCTTAAAATGAATGAATATTATTTACTTACATATTTTATATGCATAAAAATATAGATGTATATACTTTATATGTATTTTATATATACTTGCCTTATTTAAATATGTATCAGTTATTGATTCCTTTAATTTTTTTATTGAATGTGGTATGTATTTCATTCCAAAATGTAGTAATAATAAGGTGTAAATAAATTTTAGTTAACTGTACCTGGAAGAATGCAAAAATGAAATTTAAAAAGCAGATTTAATGTAAAATTATAAATGTGAATTTGTTTAAAGATCTTCAGAAACATTAACTGGTGTTCATCAGTCTGACTTCATAGGATTTCATTCATAAATTCCAGGTAGGGAGAGTTCTGCTTGACTCTGGAGTTTACCTTAAAGTCTTGGGGTAGTTTGGTGAGTCTTTAATACATAAAACCAATCTGATGCTACAGACATTCAATTCTTGAGTAAACCAAATGCATGTAACAGTATTTCTGAGAGCTAAAAGTCTTTTCCAGAATTGGGGGAAATTTAAAAAATGCTGTAACTGGAATATCTTTATGAACTTTGAAACCTCACTGACCTCATTAATTCACTGAGGAAAAAGAATGTGATACTCAATTTGGCAAGCAAAAACATGAACAAAATGAAAAAATATTTTAAAAAGACATGCTAGTAATTCTAGTTTTGTTTTATGCTTTCATCCTCTACTACACTTCAAAATACGATATTTTTATTACTGGCAGAATTTTCAGGTCAAACTTCATGACAAATATAATGAGTAAACATCAGTCAGAGATGTTTGTGGTACATTTAAGATACATGCTCACTGAAGTTTTAATTTTTTTTTCTAAAGAAAAATGTTTATGTAAAGCTGATTCTAGAAATCAATCTTCATTCATAGCTCTGTGGTAGAAAGATTCATAAAGCACTTTTTTCTTTGACCTGCAAAATCAAATCTGTCACAATATATTGATAAGTATACCTGGATACACATTGCAAATACAACTGGATATTTTGTTCCAAAACCTAATTTGAAAACTCATCGATACCTCCATTTAAAATAATACTACATCCAATTGGAGCCAAAACAGGTGTGAATGGAGAGAGACTGTGGATTAATAACGTAACCTTTCACTCCTTTGTCTGAGGTCAAAATTGCCTGAAGCAATGCTTGAATAAGGCATATGGCTACAATCCATTTTAATCTAAAATGTTAAATATTTTTGCACACGATTTGTAAAGGCAGAAATCTCATTCTGATGTAATTGTCTCCTCTTCCTGTGGTGGTCCAGGAATATGTTTTCTGGTACTGGAGTGGAACCAGATTCTTTGCAAATCTGTTCCCTAACAAATCACATAGAAGTGTCCTGAGAAAACATAAATTACTGAGAAACAGACTAATCTGACAATGTAAATCCTTCCTTCCATGAAATGATTACACAATATTTAGAAGGAACCCAGAGGAGAATCCAAAAGACATAGTTTGTTTGAATTCATATATTTTCTGGATTTGTTGTTTATGTGTGTGTTTGTTTAAATACTACTCTTTCAGTATATATTCGAGACTATGCAATGTCAGCTCACAGATTAGGGGGCCACTAAGTGACATTGTTCACATACATTTTTACAAGTGAACAGATTTTCTGTTTCCTCCTGCATTATGGGGAAAAAAAAAAAAAAAACCCACAAAAAAACCCCCAACACCAAAAAGAGTATTCTGAAGATAAATTAGTTTTCTTGCTTGCTTTTCATAAGACAATCTCTTTATGCAGAATTTTTTAACCGTAGAAAAAAAACTACTTAGAAGGTATTTGTTTAGATGGTACCCTGTTATGTCCACCGGACTGACTAGAAAAAAACCTTGTTATTCTTGTTTCAGGTAGAACATTGGTGTCTTATATTACGTGAATGACCTTCCAAGAAACAGAAAATTGAGTTGGAAAAGTGCCTTTTGATGGTAGGCTTCACATGATTTCTATGGTTAGGGGAACCCTTTTATTCTGTATCTGTGTGTCTAGTACATGAGCTTCAGTTTTTTAGGCAAGTTCTAAAAGTCATTGGTACATAGGCATGGTCATCATATCACAGTTCTTAGCTCTATTATACATTTTCAAAAGCACAGGCCTCCTGACTAAAAACAGAACAGTACATTTCATTATATCTGTACAAGGAATATTGATTGCATTTTACCCATGCATGAGATCAGGGACCCATTAGCACATGGTGAAAACAAACATCTAGAACTTAGTTAACTTGGTGTGTTACACTTTTATACATATAAATCTAATGATAAATTATTAAGCCTGTATTAATGGAGCCTTATAAAATATTGTGTGCGATCAGGAAATACCAGAATACAAAAGTTGTAATTTCCATGTAGAAAATCATAATAATTAATAATATAGAATTAGCATACCACTGACGTAGAAGAGAAATAAAAAATGCTTACAGTGCAATGAAGTTGTGTATTTGATTTTTACTTCAACATGAAGTTAAATATTGATCATAATTGGGGAAAGAATTCCAAACCCAAAAGCCTTCTTAGATCTTTAATGTCCATAAATAGATAGGACCTTGAATTAAAGAGTTCTTGGACAGGAAGCACCTTTATTAGCAATTTCCCCTAACACTGGATCTGAAACAAAAGCAATTGAAGGCTTTTTTTCCTTTTTTTTCTGCCATTGATTTAATTTGGCTGGCTGCCAAGGTGTAGAATCAGCATGGTAAAATCCAGGACAGGAAGACGAATTAAACAATACACGAGTTAAAAAGACCCACTGTGCTGAGTCAGTTCTGACTTGGAAGTACTGATTCACCAGAATCACAGTTTGTTGTATTATAGAAAGTTTCTTGGTTTAGATACTGACAAAATTCAACCTTGCACAGAGTTTAAGACATGACAAGAAGATCAAAGGACAAGATAATGTTGCTACAAGTCAGAAGAGATTAATATATATTAATATTAACTAAGAAAAGCTAACATTCTGGAAAAGCGGGAAACATTTGTAGGACACCAGAGAGGTTTGGAGTAGCTGGTACCTGAAAATTTAATGTTCAAAGAGTTGCCTCATTTCTGGGAGTACACATAGGAGAAATTATTTGGTAATGATTTCCCAATTTCAGAATATAATATAATATTTTAAATATACTATATTCATAATATTCTAAATATTCTATTATATTGTTGTTTTAATATAATATTATATGATAATATAAATATTATGGTGTGTACTATTTATAATATTGATATCATGTAGCTATAATATTTTGTTATAATATATAATTCTGTTAATATAATTTCAGTGTTTCTTCTTCACTTTCCTGTTTGGTATTTTTTTAGGATTTACTGCTGTTTCACTGATAGGCATATATCATAGATGTGCATACATACATGCTCTTTCTCTCTCTGTCATATACACACATGTGTAAAACCAGTTATTAGTAGTCTTCAGACATTTGATGGGTTAGCATAACTGAAAAAAAAAAATCATGCAATACTTGTCTAAATATATTTACCTTCAGATAGTTCTAGATAACTATAAGGAAACAGGTTACAAAGCCACTATCAAGACACTCCCACACACATCAGAAAAATGTTTTGTTCCCATCCTTGAGAAATATTTAAGAAAAGTATGTAGTTAAAAATCTGTTGCAGAAGGTAGAGACAGATCAGGAAAGTGGGAACAACATACAAGGGAAACAGATTCCTCAAGAAAATGAAAGCAGTAATGGATGGTACAGAAACAAACTGGGAAAAGAATAAGAAAGAAAATCAGGACTATTTAAACTTTGGAACAGAGGAAAGACTACAAGACCATCTGGTATGATCAAAATAAAATCAACAAGCAGTGACATATGTTCTATAAACCTTAATTGCACAAGGCATGTTCATATCAAATGTTTGCCTTTACGAATGACCAGCTAGCTTGCCCTATAGTGCTTTAGTGTTCCTTGGTACCGAAACTACTTCTTTGCTGTTTGTGGAAGGTTGAATATTTCACATAATTAGTGAGTGTTGTCAAGCCAGAGCAAAGCAGTGCAGTAGCTGGCTGACTGCCCAGAAGTAAAAACAGAATAGTAAAATCTTGCAAACAGGACAAGAAGAGAAGTTAAACAAGAGACAAATCCTCTATTTTTTGGCACCTACTTAACTTGGCAAACTGGGAAATTACAGATGGAAAGTAAGAAAAAAGAGAAAGTTATGGAAAAATAAAAGTATGCAGTCAGATAACTTTACAATATTCATCATCCCATCAGTCTTTGGATAGCAGCTACAGCAAATGACATACAATATACTAATGAAAATGAATCTCTTCAAACTAGAAGTTCCTGAGATAACTAAGCCCAATGGATCAGGGAAGACATTACCAGATACATTCATACTAAGTCAGGCTATTCAGAGAGAAAAAGAAGTCAATTTGATTCTATGTTGATTGAGCAACAAAAGAAGAAAAAAAGTTGCCAGCTCAAAAATATTATTATACAAGCTTTTTTAGCAAATTCTGTAAAGAAATGAAGCATTTGGAATATAGTTTTTTTCCTGGACAGCAGTATGGAGATTGATGTTTGTATTAGTATTGAAGCTTGACATAATTAGTCTCATTTTGTCTATTTTTGTCACATACTTTTTCCCTTTTCTGTAAGGCTGTGCGCTCTTCTTTCACTTACTTCTGGTAAGAAGCTACCTTGTAGGCCTACAGCTTTTTTTTTTTCCCCTTTCTTATGCCCTATATTAAGATATGTAATGCTTGAAGGATCAGATTCTTGCTCTTACTGTTATCTTTTCTGACAATTTTAGAAGTCCAAGGGATAAACATGGACTGTAATGGCTGTGGATAGTATTTTCTTTATATAAGGGCAGTGTAGAACAAAACCACATTTTAATAGCCTAATATATATATTATAATTTATATATTATATATTTATATAACATAAGAGTATACCAGAGGTAAGAGCCAGTGTATTGGTGACAAAAGTGTTCTTAATTTGTAACCTATGACACCAATACGGCTTTGATAGCTGAAAGAAAGAGTAAGACATTTACAATTTGCTGTGCTGGACATGAACAATACAAGATCTTCTCCTATTTTCTCCCCAAGCCGTTAACCTTCCAATAAAGGTATTTTCAAAAGCCACAGGTACCTGATCCAACAGCACTATACATGTATGCTGGATTATTCAGGCTAGGCCTACATGCAGGCCACTTACATACATACACTTCATGTTTACTAGGTAAACTTGCCCATGTGATATTTTTTAAAAGCTTGCAGATAGAAAGAGATATTTTAAACAGCTAGCAACATGTGTGTATGAGTGACTGATCACCAGTGAATGCATACAGTCTAGAACTTAAGTTTGTGTGATCTTTTCTGTGCTTGCTTGTGATATTAATGATCTCTGTGTCAATGCTTTGATTTCAAAATCTCAAAAAATTTTGGTAGCTACTTCTGTATACACAGAGATTACAGAAGGCTGTAGCACAAATACTGCTATGAATAAATTCATTTTAATCAGAAGTTATTCAAAACACCTGACAATTTATTGAAAAACTCCATCTGTGTCTGAAATTTTTGATTGAATTAAATCATGCATATTGTAACTTTATAGCCTCCTGTGCTGTGAGGTGTATATTACCTGATTAGACAAAAACCAAGCCAATATAGCATGAGAAGGGCCACTCAGATTGTTCCCTAAATTGCTTAACAGCTACTATAAATTGTGAAAATAGTTCCTCTTTTTTATTTGTTTTTTTAATTAAAAAGGAATATTCTCCAAGATCACCAGCAACTTCAGAGAAAGGCATTTCTGAAACACTTGCAGAATCTTGGCATATGTTTTGATTCTACTCTGTCTGGTTACATTAGACTGTGTAATAGGGTGAAGGTTTTACCTACTATCACACTCAGGAGATTAAGCACAATATGGTCCTTCCATATGGTATTTGCGCCTAAAAACCAATGAGATTAGAATGCCTATGCTGAACATCACTCCATATGTTCATCAGAATAGCCCATAGGTCTTGATAGAACTAGAGATTTTTAAGAGATTTAAACTAATATCTTTAGTAGTGCCTCACACTGCCAATAATTATTGTTTCACACACACCCTCCCCAATTACGCTATTATATGTTATGCTAATGGTTATTTTCTTTGTTTCCAGTATGTATTCTTCTCTGTTCAATGAGCATAATTATTTCACTTCTATACTGGAAAATTTCTATTCTATTTAGGAAAAAAAATAACCTGGTTTGCACTTCAATGTACAGTACTTCTAAAGCAGAAAAAGAACACAAAGTAAGTCAACAGTTCACATTGGTTAGTAAACTGAATCTTTGCAGTCACATCTAATTTCGTGCCTCATATTCTTCACATTTAATCTTGATACTGAAGTCATGTGGCAACATCAGCTTTATCCCTATAACTTACAGAATTAGAGAACAGAGAAATCACAGGTTTTGGAAAACACGCATCCAACTCCAGAAGTAATATCCACAGCTCTCCCACTGATGAAAGGTCTCTTTCATCCTCCCAGCCCTGAGAAATTAGTGTATTCTGAAACTTGAACATTATTTTCTAACTTTTTTTATTGCCCAGCAATTTAAGAAAAAATCCAACAAATGTCTCTCTTCTGTCTTAGGTGAAACTCTGGGGTTTTTTTTCTTTCCTACTGGACCAGAGTAAAAGGGTAGGAATACTAAACTTATACCCTGAAGGCAAGGAGGCTAAGAGTGAGGCTAGAACAGTACAGTCAAAGAAGATAGTTTTACACTTTGCTGAAGGAAGGCAATGGTTGCACAGGTTTATGTTTGTGTAAGTTGTTATAATAAGACTTCATCTTACACCAAGTTGTCTCATTACCCTTTGCAACTGTTTGGGTTGTTTATTGCATTTCTGGGGGGAGGGAAGTCTGTTTTCTTGTTGGTCATGTTTATTTGTTGCTCTTTTCTTTTAGTTAGCCCTTTTTCTGACTGGATATTGGATGGAGTGGTACCTTCTGTTCCACTATTTTTGCCTCTCATTCTTCCACCATTATCTTTGGCTAACTGAATCAAACACCCCTTCCCTTGCTCTCCTCCCCCTCCCCCCCCCCCCCCCCCCCCCCCCCGTGAAAAGACAATATTAATAATCTCTCTCTCTGCTGAAATATAAACTCTTTATTTTTTGTCTGTACTAGGTTAGGGAACATATTCTAAATCCTTCTGCAGCAATTATGTTTATTTGCTTTGGACCAACAACCCAATATGTAGCAAAATACCTTTTAATTTGTGAAGAACAGCTTTCAAAATGTTTCCGTAGAATCCAAACACAGAATGAGTATTTAAAAGCCTTGTCAACACATACATATATAATATATATATATACACACATATATATGTAAATAATTTTGCTTTCTAATGGTGATACATTTTGAAAGTCACTTATGTCTTATTCACTAGGATTGTTTAGGATACACTTTGTTAACATTCTGTCATCTCATTTAACAAGAGGCGTAAATGTGAATGAACACAAAGAGCCACTGATATTAATAAAGATGACTGTCACTCAAAATGCCTTTAGGTGTTTAAAATAAGATATTTAATGGTTCCTTGATAGACATAAAAACCTAATATTTAATTTGAATTATGGTTTTCTGAATTACTGTATTGCAGAAGGAAATATCTCCACTCCATTGGCTTAAGGTATTTTTACTTTGCACTACTAATCTTACCTAAAAAAGGGATTATTTTACACATCATTGCAATCTTTACAACAACCTAAACAGAATTCCTTTCAATGCTGCTTGCAGGTATCATTTAGGAGTAATAACAGAGTGGGTTTTATAGAGAATATCCCATCATACAGTATCTAGTAATTTTCCTTCTCTGTCTTGTATCTTAAAGAAGGATTTTCATTTTCAGTTGACTCTTTCAACTATAAGAATTCAAACTTATATTTCTTTTATTCACTTTAGCCCGATGACACAAAATTGGAGCTATTCATGATTCTGTTCAGCAACACAGTCATTTTATTATTTTTTTCTATGTCTCTGATGCATTTTTAATAGCCATATCAGTACAAAGAGATTGAAAGTAACACAAAATAACAGGGTGGTGGAAGCCAAATGCAAAATCAATATAACAGATTCTCACAGAGTATTTAAATACAAGACAGTTCTCTCTGTAAATAAAATAAATAGATAAATAATCTTTGTGACCTCATTTTTGCACAATTCTTGATTTTGGTTTTGTTTTTTCTATTAAAAAAAAAAAAAAAAGAAATATGCCTGGTCTTGCTGTAGTGTGATCAGACTATGGCAGCTCTCTTCTTTAAGACAACTTCTATTGCTGTAGTAGGAGGATACAGATTAATTAGTTATTGCAGTTAAGTTATGCATAAGTTCAGGCTACTTAGAATATAACCATACCTTTGTGAACTAAAAAAGAAAGTGTCACATAGGTACCATATTTAAAAATCACATTCATACCTTGCTGACCACCTCAATAAATCAGATATTCCGCCACTTGATTACAAAATTAATTTGGAAACTGCAGGAGGTATAAGTAAATCTGTAAAAATAGTAGTAAATATATAATGGAAAATTTTTACAGTTTGGCCTCCCTTTATGTCACTATTTTGTGGTGTAATTATCATATTTTTCCCATGTAAAAGGGAGTTAGGTATTCAAACAGTATCAATTACACTTAAAAAACTGATTTTTGCCTGATGCACAGAAGCATTTTATCTCCTACCTTGGTTTACTAAGATGAACAGAGGAAACGGTATTTCAAACTGTTAGGGCTGGATCCAGAATCTTAGTTGAGGTATAAGGATTAGTCTTTTGCTTTAATTCAGCAAAGCACTTAATCATATTTTAGTTTCAGAGCCTTCTTTGAGACTTCACTGACTCTTTCTGTCTAAGCTATTTAAGCATGTTATTTTCAATAAAGATCCTAACCAAATGTAAAGAGAAAAGTGGAAAGACTCGTGAAATAGGGTTTCAGGATCTGCTTTTGGCCTAACAAGAAGTTTTTTGGGGACTAAGTCCATCTGAATAGTTAAAACTATTTTATCTCTTATGTAAAGGATACACCAAAATAAAATACAAGGGTTGTGATGCAGAGATATTTTGGCTTTTTAAAAGCTAAACTTGAATGTTATATACATAAAAGAACCTGGCGTTTAATTTTACTTTGTGCAATGAGTCTTCCAGCAATTCAAGAGCTCAAATACTCCCATAAAACCTGTGAAACCTCAGTCTGTTCAGGAAAAATGGGGTCAGCAAAGCTACTATAAACAAAATTATCTTAGAAAAAACTTCCTAGTTGGAAGTTGACTAGCCAAGCTTGTACATGCCTATATGCAGACTTCAAGAAAAAAGATGGTTTAGCTCATCTGAAGCCTTTAAGAGCAGTGACATATGTGTAGAACACACAGTATTTTAGATTAACATAAGAATTAAGTCCAGGGTACATTTTCCTAAGTAAAGGGTATAAGAAAATCAACTGGTTCCATCCAATACCTTTAAAGAACATTTGTAGCAAGTGTACATTCATTAATTGCCCTCAGATTTTGTTCTCTGTGTAGTTATTGACAACTAAATCCTTGCAGGTAGATCCTTTTTCCCTCATCCCTGACAACATATGAAGACTATACATATGAACATAATAGACAAGAAGACTGGATTTACATGTACCAGGACTTTTCTTGTTGGTACAGAAAGCATTTTTGTAATAGAATCACAGAAAAATAAGTTTGGAGGGGAACCTTGAAGTCATCTAGCCCAACCTCCTGCTCAGAAGATAGCAAACTTTGAAGTCAAATTGGGCTGTTTAGGGTTTTGTCCAGCTGAACTAGGACTGTTTCTAAGAACAGAGATTGCTTACATGTGCAACCTGTTCCAGTGTTTAGCCACTCTCATTGTGAAGCTTTTTTTCCCTTCATGCTTGAACCTGTGACTATCGCCTCTTGTCTTTCCTTGGTGCCCCTCTGAAAGGACCCTGACTCTGTATGCTGTAACACTGCTTTAGCAAATGTAAGACTGTGACTGAGGTCCCTTTGCATTCCCCTTTCCACCTAGACAAGCCATTTAACTTAGCCTCTCTTCATATGTCACATACTCCATGTGTCAACCTTCTCCATGGTATTCTGATGGATTTGCTTCAGCATTTTTGTGTATTAGAATTACAGAATCAAATAATTTTTTATGTTGGAAAAGACCTTTGAGATCATTAAGTCCAACCATTAATGCAGGACTTCCAAGCCCATCACTAAACCATGTCGCTAAGCACTGCATCTACAGGGTTTTTTAAGTCCCTCCAGGCATGGTGATTCCACCACCACCCTGGGCAGCCTGTTCCAGTGCTTGACCACCCTTTCTGTGAAGAACTTTTTCCTAATATCCAATCTAAACTTCTCCTGGTGTAACCTGAGGCCGTTGTCTCTTGTCCTGATTTGTATTGTTCCTCTTTCTCTCTTTTCATAAACAGCCAGTTAGAAGGTTTCTGAATGCTTTCTTCCTTTTTATGCAGTCAGATTCAAAACAGCAGTGAGAAGGTACTTTCAGGTTGCCAGTGTAATTAGGAGAAAGTCATTCGCTTGCACACTCGTATACCCCTCTCTGCACCACCGCATGCATGCACACGGACACACACACAAATGTGAGCAAATCCATTGGCTCAGTTCCAGTTCTTTGCATGGAGCATTACATACAGAAAATTGACAACTTGTGATACAGACTGTTTTGTGGAGGGAATATTCATCTGCTTACATATCCATTTTTTTCTGACAGTAAATGAAGTGTAATTTGTTCTCAAGTGAACCTTGGTATTTTGATCAATTTGAAGCAGAGTTACTCTCTTTTCTGTGCCAGACTTACTGAGATAATATATTTCAATGTTTAAAGTAGAGGCAACACTTTGAATCATCTGTTTAGTTTGACATATTTATTTGCTGATGTAACTTCTGTATAAAAATATGTAGTTACAAAAGGTTACATAACTGATGTTGTAGAAACTGTTGAGATTTTATGAAGCATTTTTCACACTCAGTGCTACAATTAAGAAAAGGAGAAAAAAAAAGTTTAAATAACTTACTACTTATGCCATAACTGGAGATCAAGGAAATTTTCTATCTAGGACCCTGGTCTTGATGGCCAAATATGTAACTTTTGATCTGTATACCTAAACTGTAAAACAGGACTATAAGGAGAGTATAAAAGTAAGATGTAAACCTATTTCTGCCACCTCCACAGAATCTTTGTTTTGCAGTTATGAGTCCAACAGCCAGAATTTTAGATTTAATCTATCCCTCATGGGGCAGAGCAGAAGCCAGGCCTTCTATCTGGGCTATTATTCATGGTAGTATATACAGCATTTGCCAAAAACTAAAAAGGTCTCAGAAATTCTTGGAAACCTTACATCTATGGGCACTTTGTGTTTTCATCACAGTTTCAAATTAATTAGTGAAACTGCTTCAAAAGCTTTAATTTAGGCTATGGTATTAAGAAACATGCATTAGACATTTCCTGTTTGCATTTCTGCATTGCTTGTTTAGAGTTATTTTACTTTCATTGAAGACTGTTGAGTGCCTTAATGTACAATATTGACAGAGTAATAAAAATAGCAAATTATGTTTCTGGCTGTGTGCCAACTTCATTAAATTCTCAGTCATATCAAAAACAATATAGAGGACAAAGGAGAAACAGGCTTATTCAAGCTTAATCAGAATTGCAACTGAAATGTAATGAGGAATAACCAGTATTTTCCTTTTCAACTAAACAACTGCCCCCATATATTGTTTCCCAAGTCACGTTAATGTTCTGTACTTCCCTTTTCCTGGATGCATGTTAAAATCATGACTGGCAAAAGTCTGCTTCCTATGAGTTTGTTGGTCTAAATGTTTACATTTCTGAAACAATGCAATACATTTCCCCTCTCAAGTGTAGTATCACAAGATCATATACTTTGAGGTGTCAAACATTAACTCTTTAAGAAGGTTTTCATATTGTCTGTTTTATAGGCAATTGTAATTTGTAAAAAATTGTAAAAAACTTTAATTTGTAAAAAAAAAAAAATTAAATTGTAAAGTTGCCTGTTGTACATGGTAAACAACATCTGCAAGTATAACTTGTTCCATCCAGAGAACATTCTGAAGTATGAAAATGCAAGAGCAACTGAAAAAAGAGATCTTTTGAACAACACAGATTAACGTAGAACCATATATCGGACCAGGATGACTTTCTATTTAGATTTCACTGAAGACTTCAGCTGAGCAATTCCTACACTAATGTCTGTAAATATTAAATTAACAAAATAAAAGCCTGTTCAATAGATATGAAATGCGGAAAAAATGCTAATGCGGCATTAAAAATTCGGAAATGTTTGAGTAAAAATGTGTTCACTACAGGTAGGTGCTCTGGCTATAAATGTATATGTATTTTTTAATTCTCAGCAGTCACTTATAATTATAACTTTTACTGCATATAAGCCATGCGGAAATACAAAAAGTATACTTTTCTACTGAAAATGTTCCAGAAATACAGCTGATATTAAGTGAGATTTATGAACGAGTTCTGTCAGCTGGCCCTTAAAATATTATCTGTAGTCTAGACTCAGATGACATGCTTTCTTTACAATATTTTATGCTTTATAAAGACATCTAGAAAAATCAAAATACTGAGTGGACCACTGCCTAAATTATGCAGGAAATAATGCAGAGGAAAACATGCATCTTTCAGGCTTGATTGACTGAACTGTATGAAGCTTTTACTCCTTATGGATTTGACAGCCTCATACTCCTTCTACAATATCTAAACTCTTCCAAAACTTCACTTATTTCATTCTTTCAGAATAATGCTTCCTACCCTTGAAAATATTCACCTGAAATTTTGGAAACCTTGCTTAAACTCTTTAGGAAGGTTCAGAATTTCCAAAAAGCTTAAGGATATCAGTGATACTTGACAAAGAGAGGAGAATACTCAGATGTGGACTCTGGGATGTCCTATTATTCATTTAGTTAGATTCATTTGATAAGGAAAAGAACCTATGCGGTTATAGGATAAAACTATTCCACTAGAAGCTGCTTTCCAAACCCAGCTTTACTGCACAGTTGGACTGTTAATGGGAAGGAAAAATAATTGCTAAAGGGCTTTGGTGGTTTTTTTATCTTTTAAGTTATTTAAGACATACTTAATGTCTCCATTCTAGTAGGGCTTAACTGTAAGGAAGGCATTCAGTTGGTCGAATATTTCCAGAAAAGTTTATGGATACTTCTTGCTTGCACCAGGGTTTGTCTTTTGAGTGTCACAGGTTTAAATTCTCTTTCATACAGACTGGGAAACTTGTCAGAGTGTGCCACAGTTTAAAATCTTTTCAAAAAAACGGGGAAGATTACATTTTCTTAAATTTTATCCTGATAGGGAACTGGAAAATACTTAATGATGGTACCCAGATACAAGCACTTGAAATAATTTCTGCATTCTAAAATTATATGCTGTATTTTCCTGTTGTATTTTGTAAAAAAATTAGCCCTTTTGAGGGTTATGTGGCAGCTGAGTAGGGGTTTTAAGCAGACTTGTGCATTTAAACTTTCCTTTCAAACCTATTCTTATAGCCAGTACTTTCTAGTTTAGCTTAGTATGTTTTGTTTAATACCAATTATTGTAATCATATTGCAGTAGTGACAACAAAAATGCTTTTGTGTTTAAATTATGTTTTAAGACATTAAAAGTGTATTTTTTCCATCAAAATGGTGGGTTTTTTTCCATGACTAGAAAGAAAGGTGAGCGGAAAGAACTACTTGGCTCATTAAAAGGTAGTTTCTCTTCCGTGTCTAAGGGATGAGACACAAAAGGCATACAGACACTATGTGGAGAATAGACTGGAAAGATTTAAGAAAGTTGTCTGTATGGAGTGAAAAGATCTAGGGGAGAATGAGTGCAGAGGTGTAAGCAAGATCAGGACTGCACACAGCTTCAAAGCTGAAAGAGATTAAATTTCATGCAAAAAATTAGTAGATACAAAACTACTTCAATGTTGGTCACAAAGATTGGAACTGTGGAGAGGAAGACAACCTACTATATCTGAAATGAGAAAACCGAAAAGCAAACAGAAGAGTTTGCTGTAATTGAGATAAGAATGATGCTATCTTTAGGGGTGGGGAAGAAAGGACCAATTACATTAAAAGGTAAGCCAGAAAGAAATCTGTGTGAGCCAAAACAATGAGATGGAACAGCAGGAGTTGTGCATGACTGTTAAAAAAGAATGAGAGAGTGTAGATCCAGAAGTTGAAGTGAAAAAGAAAAATAACAATTTACTATGATTCAAAAATTCAGGTAGGGGCTTTGCTTGCATAAGGATATTTTCTAGCTAATATTGGTCATTAAATTAAATAAGGGTTTTTTTTTGTGGGAAAAATGCTTTTTAGAAGACTCAAAAAAATCAGATTTTTGAGGAACAATCTCACAACATCTGACTCTCTCTGCTTAACATTTATTATCATTTCTAGTTCAGTACTCCAGCATCCCTTTCCCGGCAAAAGAGAGGAAGTTTTGAGGAATCATATACTACTCACATGCTCTCTCTTTTTAGAGAATACATTGCAGTGATGAGTCATTTAGGCTTATTACCAAAAAGAGACAGTTTTTAATAGATGTAGCCTGCTAGGAAGATGGAATCAACTGAAAGCAAGGTGGGCTTGGGCTACTAGCACTTAAAGTGAATAATCTCATAAGAAAATTCCTAAAGAACAGGAAAAACTGACAGCTCTGGCAGAATCTACAATTCAGAATTACCCTTTTTCTAAGGAGTAAAGTAATTACTGTCCAATAGAAAAAAGAACTTGATTGCAGCATTTCTTGAGATTCTAGGGATAGTATTAAAAATTTGGTAAGAGCTATATAAGCCAGATAGTGCTACAAATAGTGAAATTTTGAGAGAAATTATAGACTATGAAGACAATGAAATGTCTTCATATAGAAAACGAACACAATGGAGGACAAATCGTGATTATCCCCTGTACTGGTTCTGGCTGGGGTGGAGTTAACTCTTAATAGCAGACTGTATGGTACTGTGCTTTAGATTTGTGACTAAAGCAGCCTTCATAACACACCAATGTTTTAGCTAATGCTGAAAAGTGTTGGCACAGCATCAAAGCATGCCCTGTTTGTCACTTTTTTCTCACAGTGAATAGTCTAGGGGTGGGCAAGATACTAGGAGATGAGACAGCTGGGACAAACTTACCAAAGGGGTATTTTCCATGCCATATGACATCATGCTCAGCAATAAAAATGAGGTGTAATTTTTCTAAAGGAGTAATTTCTTGAAAACTTTTGGACACTGGTTTGCTGGGGTACTGAGTATTGCTTTTGCATTACTTGGGCATTTTTTGCTTTTTTTTCCCCCCTTTGCTTTGCTTATTAAATTGCCTTTATCTGGGCCCATGAGTTTTCCTGGCTTTTGCTCTTCTGATTCTCTCTATTATCCTATGACAGGGCAGGGAGTGAGCAAGGGGTTGGTGGGTGCTTAATTGCTGGCCAGGGTCAATCCCACCATATTGCCATAAAGGCTGATTAAATCTTACACAGAAAGATGCGATGCAGAGGCAAAATACAGAAACAAAAGCTTGGTTCTGTAGAGGAAGCAGCAACTCTTATTTATTACTGACCTGTACACAAGAAATTGACAAAATGAAAACATAATGTATTGATCACATTCAGTGTCCTTGGCTTTACATAGAAGTCTGACTTGATAAGTTTAACTTTAAAACAGAAAAAAGACACAAATGAAAGGGATAATAAAAGACTCATCGAGCTTATTCTAAAATAATGTGAGAAAAGAAAAAAGTAAGCACACCAATATTCTGTTGTAGAAAAACATGTATGTGAACTTTTCTGTAAGAGGTGCTGTGCCTTTAGTTGATTTATTCTGAGGACTATGCTACACCTAAATACTGTTGGACTGCTTCCTTGTTAGTATGGAAATTTTTTTGGTAAAACATTCTGTTCCGACATGTATACTTACCTATATTTGTAGCAGATGTTGATCTATTTTTATACTCTTTTAGTACCTCCAGCCTGGGAGTAGCTCTGTGAGGACATTAGCTTCTTCTTGACAGCTGTGGGCACTATGACTTAAGTCTTTCTGATTAAAATATCATCTTTTTCACACCAGACCATTGAGTTGGCTACAAAACAAATCAGTGTCATCTTTTCAGACAAAGAATATGCTGGCATTCTGTGTGGTATTATTGCTGTTGAACAAGACATTGGTGAGACTTCATCTAGAGTACTCCACAGTTTCTATGCTGGGGAAACAAGAAGCCAAACTAGAGTAGCTTCAGGAAGGGAGTACCAGCAGAGTGAAGACTGGCTTTATCAGCACCTGTCAATGAACACTGTTGGAGACAATACACTGAATTAGCTGAAAAGGCTCTTGTCCTTACAGCCATTGTTATATTGATAGGATACAAAAGATATGTTCATTTTCTAGGCATATTTCAGTGAGGTTCAGATTGCCAAGTAATGCAGAAATTGCAGGAAAGAGCTTAATGCAAGGTGCAGGGAGCTGGAGGAATACTTCAACTGCCTCCCTTGCATTTTAAGTTCTGTGGTGCTTGTGACATAAACATGGAGTACAGCTTAGCCTAAAAACCCACTCTGAACAGCATATGGCAGTTTTCTCTGGAAAATACTAGACAATTAACAATTCTGTTACAACAAATGCATTCAAATTGATTAAGGATGCATTTAAGAAAGGGAGGGGGGGAAATGTCAAGAAGCTTTATTCCTCAGTAAAAAAGGATTTTAGAACTGCTTTCTAATGAAAAACAGTGGGGAAAAAGAAGCTAGTCAGTTCTAAGAAAGAGTTTGACATGTTTAGTAAAAGTATCCTTCAAGAGGTAAGGATGGATTGCCATGCAATGATAAACTGCATTACTCAGGAGGTCCTTTGCAGTCCGAGGTACCTATTTGAGACAGAATTAATTTCTAAGCAAGTGTTACTAAGCATTATTGAAATGCATTGCAATGACAGTTCACTTATTCACACAGTTTAATTCTTAACGTAGCCTGTTCTTCATGTTAGTTTTAAAAGCATTTTGTGTGCCTAGGTAAGACTGAGATTTTTAAGAAGTTCTGAAATTATTTTTGTCCCAGACCACGCTGTGAAAGAATGAAAGTAACTGTTATGTGAATATTAGTCATAATTCTATATGAGAAGCTACACCATACATTTCATTATGGCCTCTACCTGGTTAAGCTACTCCCTGGATTTAAGTCATAATTTGTGCCAGGGGCGAGTGACTTGGGCTAGAGTTTTATTTCTGTATTCTCAAATTATTAAGAGAGATCACTCATTGACTGCTGGAAATGATAAGCATAAAATAACTAGTATGTACCTAATCACTTAGCTGCATAGCTTTGGAATGAAAACGTTGCTGAAGTGATTGGTGAATTGATTTTGTCATTTACTATGGTTTTCCAGCAAACATTTCATCGATTTGATATGTAGCATTGACCCATATAAAGACTATGAGCTTTGTCCTGGATGTTTATCTCTGATATTATTTTTTTTCATCATTTTAGAATTCCAAAACAGAAGCATGCATCATCACATATAAAGACCAGTGGTGTCACATTCATCTCAATACAGGCAGATAAGCGACGTTGTAAAGAGGTTTTGAGTATGCAGCTGTGGTAAATTTGCATTCAAATGACCAGCTATGTCATTAATTTGAAGCTCTTGTTCCTGCAATTCTGAAAAGCCAGGGCATGAACATCACAGTGCTTTTGTGAGGTCAGGAAGTATTGTCTTAGGAAAGGGTAAACTGAGACACAGAATTTTAATGTATTTATCCATGTTCTTTGAATCTGTGACAGAAAGCACTAAAGTGTGATGATTAATTCTTGAAGTACCCTATTTCATAGTAGTTAATGCCAAAAAAGATCACAAAGTCTACACTGACCTGTTATCTATCAGAAACCACTACATTTTACTCAGCTATGTTCATGTTGGTCTCTGCGATTCATTTCAGGATAACATACTTCATTGTTCAGAAAACAAATTGTTATATATCACAGGAAGTAGCAGGAGACTATGAAACTGCATCCACCAAAATGTTGTTGCCTACCCTGTCAAACCATTAGAATGGTTGGAGGTCCGGGTTTTCCTCCAGAACATTTAGCAACCTCTTACATAATTCCCAGACATTACCTGGGAGGTTCTATGGCCAGAAATCAGCAGGACGTAATTTGCCTATGGCCACTCTGTGCTTGAGAAGAGATTTCAGTAGTGTGGATTTGGGCCAGTCTGTACCAGAGTCTGGTCCCAGGCACAATTATTTCCTAGCATATCCATAACATCTTCTATACTGCTTAGCTGCAAGGAAGTTGACCAAGAAGCCTAAATGATCCTACTAAGAACAAACTATCCTTGCAGAACTAGGAAGAAAAAACCCTACAGGTTGCTTTCCATCTGTCTTTCTGATACCAAAAGTGATGATCAGCATACTCCTACACCTGCATACAAGTCACATTGAAAAAATTACTTGTAGAGAACATTGATTCATCCCATGTCTTGCAGTGGTCCATTTCTAGTTGTTCAATGACAGCCAGCACAATCCCTAAATCTGACAATAGGAGACCTTGTGAGTGAAAAAAAAGTATATAAAGAAAAAGCTCTGATGAATGAGATGTGATCATAATCTCTATCATCATATAAGGATGGAAAAAATTCAAGAATAAAGCTATTTAAAAATATTTTTATTTTTCAGATCTATGGAAGAGAACAGACATGACTATAACACGTTATCATGAAGGCCCAATACAGCCATCAGTACACTGAATGTAAAACTGTCTGGAGTTTGGTTTTTATTATTATTTTTTTAAAAGATGCTAATCTATATCAGAGGCCCTAAACAGCACTTGTGTGTTACCTAGTAAACCATTAAAATATTTAATTATGTTTATTATGAAAAGATTTCAGCATATTACAAGGCTGAATTTGTCCAGCTATACTTCCCATGAACTAAATAGGTATCTTTTTTTTCAAAAAAACCTGATCCCTGTCTCATTCCCGGCATGAGTGCATATGTAATGCTTCTGTCTTATAAAATACTTTCTTCATTAGATCTCCTACCACAAAGCTATGATTTATTTATATGAACCTGATTTATGTTTGAAATAGCAGTTAAAATACAGTCCCAGATGGTATAGGGATGATTTTTGGCTTAGTGAAGAGAAAACATTTACCATTTGGACAAAGTTAGTTCAGAACTTTGACCTTATGCAACAGCAATTTCTGCACTTTTGCAAAAAACCTCTTAGGATTATGGCTCCCTGTAAGTTGCTCAATGCTCTCTTTTTAATGTCTGTAAAAAAAATAATAAAAAAAAATCTTTATTTCATATTTCTTCAACTTTCGTAATAGTTTAAATTATTTTAACACAACATTGTTTCTTTAAACAATGAGGTCTAGACGGAAGATATTTGCCCAAGCAGGAACAGCAGTCCTATAACAACAAGGACAAACAGTTAAAATTTGGGATATATCAAACAATTATGAAAATCATCACAGTCCTTAAAGAGGCAAGGTAAGTTGGGGGTGATAAAAAGGAGGCTTTTGGGGGGGATTGAGAACTCGAGATTTGTTTAACAAATAATTCCCATATAAATGGGTTGCCTTATAGACTACCCCTCCTTCCATACACACATAAAAGAACCCTTCTTCTGTAACAAGTCTCCTCACAAAGACAACTGTGCCTTGTGACAGGAAACAGAGCAAGGAGTATATAATGGATTTATGCTTGCTTTCAGAGAAATATGGGAAATGTAAATAAGGAGGACTGGCCTGTTCTGCAGATCCTCAGCAGTTACTTTGTTGCCTGCTGATGTCACCTTCCCAAAGACGGCAACTGGAGCTACATGTTCTGGTTATCTTGAGGGTCTCACTCACAGGCAACTGGGTATAAAATTCAAGCAAGCAAATAAAGAAAAAAAAACCCTGCTGTGTCTGTGTGCCAGGTGTCAGTTCTCTCATTTCTTTCTTTACTGTTTCCTTCATTAATGTTAATCTAGGCCTTTAAGGAGACTGCCACACTTTATAAAATCTGAGGGAATTTACCTTACAGGAAAAGAATCCTTCTCCTGCAGGTCTGTTTAAATATCAGGCTTAAAGGGTTTCCCTAGTACCATAATAACTGCTTCTGTCTGGCTCCAAAGGTCCCACCTGACTCTCCAATGCACTGACAAACCTCACTGTCACAGTTTAACTTGGCCGGTGACTAAGTCCCCACGCAGCTGCTCACTCACTCCCCCCACAGTGGGATGGGGGAGATGATTAGAAGAGTAAAAGTGAGAAAATCTGTGGGTTGAGATGAAGACAGTTCAATAGGTAAAGGCAAACGCTGTGCACACAAGCAAAGCAAAACAAGGAATTCATTTGCTACTGCCCATCAGCAGGCAGGTGTTCAGCCACCCGCAGGAGAGCAGGGCTCCATCAATGTGTAACGGTTACTTGGGAAGAGAAACATCATAATGCCAAATGTCCCTCCTTTCCTTCTTTCCCAGCTTATATATACTCAGCATGACATCATATGGTATGGAATATTCCTTTGGCTAGTTGGGATCACCTGTCCCTGCTGTGTCCCCTCCCAATGTCCCGTGTCCCTCCAGCCCTCTCGCTGGCAGGGCCCAAGAAACTGGAAAGTCCTTGACTGAGTATAAACATGACCCAGCAACAAACAAAACCATCCATGTGCTTTCAGCATTGTTCTTTACACCAAATCCAAACCACAGCCCTCCACCAGCTACTGAGAAAATTAACGCTATACCAGCTGAACCCAGGACAACCACAGAAACACAAACTGACATCTATTAAAAAAACAGACTTTCTCTAAAATTTTCTGTCCTGGTTTCAGCTAGGATAGAGCTAATTTCCTTCCCAGCAGCTGGTGCAGGGCTGTGTTTTGGATTTGGTATGAGGACAATGTTGATAGCACACTGATGTTTTTAGTTGTTGCTGGGTATGTTTATACTCATTTGAGGACTTTCTAGTATTTTAGGCCCAGCCAGTAAGACGGCTGGAGAGGCAGAAGAAATTGGGAGGGGACACAGCCAGGACAGCTGACCTGAACTAGCCAAAGGGGTATTCCATACCATGGGTTGTCATGCTTGGTATATAAACTGATGGGGGTTGGCTGGGGCCTGCCGATTGTTGCCTGGGGACTGGCTGGGCATCTGTCAGTGACTAAAGAAGGAAGGCAGGGAACATCCAGCATTACTGCGTCTGTCTTCTTGAGTAACAATTACACATGTGGAGCCCAGCTTTCCTGGGGATGGCTGAGCCCTGCCTGTCCATGGGAAGTGGTGAATTAATTCTTTGTTTTGCTTTGTTTGTGTGCGAGGCTTTTGCTTTACATACTAAACTGTCTTTATCTCAATCCACGAGTTTTACATTCCTTTCTGATTCTCCTCCCCATCCCTCTGGGCAGGAGGGGAGTGACTGAGTGGCTGCATGGTACTAAGTTACCAGTTGGGGTTAAACCATGACACCGTTTTCTTGTTTTTCTTTTTCTGTTGTTTGTTTTTCTTTTCTCTCCCCATTCACATCAGGCTTTCAGATGAGGATATTTGTTTATAAAAAAAACATAAAGGAACCAATACTGGGCAAAGTAATAACCAATCTAAAATTATTATCTATAAGGTTTCAGTGCTCAGTGGAATTCAGACACATTTTATCTATAGCGAGGTTTGACACTCATACCACTGTAAATAATAAAATACATCAAGACATCTTAAATCTCCCCAAGCCCATGTTGTCAGTATTCTTTTCCCATTTGTTGAGTTTTTGAATAACCACTATTGTGCTTTGGCCAAAGTTGTAGCTAGACTTTCAGAGGAATGTTTTTTGATTGTGGTCTTTAAAGCTTCAGATCACTTATCTACCCCTCTAGAGAAGTCTTGACTGTAGTTTATCTAAACAAAATATAGATATCTGTTATGTACACATCTGAACAATACGTAACTGAATCACATCTTAAAAACTCTTCTTTCTCTCCATTCATTATGAAGGGAACTTAAATTATTACCTTAGGCATAGACATCTAGACAAGAGATACACAGACTAAGGCAAGTAAGTCTGTTCCTTTTGTCTTTTTTTTTTATTTATTATTTTTTTCCACACTGACAACTATTTCTTTTGCTCTGGCAAAGAATTTTTGAAATGTAATATTTATCTTTGAATGAAGATTCTCTGTGCTATGTCATTTAAAACTGTTAGACGCTTTCTGCTCTCTCATTTGCTTGGGCTGCAGCAGAACAGAGAATGAAGTGACTAATGATGGGAATCCTATTAAATAAAATACAAAAAAGTATGTTGAGATTTTCTTGCTAGGTCTTTTCTGTTCTGTTCTGATTTAGTAGCTAAAGATTTAGAAAGAAGAAGCATGCCTTGAATAGATATTATATTTTTATATTAGGTTGTCTAAATCAGGACATGGATGGTCTTCAATTATTTTATTTTATTTTCCATAACTCTAGAACCAATCTGCTAAATTTTCAGAAGTAGCAGAAATATTCAAAACCAGTGAAGAGTTTTTAATTTCATTTTTGAAGGTGTTCTGTATAGTAATGTCAATCACATGTATTAGCATTTTAGAATTTTTTCTGTCATCAGAAGAAAGCTACTACAGACACAAATATATACAAAATATGATTTTCAATATCATAAACCAAACAGCAAGAATTCATTGTCAACAGCTTTTATAAATCTAGAAATTTTAAACTCAACAATATCTAGTGGCCTGATGCACAAAAATAATCACATAAGCTATTTTTTCTGTGATTTAGATAAAATTTGCAGTAAGTTGGATGAAAGGGGTTTTTTTGTTGTTTGATTTGGTTTGGTTTTTTTACAGGAACAGTTTCACATATAGTCACATAGTTCCAGAAAGTATACATGTATAGTCTGGAACATAAACTGAAGAACATTTACTACATCTTGAATAAAAGTCAGCAAAAAAACTTTTGAGAGATGCAAGGGAGTTGCAAAGATCATCTAATTCAGAATGAAGGGACCAAGAATATTTTTATCCATGAAATGAAAAAAATCACAGATTTCCAGGCTAGAAAGGAATTCATTTAACACCAGCATTGTTACTGAAGAAACAACAGAATCAACTCTCATCCAAGGATTGCATTAAACCACTACACTCTGGTAGCCCTGGAGGACACTAGTTACTTGTGCATTGGCCCTTGTCTTCCACAACAGGAAACATGACTATAAGGTTTCAGGAATGTCTGTGAGCTGTACCTCACTAGTGTGAATTCAGAAAACCTGGCTTAGTGTAAGGGAAGGCTGTGGCTGATATGTGTTAGGTTTTATAGAGATTCTGGATATTTTTTACTGTTGCATTCAAATCTCTTGCCTTTTAGCTGTTAAATCTAAACTCTTGAATTGTAAAGCTTAATCTTATGACTACCTAGCCTTCCAATTCTCACAATAAAATGATAGCATTTATATTCAAATTATTTTCTTTCATATATTTGTTATTCCTTCTATTCCACTCAAGGTCCCTTTCCAAGTAATGTTCTACAAATTAACATTATTTTTTTCATTAATTTTGTCTGCTGCTTTTTGGTTTGGGTTGGGTTGGAAGTGGTCGGGTTTTTATATGAAGTTTTATGAGAAAAATTCAGCCTCCGTTGCCTGAGTTTTGTAACTGCTAATGTGCTAAATTCCACATAAATTTAAAGACTTAACATGAGGAATAGAGTCATGCCAATGGCTCCTTTGTAATAAGTTGAGAAAATGTGCATTTAAAGGATGCCTTAGCTTACCTTAAGATGCTTAGCATCTTAATGTTGACTTTCTTCCACTGTCTAGAGGAGGGAGTATATGATGGCTATGTTCAAACTAACAGTGGTAACTTGAATCCACCTATATGTCTTTGGAAAAGTTAAATCTTCATAGGAGAGATTTTTGGTTTACATGTCTGTATTACTTCTAGTCTAGCTAGTCCATGATTTCAGTCAATCTCTTTAAATCCTGCCACAACAGACAATTCTAGTATTACCCATCCCCACGGAGTATAGACACTGGACTGAAAAGACCATCTATATAGATCTTTAATCTGTATTTTATTAGGGTTTTCAGAAAAAACTAAAAAATCCATTTATTTTAATGCTATATACATTGCTTTCCTTTACACACTTGTCTCTTGTAACAACCTTAAAGCAGGTAAGTCAGATATTAAGCACATGTTATTTTGGTAACTGTAACTTTAACGCTACTTCTAAATTAATCAGGACTTTAAATACTCTGGGGAAGAATAAATAGCTAAGTGAGGCTGATAATATAATACAATGTTATACAATCCAGAGAGAATTGGAGACTTCTACATTGATTATCTGCTGTTTCAAAACACCTTATCTTTTTTTTTTTTTCTTCTCTAATTCAAATTAAGTATTTTTTTATGCATAGCATGGCCAGTGTTATGGGAAGATGCTGCTTACTTCAGAGCTTAGTCTCCTGGCAAGAGGAGCATGGCAGAAACATGGAAGTTTACAATTGCTTGCAAGCAGTGTAAACCTATGCACCACTAAACAATGTAACTGGTAGCAAGGACGTGATTTGTTGCAGGCCTGCTGTTCCGCTGGTATCTGTGGAAACAGTCAATTAAACAAAAAACAAATTTCCCCCACCCCCCACCCCTAAAATAAAATACTTGTATGAAACATAGGACAAGCTAACAGATTGTTTTCAGTATGTCAGGTTAAATGGGTTATTTTTGAATGGAAACAAAAAATGTTAATTCTTTTAGTTATTCCAATTAATCTGTGCCTATTAAGAGAGCTGAGGTGAATAACAATGAGATTCCTTGTTAATAGATTATGTTACTGGAACGATTAGGACTCCTTGCTCTATAATATTTTTCTAGACAAAATTACAACTAGTCCAAAGTAAGTGGTGTTCATTTTTAGGTATTTGGATTCTTTTTACACATATTTAACTGTACAGATGATGAGGAAAAAAATATCATCACCTGAATTACTAATGTTTTTTTTTGTTTATCTAACAATGTTCTGCTGACATATAATGACTTTTCCTTTTATTTGTGTGGAAACACATCGGTGTCTGGTTACACTAGGAGGTGCAACTGAAATGATCATATGGAGAAAGACAGAACTGGTTTGGAAATATTGTAGCTCTGAAGATTTCCGTAAGTGGAAATAGGAAAATGAAAAAATAGGAAAATGAAAGCCATCTATCACTCCAACTTGCTATTTCACTTCATATCAGTGCATGAAAAAGCAAGTTGATTCTAAACTTTTATCAAACTAACGCAGACATCAGACCAAATAACTTTTCTCACACCCTGAGGAAGAGGCACATGTTACAGAAGGGACTGTGGCATATTTTTTCCCCCAATTGTTCTTTCTTTTTTTCTCTCTTTTTTTTTCCCCCCTGATAAGAATAAATGCAATGACTGGAAGATATAGATAACTAGCCAACTAACCTGAAGTGAGGGATTACACCCCTTTTTTAAATGTATAGATTTTTAGAAAAAAAATCCTTAAAAATGCATATTTCAAATTATTTAACTTCTGCAAATTCCCCATATTAATTGGTTCATGTAAATATTTGTAGTTTTTGTCTTTCTCACATTCAGAATTAATTTTAAATGGCAATATATTAAATTAATTTTCTCAGTTCTCACACAATTTTCCTCACTCTTCTTTCTGCCCTGTGGTCTTTTGCCCTTTCTGAAACCTCTTTTCCCCAGGGCAGCCCCATGATGGCCACAGCACCATGCTGTGCCCTGTGGTGGGTGGGTGGAGCCGGCTGGAACCAGCTGTGCCCGGCCTGGGGCAGCCCTGGCCACCTCACAGAGGCCCTGCAGGCTCCGCCCCCCCTCCACTTGCCACATGCAGCCAATACATACTTATATATGTAAAGTATACAAAGTATATAAAGTATATTATTCTATGTATGAAGTACAGTATATAAAAGTATATATTTGTGTGTGTGTATGTACACATACGAGTAAAGAAAGACTGGAAGGAAGGATGGATGGGTGTTACTACTATGCAACTGTTAAACTCTATATTTAGAAGTATAATTAATGTTAAATGGAAAAAAATCCCAACCAAATCCCAAGTAAAGTCATGAGAGTAGAGGAAGGTACTGTCCGCAATTTAGAGATATTGTATTTAAGTGATTTTCCTCAATTTCACTATGTTAAGAGTCAGGTAAATTACATTGAGAAGTAGGACAAAGTATGGGGTTTGATATAAAAACAAAAGGGATTAAACATGAATAAAGAAAGATGTCCTTTATATAATACTTTTTAAAAGTACGTTCAAGGTGTCATGTACATCTAAATCCATAACATGGAAGACAATACATATTCCTGTAATTAAGTGGGATCACATTAATGTCTAATGCTTTGTCTGAGAGTATCATAAACAGTTCACCCCGTAAAGATTTGACTCCTCAGTGCCATCAGTATCAGGAAGACAGAATTGCTTCTGCCTAAGAACATTTAAGGTAAGGTGAGTAAGTTTTAGCATTTATAAAGTGTTTCAGTGACCTAATAGTTGTTGGTTTATTTTACCTCTTTGTTGGTGGTTTGGTTTTTTTGCCAAGCTTTTTTACTTAAGTAACAGGTTTCTAAAACTGTATACCATATGTATGGACTACTTGTACAAAACAAAATGTTAATAAATATGGGAAATTTGTTTACAATTTCATCTGTATAGCCTTGATTCAAAGCCTATCAAAGTCAAAGGAAAGAATCTAATTATGTTCAAGTAAATTTGGGAGAATTTTTCTATGTGATTGCAGCAGGTTGCCTCTTGTCATCAACCATTATCTGTGAATCATGCTTGCTGTTAAACAGCAGACATCTGAGACTCACATTCTATTATAATCCAATAGGAAAAAAAAATATTCCAAATTTCTTCAAAGCAGTAGAACTTCCTTGTCCTGATCATTTTTCCACCAAAAATTTACCTAAATTTTTGCAGCCTTACCTGAATAAATTAATAACTCCATCTTAGAAGACATAATTTTCAGAAATGTCAAGAAATATCATAATATAATAAATTGCTTACAAAAAATGCCTTTATCCATGTTTAACCTTGGTTGCTGAAAGATCAGTGGAAGAGTATTTTAGCACATGCACGTAATGAATATTTCCCTTAGCTCTCAATTGTTAAACCAAAATTGACTGGTAATTAGGAGATAGAATATTAGTTAATCTATATGTTCAATTGGCAATTTTCAGTGACTGGATCAATTTGCCCAAACCAAAATGCCTTAGAATAGCTGAATTTTCAGAATGGACATTCAGAATTCCCTCCAGAAATAACTTTTCAATGGTGTCTGAAGCTAAGCCTCGATTGTTGAAAGGTCATGATAACTAATTATTAAAAATAACTGACTCTAAAAAATTTGTGTAACTTCTTAGATGGTGTAGATTTAATTTAACCCTATAACTTTTTCAGATATATTATACTCACAAACATTTTCACCTATACTTGCAACACATACACCCTTTTCATTGACCAACAAGCTTTGCTCTTACAGCTCCTACTTTTCCAGGTAATACTTAGCAAAATGTTATGCATTGCTTATTATGTTCTTTATCCTGAAAAAGAAAAAAAGATGCATAGTAAGGTAATTTAATGGCTCAAAACTGTTTATAAGAAAATTTTTCTAATTGTTCTAGTGCAAGCAATGCATGATTAAAACTTTGATTAAGAAAGAATATTTCAATTAATCTGATCATATACATGCTATGCAGTATCTGATCATTGAGGAATAAAGCTCTTTTGATATTACTTAAAGGTAAGATTTCAAAGCAGTGCAGAGATGTTTTACTTCTGTTGATGTTTACAGGAGTTGCCTGACCAAAGTCACATACACCGTGTTGGAAATTCACCCTATTAATTAAGAAACTAGATTTCAGAATTGCTACCTACATCTTAAGATGTCCTGGACTAAAAACATTTATTTCTGTTGAGTCAGTATACTGTATGCAGCATACTTGGTGTTGTACAAGTTTTACCTTTGACAGTTCTTGTAATTTCAGAGAAAATGAGTGTCCTTAAAACTACAAAAGGGTAAATTAATTTATTCTGCCTGGAAAAACACAGTATTTTAAACAAATATAATTGAACAGAGGAAAAAAAAAATCTTTTTGAATGTATATTTTGGAAGTATACACTCACAAGACAATAAATTACGCATGCATTTTATGATCTGGGTGTCTATTTTCAACTAAAATGAATAGCAGAATATCACTTTAAAAGACAATTCCAGGGGGATATGGGTTAAATAAAGGTTTATGGTTTATATCAGAACAAAATACTATTTCAACTCTACAGGTAGCACTAGGTAACTTTTCCTAAAGTTGGTACGCTTACCCTGGTATATATACAGTGATGTATGCTCTATCATTGTTCTCCTATTTAAGTGGTTTTATATGAAAAAAACCTCCCTTGAGAACACCCTAGTGCCCTCATCCCACCCTGCAAAAAACAAAAGTAAGCAAATAAACAAAACTATAAAAGCTGTGTGTTCCAGGCTTAATTAAGATTAATTCACACTGGTATTTCTGATGCACCCTTTAAGGCTACATCATTGGCTTAAAGCTGCACAGAGAAAAAATATTTTTGCTGGAATTAGAAAGCATGTTTTTTTCTGCTTTAATAAAGAGAGACACAAAATAAGCTTTAACATATGATCTCTGATTATCTCCCTGCTCAACCATGAGCTCAGTTTCTGTCTTGGACTGTTCCTTTCCAGCATAAATTTGCTATAGAGGGCCAGGCCCTTAGCAGCACACATGTGAGCCAGTGAGTGTCAATGAATCTGAGAGATTGAATCCTCATCTGCCTGTTAGTTATATTAGCCACAATGTCCACACATATATTATATCAGTATTATTCTAGTCTTTTAATTAGACCTACATATCTTAGAGTTTTGTTTGGACTTTGTGTGCAATTTGATATTTGATAATGATAGACCTGTGTATTTGATCTTGATAGTATGAACTGTCAAAGTGAGCAGGAACAACCTCCATCTGGACTTACAAACTCCTTTCACTATTACTGTGACCTAGTAAATAAATTAATCTTCTGTCAGTATTTCCCTTGGAATCCTAATTACACAGTCACAGGACATTAAAGGTATGGTGAAACTTCAAAACTACTTTCAGAACTCTCTTAACTTCTAATTTTGTTAGGACTTTTTCTAGATTACCCTGTATGAACCAAAGGATTTTGTCTTTAATGGAATGGCTGTTCACTACCGCAAAAGTTCTGTAAAAACTAAGAATATTGAAACAAAATGTTGCTTCTATATGTTTATTCCCAAGTTGCACCTTCTTTGGGAACAGCAGGCATAGATCTTTGTCTCAAATACCATAAGAATTCCATTTTCCCAGGAAACCAGCCCAATCATATTTTCATAGCTTTTTTCCCCCTTTCTATAGCTATATAAAAAAATGATTATAAGCAATTGTGTCCACTGGCAAACTGAAGTTCTCTTATTAAGTTGTTGTTTTTTTAAAATATAGCTTGGTTTCATAAGATCTTTCAAGTCATTGTAAATGTCAAGCATGTTATTCTTCACATATGCTTGCAAACTTTTGTTAGGACAGCAGGATTTGCTGTGATGTGTCCTGGACGTGTCTGTTTTTATGAGTTCAGTGGTGAAAGATACTCTGTGCAATAATGAGCAGATACAATCTATCTGAACAGTAATTAGCACTGCAGTTTGAGGTGTAGTAAGTGAAGATTTCCCCTCCCTTGCCCTGTAGCTACCTATGAAGCATCAAAGACCTTTAGCATTGTGCTACACATTTGCTCTCGTTTCTTCTGAAATTTGCCCTGGTTTTGTCTTCCACGTGTTTTTTACCACCATCAATTAGATTTCCCTTAAAGTGGAAAGGAAAGGAAGGGAAAACAGAAAAAAAAAATGGACCTCTGTTCTCTAAATCTAGGTAGTTTGGGGATCAGTTCAGCCTTCAGTCATTCCAGTGCCATTTGCAGTGAGCAAGGGCATCCAGTCAGGCCTCTTACCTATTCATCCAGAAGAGCAGAGGTCTCCTGCTTCTCCACAGTGGAGATGGGTAGGTGTGACCTGCTACTCCCGTGACTTCTTACCCTGAAGTATCTTAAATTGCACCAGTTGCCTATATGTGAGAAACTAAATAAAATAAATAAAATCTAGGTGACAAATCCATGCATTGCTGAAGTTAGTGACGGTAAATCTTATTCACTATCAGACTTTTATTATGAGTATTCCTAAAGGTTATGAAACCTAATCATTTGGGAGTTTTATTTTTCTGAAAAGTTAATTATAATAAGCTGTTTTTTTCAGGTCTTACACCCCCCCCCCCCTTTTTTTTTAACTCATTTGTGATTTTTCTAAAAATATAAAGAGATTTGTAATAAAAGTCCAATAACTCCTGTTCCAGCTTTTTGATTAGCAGCCAAGACTTTCTATGCTTCTTAAAGTCCATGTGTTTTCCAGCAGTCAGTAGTTTGGAACACAAATGTTTAGAAAGTCTGATTATAGACATAATTCATTATAGTGTACGGAAGGCAGGATTCAGAAAACAAGTAGCATAGTTCTCAGGCAGATTAAGAAATGAGTGTTCTGGAAGGAAAACTGCATAATGTTATTACTATTATTTTTAAAAAAGTTTTGTATAGTGACGTCTATATATCTTTGTAATTCTGACTTAATAATGTCAAGTGCCTAAGATGTAAAACTGGATGAAAAAATAAAAAATGCAAGAAGAATAGAGGTTTAAGATCCAAATTTGCTCTTCTAATGAATATAATTGTTCCTTATTGAAATAGAAGGAAGTGGAACGGAAATGAAAGTTTGATTTATATTATTAAAAAAGCCTAAATTATATTGCATTTTACACAAGGAAAATTAGAGAGCAGAAAATGAAAGAAATATAAAGAATGAAGAGGGAAGTACTGCAGATGTAAAAAGTTCATGTAAGAATTAATATAAACAGAAAAGGGTAGAACTTCTAGTGGAAATATAAAGGGGAAAAAAAAAAAAGCCAAAACATGGTAAAGGATTGGGCAAAAGAAAGGCTTGAGGAGAAGGTGGCTATTTTAACAGCTATGTTATCACTTTTTTACATGACAAAATAACATTTTTATTATTTATTTTATTAACTGATGTCGTCTTCATTGTTTTTCTAAACATTTTAGCTTTTCATGTTTTTTTTTTTCATTTGCTTGCTTTCCTCTTGTCCTATTTGTTTCTACTCTGCACTTTTTTCTCATTGTTTATTGGCCTTTAACTTTAGTCCCATATTCATCCTCTTCTTACCTAGTTATTGATCATTCTAGAAACATCTTTACTAGAACTTTTCTTTTAGTTATACTGGAAAAACAGTCTACAGAGAGAAATAGATTAAGAGTATTTAAAATTATGTGAAGAAAGCAATGTGTAACATTAAAATAAAAATGGCAGACTGAGATTTGGCCAAGATCATGACATGTGTAATACCTGTAAGGATAGCTTCAAATACTAAGTGCAATAAGCCAATTTTTAAACAAAATCTCTCTCATTTCCTGGTAGTTTTACTTCTTCAACCTTTATGTATTTTAAAATGAAGATTCTTTAGACGTTATACCACATAAGTTTTATGACTTACAGAGACATAAAGAAAGAGTTATTCAGTCTTTTCAAAATTAAAACTGTATTTTGTCCTTTGTGTTTGGATAACAATTGTCAGTCTTGAACTAATTTTGGTTTAACATGCCACACAAACACAACCCCAAAGTTTTAGAGTTCCCAGAAATTATTTCTTTACTTTAGAATCCAGCGAGTTTTCTCATGAGTGACATGATACCAATGACATACTGTCTGCAAGTCAATGAACATGATAGCTTTGTCCTTCACATTTTTGTTTTTACTACCTGTTTAGGTAATCAGTACAGTCTGAATGCTATTGCTAATATCAATTAAATCAGGTCAAAAGCATAACAGCAGGAAAAAGAGATCAGCCAGTTACCATATGAAAACCCAAGACGCTGGGGCACCTTATGGTATGTGCAAACAATTCACTATACAATTTCTGGAGAGAGGAAACTGGCATACTGTTGAATACTGTTTTCCTTTGGGTAAAATTTTAATTAAAAAAGCAGCATGGATACAGGTTTTAGATCTTCACTATTCAAATAGCTGAGATAGCTGTTTGAATTTTAAAATCTTATAAAGTATTTCATTAAAAAAAAGGACTTTTGTTATCACAGTCTTAATACTGTTTATAATATGATTGACCAGAATTTATGAGTCAAGTGAAACCTGAAGTACATCATGACAGAACTGAAGAAGGGGTATTGAAAAGATGCAATGACTCCTCCTGGATCAAACTTTGAAAGCAAACACCTGTTTTCTTATCTGAGGGGTGAGGAAAGGTAGCTCCTGCTACACACATCTGCTGTAATTCACAGTGACCAAGGGTGTCCAGATCCCTGCAATTTTTCTGCCACTCACCTGAGCGTGGCCAGACACATTTCTATCTTACTCAGGAGATGTGCAGCTGGATACTTCTATATTCTTATAGCTCTATCATAAAACAGGAACAGAGAGAAAAGGTCACAGAGGGGCCATGTGTCTGACCCTTAAGCTCTATTTCTGTGTAAGCAGTTCTTCATGCCCTTTTGCCACACTTTTGCTCTGCATTCAGGGATGATCAAATTTGTATTCATATAATACATTAGTGTAAATAGAGTTCCATCAAGATATGCTGTAGCCAAGGGTACATGTTAAATATATATATATATACACATTTTCTGTAAAGATTATTTTTCCTTTCTCAGTTTAATATGGTTACTAGAGGCATATGAGCACTTAATTGACATCTTTTCTGTTTGTGAGGCACTATGCATTTGTGCAATGGATAAAAGCTTCGTTAACTCTGACTTCTAGAGCCTGGAGGTATAGAAGTTAAAAAGATTTTTTTTTCTTTTTCTCCTTTCTTTTCAAACAAAACATCAGTTTGTGCTTACCTTTGGATGTATGAAGATGTGAAACCTACTTAAAAACCACAGAAACTAAATACAAAACTGGAATACCATCAGTGGCAAAGGTCAAGCATTTTTAAAAGTTCACATAATAAGGTAATACAAGGAAAAAGGAAAGACTTACTTTCCTACTACTAAAAGACAATAAAAGCAAAACCAGAAGTATCCATGAAGTATGCATAAAAGAAGAACATTACTTGGAAATTACAACTCACTGTACTTCCCAAGTATTTTCTTTACATGAATTACACTCTTAAGATGGATTCATTAGTCCTATTTTTGACATTTAAAAGTTAGACTTCTATTTCTGAACCAGTCATGTACGCTACATTTAAAGTAGTCAGGGATGCAAACTTGTGGGTAGGAAAGTTATTTCAGAGTCTAACCCTATGTTTAAATTTCAGCTTCTGGGAACACCTTTAAGACCTTGCACATGTCTGAGTTTGTGCCCCAGATGTGTCTTGACTCCATGTTAAAATTAAGTCTGATCGTGCACCAATCCTCTTTGAGTTCCTTACTTTCTTATGTTTTTATAGAAACAAGCATCAAATGCATGAATTTGAAGGGAGCTATGGAAAGGACTAAGGCCCTCACCTGGACATTTAGTGGGTCAAGATATCAAGTCACACACCCACATTATTGGCATTAAATCCACATCACCCATGTGATCTAGACATAGCTGAAGTTTCTTGAGGTACCTGTCTCTCTCCTTTGATTGTAAAGTCATAAAATCATAGAATCTAGGTTGGAAAAGACCATAGAGTACAGCCATTAACCCAGCACTGCCAAGTCCATCACATGGACTACCATGTCCCTAAGTGCCACATCTACACATCTATCTAGGCATCCAGTTCCAGTGCTTGACAACCCTTTCCATGAAGAAATTTTTCCTAATATCCAATCTAAACCTCCCCTGGTGCAACTTGGAGCCATTTCCTCTTGTCCTCTTGCTTATTACTGGAGAGAAGAGACCAACACCAACCTCAGTACAACCTCTTTTCAGGCAGTTTTAGAGACTGCTAAGGTCTCCCTTGAGCCTCCTTTTCTTCAGGCTAAACAACCCCCATTCCCTCAGCTGCTTTTCATAAGACTTGTGCTCTAGACTTTTCACCAGCTGTGAATCCCTTCTGATTAGTTCAGACTAAGAGTCTAGACATAGGCATCAAATACCCTTTGCAACCTCTATTTCCTGGCTGCCATGTGCTACTTGAGAAAGACACATGTCTTTTAACACATCTAAAAGTCTCATACAGCTGTTGCAAGTCATCTAAAGACTGAGCTCCCATTGTCATCAAAGAATATTAGGGATCTAGAAATCAGTTGCCACATACAGATAATTAGTCTGGCTTGAGATATTTGGCTTTCATTTCATACCTATCATACCTTCTGCTGAAAAAAAGCATGATAAAGACATAGGTTTCTGTTCAAAGAAATGATGGCAGATTATCTGCCATGCAAGTAAAATATTTAAGTATATTCATATATGTATATGAACATCAATATTCATATACAAGTACACATAGCCAGTTTGGCTAAATATATGTTTTTACAACTTTTATCTATGTAGTGATAATAATTACAGGATTCTATTAATAATTATTTTATGTTCATAATGAAACTGTGTTATATATTTGATAACATTAGATAGCCAAAACTAGAGTTGTTTTGGTGACCACTAAAAATAATCTCCCTCATGTGGACTTGAGAACTTCCCAAGAAACACAGAAAAAAGTTCCACCAATACTTGTGGCACATCAGCTCTCATATACAGTTATTCTGATACCTGTATATTTCCTTGTGCTTATAATTTATGGGATCAAGTGTACAAGAAAACATAAAACTCAAAATCTGATCTTGTAGACAAGGCTGAATGTCCAGTTGAGGGTCTCTTATGTACTTGTTTTGTTGCGTTCCAGATCCAGCAATCCTTATTCTGAAGAGAACTAGAAAGATTTAGTTTCTTTTAGGTGCTATTCGAAGTAGAGGAAAACCATTCATCCACACAGCTTACCATTTTCTTGGACTGTTTCCAACTCTCATTTTGTCTGGTACCTTTCTCCCTGCATTTTTATTTTCTAAAGTTCTGCTCAGCACCTATGTCTAAATCTTTTCCATAAAACTCTATAGCTCCTTGCCTTCTGCAACAACTGTTGGTTTTCTTAAAAACAGTGGAAGTTATAAGACCACCATAACCCTTTCTGTATGACTATCTTGTGGGTCAAATATCTTGTTTGAAAAAATATTTTACTGAAAAAAAAATTGTTGGTTCTGTGCTAATGTTTTGTATCTCAAACCTAACCTAAAAAAAAATACAAAATGGGGAAAGATATAAAGTATCAATTTAAGAAAAACCTTTGACTAATGTAGGTAAAGTCAACACCTACGCCCAGCATATGGGTGTATTGGGTTTTGGAGGTGTTATAAAACTTATTTGCATTTACTGGGTGGCTATCACAATAGAAAAATAAACTTTTTACTGATAAACCACATATTTTGATTTATATATAACTTTATGAATTTAAAATTTTGGATTATTAAGTTTCTCTGGGTTTTTAAATATTTAACAGTCATTTCCATTATGATGGTTCCAAGTGAAATTCTGATGATAATTTTCCTTGGAGAAATTGTTCTGTTTTAAAGAGCAGCTTTAACAGAATTATTTCTAACATATAGAAATGCATACAAACTTCTTATGTCACATGCCTCCACCAACTGATAGATGTAAGTACCTTGCAAAGATGTATCTAAAATAATTCTCTGCTAATAATAGTGAAAGTTGTTTTCAGGAGCTTATAAGACATTTGGTATGAGAAGATACAGATACCAAATAAAAGTAGACTTTAATTGTATTTTAGGAATAACATAGGTTTGCTTTCTGATTTAATTTCCTCACCATTATGTAAAAATAGTTTTCCAGTTAAGTAATGACTTTATACGGAATACTGTACAGATATCCCTTGTTATTCTCTTGGGTAGTGCTGTTAACAAAAGCTTTTTCCACAATGGAAAGTGTACCTAGTCGGAGTTTTGTTTATATAAATTATATACACACATAAACTAAGCATACAGATTTATGTCTTGTGCAACCCTTTTAACTATCTGTACTTGCTGTTAAATTGTATATTTTTCCATAGGAGCACTGTAACTCATAAGAAAACGACTAACACTGAAAACTCAGTTAAGTCTCAAAAATAGGCATTAGTTCTGAGGCCTGGCACTCCTTTTGGGAAATCAAAGTTTTTATTGCCAGATAAATTAGTGTTTCAAAAGTATGAATACAGATGCTGTTTGCAAATTTGTCACAATCTGTCTTCCAGCAGGAAGAATTTATACTGTATATAGTAATGGAAAACAGAAAACTGCATATTTCACTAAATTGCAGCTGTGATGTAAGATTTATATGGTTGTTTTGTGTCAATGAAACATGTAGGTCTTACAGCATTTCAGTTCAATATTCCACACAGAACTTTAGTATTCTTATTTTAGAGTTATTTTATACTTTTTAATAGAATAAATAAAATACAGCATTTGTTGTAGAGAAAGCCATACATAATAACTATGTTTATCAATGTTTTACTGCAGAAGACAACTGTGGTAAAAAACTTGTTATTCTCACTACAGGCTAGACAGACCATACCAGAGAATTTCCAGTCTGCAAGCCGTTTTCATAATTCCTAAATGTCCACTCAGTCCAGTATTAAATGTTTTAGAGGACTTATATTTCATGCTAGGTGGGCAATTCTAAAAGAAATGCCCAAACTAAGTGACAAAGTCACAGTTTTATTTTTATTATAAGCAAGTTCATTTAGAGATTGAATATTCTCAAAGCTACACCCAGATGGCAAGTTTCTTTTTGCTTGCATGCCTTCAGATAATGGAGTCCTACTTATTCTTTTTTTTTTTTTTTTTTCTTTTTTTTTTCCTTCTGTCAATTCCCTTACAGCAACCGACCTTCAAAACAGGAGCTAACATTTTTTGCAGTTGTGAAGTATTGGATCCAATTACTCCCAGCAAAAAAACGGAGTTTATTTTAATAGGATTTGCAGTAAAACCAGGCACATAAAAATCAGATGCATAGGCAAAGAATTTTTCATCTTTAATCATTAAGCTACCAGTACAAATTGAGCCCTGCAGTTATTTGATTCCCAAAGGAGACCAGAGATTTAAAGAATTCAGAGGATTAAATATTTGTGTTTGAGTGAACATGCTAAGTGTTTTTGTGGTTGCTATCATTAAAACTGTATTTCAATACTTTATTTTAGATGCATAACATGCACATTCTCTTTAAATGATAGCTTGTATCTCTTCCTAGGTACCAGGCATTAAGGGCACCTGTGTTACATTACTATCGTTCCCACAGATGCCCACAGTTTGCCTGGTTTCTAACATTTTGTTGCTCTTTGTCAACATAGGCAATTTAAACTTTTTTCTTCAGTCACAAAGAGCTACATACTACAATTTGTTATTTCTATGACAAAAAGATATATTGCTGGAGAAAAGTGTGTTCATCCTCTGGAATACATGAACCCCTAAAAATCAAAATATGTTCTATCCAAATTATTCATGGTATTTGCCAAATGCGAACGACTTGCTTTCCCAGGGGAATGCAAATGTGGAAATTTTTATTACAGCACTATTGGAAAAGAATAAGAAATTAACAAGATAACAAAATACCTAATCACTGTGAGATAAATGGGCAAGAAGTTTTTTTATTTACAAGTAACACACATGCAGTGGGCCAAATGAAAGTCCTGTACATAGGGTTTAACTTTTCTTCTGAAATAAATGCTTATTGATGATGCATGCCCGATAAAGTTTTGATTTCTGCAGAACTAGTGTATTTCTGTATGCATCAAAGAAGTTCCAGGATCTCAAATATGTCCCTAGTTCCCCAGATAGGTATAGCACCTAGTACTCTGTTAATATAATGTTTTTATTTATGTTTAAACCCATTTTTCACTTTCCAAATCTCTTTTTCACTTTTCCAAATCTCTTTCAGCTGCTACTGTGATCTGTTACACCTCTTTGCTACATATAAGGTGTGACAGTCACAGTTTTCATGGTCTTGATGGATCCCCCCTTTTGTCCCCTTTCATGTAGACTATCAAGTTAGAGAAGGAAGTTAGGAAATGCTTCCCAGTAAGAGCTACCCAATTCAGTAGATTACGGACTCTGGCTTTTTAAGAATGAAGATGAAGAATGTGAACTTACCGGAATCTTTTGAGTTTTAGCATTTAGACCTTATTCAGAAGCCTTCTAGGATGCATTTGTTACTCAGGCTTTTGGGTTGCCACCTGGAAAACAGCATGCTTTATTTGCCTTAACTATACTAAATAAACTAATGAAGATGTCAGCTGGACATTATATAGATCAACTTTTCATATGTTAAGTTTATATTTTATTCAATATGTACACCTATTTTGTTGTAATGAATTTAAAATTAAGACAATATTCCATATTTAAATTATTTTTGTCTTTTCATTCTTTATTTCTTATGCTACATAATTTTGATCTTGTTAGTGACATACAGTAATTATAATTCTCTTATATGCAACATTTTTATATGACCTTCTCAAAAGCCTGGCATGTAGACTGAACTATATGTAAAGTCTGTAGCTGAACAAGTGACTGTAGCCATTTTCAAGAGCAATTAATCCCATTTTAAAATTGCCATTTACAATGAGAGAACTGAATAAAACCCTAACATTCCCTGTTCTGTCCAGTGATTATAAAGGCAGCCTGGCTGTGTCAGAAATAGTATAGCAGTGATATTACTAAACTGAATCACAGAATGCTGTGTATAAAATTTTTATTCAGAATTGACTTGCCCTGACCCACAAGGCTGTATATTCAGGATTCCATTTGCCGTTCAGTTGTTCAGTATTCCCAGTATCCACAGTAAAGGGGCCCCAGTAACGTTCAGTGGCTTGGGTATGAGAACCCAAGATCCGAATAATCAAAGCAGGGTGCTTTCAATTCCAATTCTAATACCAGAAGCTTAAAAGCTGGTATGGAAAATATTCCCCTAAATATTTGTCATCTCAGCTATTGTCTAGGTATCATGGACAAGAATCTCTAATTAGCAGATCTCTTGAAAAACTTTAATAATGCACACCTGCAATGGTATCACCCTTGCATGAAGGGAATGGAACTGATAGGGTTATCCCAATTCATGAGTATGAGTTTTGTATAAAGAAATCCAGATGGACTGGAATATGTACATGTGTAGGAGGGCAAGTGCAGGGTGTGCCTGAGAGAGAGAGAGAGATGCTGCAGATGGTGTTTGACTGTTGAACTGAGAATATGTATCTGTAATTTATCTGGAAGATGAAGTAAACAGCACATTAATTAAATTTGCAGATGATACCAAATTGGAATGTGTTGCAAACACCATTGAGAAAAGATGTAAACCAAAGTGACCTAGAAAAGGTTAGAAACATAAGCACGACTTTAAAAACTGATATACAATCCTAAGAATGAAAGTTAATATATTGAAAATACAGGTATTAAATAAAACAGAAAAATAAAACTGGAAATCAAGAATATTAAGACAATTTAAAGCATGATAATGGTCATAGTATGACCAGTTATGAATTCTTTTTCTCTCCTCTCCTCTCCTCTCCTCTCCTCTCCTCTCCTCTCCTCTCCTCTCCTCTCCTCTCCTCTCCTCTCCTCTCTCCTCTCCTCTCCTCTCTCCTCTCCTCTCCTCTCTTCTCTTTTTTGTGTTTCTTTTTGTACAGCATCTTCTAGATTTTGGATAAATGTATTAAAAGTGCAGTTCACTTCAAATGCAGAAGACTTATATCACAACCAGGGAGACACTGTCCCACACTGTTCTCTCACTGGCCCAACAACCTGCTGCTACAGCTATGAAAATCAGGGTGACAATGGATGAAAATTATCATTGCCTTAGAGACTATAAAAATGTAAGTTCTTTATAGTCTAAAAATATGATTGGATTGCTCCAATTGACTAATAAGGATAAAAAAGCTATCAGAGCTGTACACCGCACAAGATGTGTATTCTAACATGTGGACAATGTAATCCAGGAACTCAGAATCCTGAATCTGATCATATAAACATAGCTTTATGTACCTCATTCTGAGAAAAAAATAATTTAAGAACCTTATCTTTTTATTGCCTCACTCTCTGCTAACATCACCTCTGTTGCACAGGAGATGGATACTTTTCCTTCCATTTGGTCTAGCCAATGTAGATCTGATTAAACTCAGAGGAATTTTTCTCAGATCATATTTAGCTGTGAAGGTTGCTGCTTCTGTTAAAGAATATAGAAAGGTTGTAAGGCTTGTTTTATTTTTTTTTCCACCTGTGCTACTTAAGTAAAATGTATCAACTCCTTCTACAAACACCATATTACCTTTTATCACTGTGACTGACAGTGAGTTTACTCATCACAGTAATTTAGTTCCAAAACATCCAAACTATGAAAAAATGCACCATTGTGTACGTGGTGGGTTGACCTTGGCTAGATGCCAGGTGCCCACCAAGCCACTCCAACACTCCTCTCCTCAGCAGAATGTGGGGGAAGAAAATAAGATGAAAAAAAAATTGTGGGTTGAGGTAATAGCAGTTTAATGAAGCAATAGAAAAGGTCATGCACCTGAAAGCAAAGGAAAACAAAAGGTGTTATTCTCTACTTCCCATCAGCACATGATGTTTGACCACTTCCCAGGAAGCAGGGCTTCAGTATGCATAGCGGTTGCTCTGGAAGACAAATGTAAATAACAAATGCCTCCCCTCCTCCCCTTCCTCCTCCTTTCTCTTAGCATTTATATCTGAGTGGATGTCACATGGTATGGCATATCCCCTTGGCTGGTTTGGGTCAGCTGTCCTGGCTATGTCCCCTCCCAAGATCTTGCCCAACCCCAGCCTACTGGGGGTGGGGAGGGGCGGAAAGTTGGAGAGGCAGCCCTGATGCTGTGTGAGCACTGCTCAGCAGTAGCCAAAACACTGGTGTGTTACCAGCACCTTTCTAGCGACCAATACAAAGCACAGCACTATGGCTGTTAAAGGCTGCTGTGGGGCTCAGCCACAGACCCAATGCAAGAATCTGTAGAATCTAAGGATGCCATTAGGCATAACTATAACTTAGTGGTAAACATATTCACTTGAGGTGGAGTAATAGAACTATTTTGTTGCCTCCAAGTATTCTTATAAATTGAGCTTCAGATAGTGTTTGGATAAAAATGAAATTCAGTGATACAAAATAAAAATCTTGAAAACAGGAAGCTGAGCTATCATTTCCATGTGTACACTAATAGCCAAGCTCCTTCTTGTACTGCTGCTGACTTCATAACTCCTGTAATGTGATGTTCATGCCCATGTAATTAAGAAAGATGTCCTAACTGAGAACAAGTGATAGCCTTGAAATCATGTTTTCCCAATAGCTGAGGGAGAAATTCAGGCATTCTACTTACTGAGTAAATGTCTGGTTTGCTGCTTAAAATATTAAAAATTGTATAAATGAAAATCAGATATGTGGCAATATTTGATATACATTACACTTATGTTCCTGGCTGAATTGTAGCTTCAGCTTAATAGACAGATTACAAAGTACTCCCAACTAATTCAAGTCTATTTCTTCAGTATTCCAAGGATGCAGCAGGTTTCATCCTTTCATGCTTAGAAATGAGCAGAGTCCAGAAATCTCACTGGGAAACAGGTAAGCTGTTTTGTAAGACAATCTAAATGTGTGCAGAGAAAGTGTATTTGGTGCTCAAGACAGAAATTGCCATGTCTAACTGCAGACAGTTTCGCAGAAGCACCTTCCCTAAGGCTTCTTAATCAAAGTGAGAAACTGATTCAGACACACCGCTTTTCTCAGCTTTCTCCTGATTTGTATATCCTTCCTGGCTGCTGAATATCCTGTTGTCATATTCCTATTAGAATCCTTAGGCAATCAACAGCTTCTCTTAACACTAAGAAGGCACCTGCCTCTTCTCTTCTCCTTCCCAAAGGAAACAGATTGACTTTAACTTTGGTGAACCTTACTGGTTAAACTCTTAAATTGAGCATGGTACATAGACACAGCAGTTTGCAATGCCTCCAAGTTCCCTTTCTATATCTGGCTGCAAAAAGAATACCCTTAAAATCCCAACCAAATGTCTGTATAAATGACATCTGGATGGAAACTAATATAAATAAATCTCAGTAATAATCCCCAAGATTTTTTAGAGATTGGCAAATACTTAAAATAAATAATATTTTTTTAAAATCCTTGAATTGTTGGCAAATTTTAAGATGAATATGCTTGGAAAACATTTCTGAAGTGCATTGACTGCAGCCTCTTGAGTAAGTAGTGGAAATTCATGTATCCGTAGTTCCAAATATTTAGGTTCCTTCCTACAAGGAAGAAAGACAAAGATATGGAATCCATTTTTATTGATTCTTTTGCAGAATGCATATTGAGTTTTTTCTGTCACATGTGCAGAGCAACTCCACTTGCAAGAATAAGTAACTAAGAAGTCATATCAGGAGACCATGCTTTCATGTTCCATTTAAGGAGACTAAAATTGAAGGTTCTGGTTATGACTTCATAGCCGTTTGTTCTCCTTTAAGTGACTTTGGGGGATCCCTTTTTCATGGAGAGAGTTTGGTCTCTGTAACTAAAATAGAAAGTAGATTTATCAGGATGTAATTAATATTCTTTTGCTTTGAACTCAAACAAAAGCATACTAAAATAGTGAACTAACAATAGTATATAATATTGTAAAACTTACACACATTCAGCTATAATGTATAAGCATTTTACCAAAGTATATGATCAATCTGATCTTTATATAGCAAGCATGTATATAAAAAATCCTTGGGCAAGATAAGCCCAAAGGACTGCAAATAGGCAGAACATCCTGCCAAACCAACCAAAACCAATGTAAGCGGCAATGGAAGCAGAGGAGAGCCCCCTTTTTGAGGGGAGCAGGGGCAATTGCATACAAACATTGGATGTCAGTAATGAAAACAGCAGAAGAGAGAATGTAAGACAACTTCAGCTGCAGCTTGCCTTAGAGAGCTCTGAAGCCTGATCGCTGTCCGCTCAGTGAACCACCAAGGACCACAGCCATCAGTGCTAAATAAATGTAAAAATATCAGCTTTACAGTGCTATATACTTGGATCTAATTTAAGAAGCAAGTCTAAAAAACTAAAGGTTTTGTGTTCAGTAATGGTGATGATTAATAAGGTATGAGAAGTAACAAGAAGTACATTGTTCATGAATGAATTTAGTAAAGTTTAAAGTTTCAACATCTCTTGATTTATCAATCTTATGACATCATTATCAATTTCTAATTTTTGTACACATATATGTGTATACATTTATTTAATGGCAACACTTCTCTCAACTAACAAACAAGGTTGTAAAGTTGTAAAAGGCTGAACAATTTTATTTGAGAGACTGGTATTCTTTACTCTGTATCTTTATACTATTATTGTGTTCTCTTCCCTTTACCCTCATCACATTTTCCCCTAGACTGTATTTACTATTAGACAATAAAGTTTTGGTTAGAGTACTCTCAGTATAACTGGTGAAAATTAAGCCTTGAGCTTTCTATTGTCATGCAGTATGCCCTTTCATTTTTGTGTGCATATAAAAGTTGTTTTTGAACAGAGATAAAGTCTGGAAAAAGAAAGCCAAGATAATGTTGCAGAGATATATGACTAAACCCAAATCTTTCTTTTCTAAATGATTATCTGGTTTAAAGTAACTATGAGATAAGTGCTGAAAACCTAATCATTATCAGTAATTTATAATCACAATCATAACTTCACTATCAGTCTTCAGAGTGAGATGATTTAAAATTATTTTCTTTTGAGCAGTTAATGTCTCCTGAGATTTCCACAGTGTCTGATGGCAAGTTTGCAAGAGAAATATTTCTTCTTGTAATAGACAAATAGACAATAGATTTTTATCATATTACAGCTTACACAGTGCTGAAAATAATAATAATAAAAAGATTCTAAAAATCAGATAGGTCTCAAACTTTTTTTTTTTCTTTTTTTCTTTCAGCATCATTGACTATAGTGGAGTGATCTGGTTTTAAAGAGCTTTACGCTTAATGGATGACACAAAATGTTCCTAGATTTTCATTTTGGTTTCATTTTTTGTCTTTTGTGTTTAGTTTTGTTTTGTTTTAAAATCTGTGTATTTAGACCCTCTGCTGGTGACCTGAATGGAGTTATGCCAATTTACATTAACAGTGTTGACACATATTTGGCTGTGGATTAAACTAAGGCATTTTTCATCTCATATATCTGCCCCAGCCTGTTATCAGAAGCTGCTGTCCCTATGGCAAGGGCAGATGAATGAAAAAATATTTCTTAATCAAGGCTAATGTGTTAAGGAAACTGAAATCAGCATTAGCTTACCTTAATATGTCTGGCTTTAAGTTCAAGAAAATGCTGAAGAAAACAAAAACTCAGGTCTCCCTGTTCCTGTGGTGGCGTCTTCCACAAGTTGGATAGGCAGCTAGGGGGTGGAGGCAGTCAACTGTCCCAGTTTATACATGCTGCAGTTTTTTCCTTCTGACATGAAGTCTGTTTTAGAAGAAAATCTACTTGCAGCTGATAGGGGTAGAAGGTTACTCTTCCTCACAGGTCTGCATTGTTCACCTGTCTAACCTTCTCTGGGTTACAAAACAAACTGAGAAATAAAAAATAAAATTTAAAAACAAAACAAACAACAAACCAAGCCAAAAAACCATACTGATACTGAAAAAGTATTAATCCTCTGTTAATAGAGAAGTAGGTAATGGAAGGATATATCCCACTGCCATGACCTGAGCTATGAAAAGGTTTAGTATTTAATGAGTTTGTAAAATGTAGTTTGGTATCCCTGTTTGATGCCAAATGTTAGATGTTTGTTCTCCTATATAAACTGCACAGTGATATTCAGGGAGACAAGAGATCCTTAAGAATGTTAATGATATTTCTTTTTTAGATAAAAATAAATGTATTTCCAAAAATAAAAGTCAGAAAATAAGGAATGGAGATTTGTTCTGAGCCCTTGACAAACTTATTCTGAAATACTGTGCACACGTCTACTAATATCAACCTCATTAAAAGCTGACTGGTTTTGTAGAACCAGTCTTTACAGTATTCCAAATAAAACACACTGAACTATCTGAGAATGAGAGAGAACTCTGAATAATTCCCTATCTAGTGAAAATACATTTTCAATATTAAATTCTCAAATGAAGCTTAATGGAATTTTACTCATCTTTCCAAAATACTGTGTTGAGGGAGGGAACAAGCATGAAAAATATCCTCCTGACAGACAGTGAAATGAAAAGCATTTGAAAAATGCTGCTTAGAATGAAAATGCCATTCCAACCCTACCCATAACATCACATTACCAGCTCTACAGTCACTTGCTTCCTCCTGAATATCCCTCTGCCTTTGAACATAAGTCTTTTATTATGCAGTCAGCAGCCTTCCCGGGATGTTTGCGAAAATACAAGGAGGAGTAAGGATTTTAAACAATAAATAAGTCACCTCAATACCACTTGGTTATAAATTAAGTACAGAGGTCACTGAAAGTAAAAAACAAGGTTTGACCTTCACTATTTCAGTACACATTCAGAAGACCAGCACAAAGGAATGTGAGCAGGCAGTTTGAGCGTGTGTTAGGACAACCCCCAAATGGCAGAAAAAGGTGCCTGTGCCTCAGCCATCCACAGCCCCAGGAGAGTAGCATGTATATTTTCAAGATTAATTTTACTAGTATTCTTCATGCATTATATTGGTGTATGAGGCTGTCTATTGGGACAGTTGAAGAAAGCAAGTAAGGTATGGATTTTTTTGGCTGGGGGTGCGTGGGGAGGGGGTGGTTGTTTTAGTAGTCTTCAGGTGGCTTTGGGGTGTTTTTTTTTCCTTTTTCACTCTAGCTTTACACCTGCTCACATAGAGTTAAGGACACAAATATTACAAATAGTTTTGACAAATTTGAAATGTTATTGTCTTAACGGTTTTCCTTTCTACTGACAGCAGTTACAATTTTTATTGCATTAGCAACAGAGAATGGACAGTGTATCCAGGTGTCATCCATTCCTGTTCTTGTTTCTTTGCAGTATGCCTGCTAACATGGTGTGCATTTTTGCATCTCTGGTGCTATATTTAGGAACGCCTAAGAAATAGAAAACCACAGCTGCCAGAGGATGGCAATTTCCACCAGAAATATAAGTAAATATAGCTAGAGAAAGAACTTTAATTTCCTTATTAAAGGATATGTTATATTTTGGTTTGGTTTGAACACAATGAAATGGTTACTGCAGTTTGTTCCTCCCTCCCCTCCAAATAAAATTTTTGTCAAACAAAATAATTCTCAAATTCAAGAACAATTCAGCTAACAGCTGTGGTTAGGGGGAATAAAAACAGAGGAAAATGAAAATGAAAAGTTGAAATATTTGTCTTCAGCTTTTTGAAAGAAATATTTGAAGTCTTCAATTAAACTGTCTTTCAGAATCCCTACTCTGTGATTAGTAGGTAGAGGATTATTGAACAATTAGTAAATATCCTGCATTTAACATAGTGGGGTTTCTTTACCCAGGTCCTACTTTTAAATATCAAGAATTTAATTAATTTATTTATACATTTACAGTTCACTGCTTTGAACTTTTTGTTGATTTTCAATGGCATGTGATTATTCAGGGAACCACTACCGCAGTACCCTTCAAAAGCTTCAGTAACTTTTTTGTCAGCCAAACAGCAGTGGTGGGAGAAATATTTCCCTTAAAGTCCTAGCGACGAATGCTTCTTAACTACAGCCATGCACAGAACTTGATCCGGAGTAGAGACTATATTTACTTGAGAATGCATTGCTCTTTCTCTTCTTTTTTACTTTTTCTGTGGTTGTCACCTCAAAACCTTAAAAATATAATATGAACTGGAAGTCTACCACCTAGAATATACTTCAAGTAAACATGTACACAACTTAGTACTGTAGCTATTTTAAGTGTTTGATTAGAACATATTCCTGGAGTGCAATACAGTTCAATTTTTTCCCCTGTAATTTATGTTTCTGAGCTCCAGAACATGCAGTAATGCTGCTCTTGATAATTGCACCCACACCTGCAGAAAACCTTGACAACTTGTTTGGATTATTCAAAACAGAGAACTTTCCTTTTGATTTGGAAGTTTGTGGTGGGTTAACCTTGGCTGGCTGACAGATGCCCACCAAGCCACTCCATTATTCCACAGGCTGCAGCTTCCTTCAGCACACATCCACCTGCTCCAGTGTGGAGTCCTCCATGAGTTGCAGTAGGGATACTTGCTCTGACATGGTCCTTCATGGGTTGCAGGGGAATCTGTGCTCAGGTGCCTGGAGCAGCTCCTACCCCTCCTTCTTCTCTCACCTTGGTGTCTGCAGGGCTGTTTCTTGCACATTTTCTTAATCCACTCACTCACACCTGATATGAAGCATTTTTTACCCTTTCATAAGCATGTTATCATAGAGGTGCCACCAGCATTGCTGAATTGCTCAGTTTCGAGCAGTGGTGGGACCACTTTGGAGTCAGCTGAAACTGGCTCTGACAGAGATGGGGGAAGCTCCTTATCTCTTCTCACAGAAGACATCCTTGCAGCCCTCCCACTACTAAAATTTTGTCAGGTAAACCCAATGCAAAGTCCTTTGTTGCTGTTCATTTCTGTTACTTTTTTTACCTTGATTACTATCATGTTGTATCCCTCTCCTGTAATTTGAAAAGAATTCTTCTTTCTCACATTTCTTTCATTGGTGACAGTATTTGTATCTTTCTCTGACTCACCAATGTCTTATTACCTTTTTTTTATTGTCAATACAACTTTAATTTTCATATTATACATATTGGCCATTATGTTATAAAGAGAATGCTATTGGGTGCCCTCACTAAAAAAACCCAAAACCAACCAAATAAAAAAAAGTCCTGGACAATTCTGAGTTATAGAATTGGACCAAAAAAAAATTTTAACATTTCAGGAAGTGTTATTACACTGCACCTTCTTATTGTGCATGCATTTTTGGTTGCCTGGGGACAGCTGGATGTCATGAAACTTTAGAAATATTTTCCTGTTTCTGTGGAGCATGGTTTGCCAATGTATCTTATCTGTTCCATAGCAGCTGTCATCATTTGGGAACAACTGAATACACCTGATTTTTGATGTCAAACAATAAATAAATAATTTATAATGAAAATGGGATAAGGCATTTACAGAGTAACTGTATATCTTAAACCTGTGAGGTGCATCACATCACTTTGCCATTTGTTTGCAATCATTCTGACACAGAAAAATAAACTGGTGGCAAAACCAAATCCCAGATGGATAATAACTACTGAATTTACATCCATCAGTGAAAACAATTTCACTATGCTTTCCATATAAGATATGGCTATGTTGGCCCTTTCTGCAGGAAAAAAACCCCACACAACAAAACCTACTCAGTGAGAAGTTTAATGTAACAGTGTGCTTCATGTATGACTTCTTTGGGAAGAAAAAGCTACACTTGTGACAAGAATCGGGAATGGAAATGTTAGTGGCTCAGTCATTCCCACTGAACTTAGAAGGCCATATTTAGGAATCATAGAATCATTTAGGCTGGAAAAGACCCTTAAGATCATTGAGTCCAACTGTTAACCAAGCACCACCAAGTCCACCACTAAACCATGTCCTGAAATGCCACATCTACACATCTTTTATATACCTCCAGGGATGGGGACTCAACTACCTCCCTGGACAGCCTGTTCCAATGCTTGACCACCCTTGCTGTGAAGAAATTTTTCCTAATATCTAATCCAAACCTCCCCTGGTGCAACTTGAGGCCGTTGCCTCTTGTCCTGTCACTAGTTATATGAGAGAAGAGACTGACCTCCACCTGCCTACAGCCTTCTTTCAGGGAGTTGTAGAGGGCAATAAGGTCTCCCCTGAGCCTCCTTTTCTCCAGGATAAATTACCCCAGGTCCCTCAGCTGCTTCTCATAAGACTTAGTCTCTAAAGCCTTCACCAGCTTTGTTGCCTTTCTCTGCACACACTCCAGCACCTGAACTTCCCTCTTGAAGTGAGGGGCCCAAAACTGAATGCAGTATTTGAGGTGCGGCCTCACCAGTGCTGAGTCCGAGGGAAAATCACTTCCCTGGTCCTGCTGGCGACATTGTCTAATACAAGCAAGGATGCTATTGGCCTTCTAGGCCACCTGGGCACACTGCTGGCTCATATTCAGATGGCTGTTGACCAACACTCCCAGGTCCTTTTCTTTCAGGCAGATTCAAGACACTCTTTCCCAAGCCTGTAACGTTCTGTGGGGTTGTTGTGAACCAAGTGAAGAACCAGGTGCCTAGCCTTGTTGACCCTCATATAATTTTCCTCAGTCCATTGACTGAACCTATCCAGGTTCTTCTGTCAAGACTTCCTACCTTCAAGCAGATCAGCACTCCCACCCAACTTGGTGTTGTCTACAGCCTTACTGAGGGCACACTCAATCCCCTTATCCAGATCATTGATAAAGATATTAAACAGAACTGGCCCCAATATCAAGCCCTGGGAAACACCATTTTTGACCAGCTGCCAACTGGATGTAACTCCATTCACTACCATTCTTTGAGCTTGGCTGTCCATCCAGCTTTTTACCCAGCATGCAGTAAACCCATCCAAGCCATGAGCAGCCAGTTTCTCCAGGAAGATTCTGTGGGAGATGGTGTCAAAGGCTTTAGTAAGGTCCAGGTAGACAGTATCCACAGACTTTCCCTCCTCCACTAGGTGGGTCATTCTATTGTAGAAGGAGATGAGGTTCATCAAGCAGGATCTGCCTTTCATAAACCCATGCTGTCTGGGCCTGCTACCCCAGTTGTCTTGCATGTGCCAAATGATGGCACTCAAGATAATCTGCTCTATAACCTTCCCTGGCACCGAGGTCAGACTGGAAGGCCTCTAGCTCCCTGGATCCTCCTTCCAGCCCTTCTTGTAGAGGAACATCATATTTTCTAACCTCAAGTCAGCTGAAACCTCTCCAGCTATCCAGACTTATTTCTAGCGAAATATCTTCATCACAGAGAGTTCATCAAACTTAGAAGGCCACAAACTTCATAAACTTACACATCCACCCAGACATTTGCTGAAAATTTGCACTGTCTTATGAGCTTATATTATGGTACAAGATGAGGACACAATGCCAATGTACATTTTGAGTAATACCAAAATAGGTAGCTTCCTTAGAAAAGCAGCGGGACTACCAGTGAGCAATGGTAAAGATTAGCTAATGTTGTATTTTTCTTTTTATCCAACTTCTTTTTAAAAGCCTGAGATAAAAACCTGATAGCATTCAAAACTTAAAACAAAAAATTTGAGTTGCAAATTAATAAAATGGCCCATATGTCTGAGATTTATGAGCTGCCTAGAAGTTCTTTGTTCATGCTAAAATAAGAAACTAGTAATTCTGAGGTTGTCCTAATGGTCAGTAAATGCAGATATTTGCAGACACTGATACATCTTCTGTGTCCTAAACAAGTCTCAGTCTGGTATGTATCATACTTTAGGAGTACTAGTCTGTTTCTGCTAACGATAGAGATAGCAAGTACAATAAGCTTACATTAGCTGTTTTAGGTAAAGTCAGTAATATGAACATTAAGCTAAATAAATGTCTGTCCCAGCTTTCAAGAGAGAACTCAGAAAAGACATGTTTTCTGATCTAGTAGGAAAATTCTGGAAATTCTGAATAATGAATAATTCAACAAGTTAAATTTATATTTTCATCAAAGTAAACCTGATATCATCAAGATAACGATGTGACGAATTTTAAAATATATATAGCATGGGAGTTATATCAACAGTAGAAAGTTAATAGAAGAAGAAAGCAAACAAGCAAGTTTAACTTCTGAGGGTTAAGTGTCAAAAGAAAGGCCATATGCAGAGCTGTGTTTCAGTGAATGAAGGGGATACGCTTTGTGAACATGCAGAGATGTCTCACCTATTCTGTATTCTTGTAGATGTCTAATATTCATTGTGATGTAGCTCTGTTCCATCTAAAGAAGAGTGAAGGAAAAAAAAAAGAGAAAATGAGAGAAATATAAAATATCAAAATTATTTTCATACAAGTGAAATTATAAAACTAGTGGTTTCCTTCAGCTTCAGTAATCAGTAAGGTAGATAATTAGCATAATAGTAATGAAAGCTTACTCTGTACTCCAAAGTTTTACTAATCCTATCTTAAAATAAGTGCTTGGCTGTGTGGGGTGAGTTGTCCCTCTGGAGAGGCACTTTTTCCTCCACAAAGGGAAATCTAGGAATTGAATGTAGTTGCTTGGTTAGGTACCTAGTGCCCTAAGGAAGTAAGACATCTGTGTAAGAAGGGTAGAGATAAAGGACCTACAGGAGATACATGTTCCTCTGAAGCAGGAACTGGATGCCACACAGAACAATGGTGATCTCAGTTATTACTGGACTCCTGTGTTTAGTCAGATGACACTCACCTTGGTTTTTTCACAGGAGTTAATCATGCTTCGTTCAACTGCATGCTATGCAGAGGTGTCTCATGCCGTTTACAAACCATGGAGTTGTCAAAGGCATATGCACAGGGCTGACAGGGCAAGCATACAGTGTCATCTAAAATACCCTACGTTATTCCACCTGGCTTGAGGCTCTGGTTCAGAACAGAGTGTATTTCCTTTTCTTTTTCTCTTCCCTTGTCTAATACAGGTATTACTTATATCCTAAAAAGTTTCAAATAACACTAAACAGCAATATTCAGATGACTGTATGGAACCCTTGAATCTCTGGCTTACAGTGGTCACCAGATTACACTGGATATATTGGTAAACTCTCCTTAACTGTAATAAGAGCTTAAAAACTTGGCTGATAGGTGAACACCTACATTAAAACTCCTAAATGTTAGGATTGCTGTTCCAGCAATTAAGTTTAGATCTAAATGCTGAGTAATATAAATGTTTTGACTTCTTTGTGGCCAGGATTTTACATCAATTTGTGAGTTCTTGATAAGTATTACTAAACCATAAAAATGTTTTGGAAACTTATGTAATCAGATATCTTGTAATTACCTCCTTAATAGTGGCCATTTTTACATTAATTTACCCTTTTAAAATGTGTCTAAGTAGACATTCAAAACTTTATTAACATTCCATGCATTTCAACAGCTTATTCTTGTGTGTGTGTGTTGAATTTGTATTATTAATAATGTAGAAGATCGTTATTTTGTTTACCTTTGTTGTTGTCACTACAGTCTTTGTTATGGATAAATGTTTTGGGGTAATTCTGTCTTTTGAGCATCATAAACAGTAACAAATGCTTTTTGATTCACTTACAAATTATAAGAGAAGAGCCATGAAATTTTCCTAACCTTTTCTGCAGCTCAATAAATCACAAACAGACAAGAAAGTTAAGCACTGCTTCAGTGGAAAATCAGCAGACAGATGTAGCACACATTCCCCTCAAAATAATTCAGAACCTGTTCCAATTTATCAAATGCCTACTTTATCTGTCAAAACAATGTCCTTTCTCAAATAAAGGGCATTGTTTCTGCAGCAAGAAAAAGGTTCTGATGTATTGTTATCTGCAAATGGATGGTGGAATAATGGAACAACAGGCAACGTTTCAAGCTAAGAGATCAAAGGGCAGAATACATTACAATTCTTGTTAAAATAAATTAGGCTGAAATTGTAATTTTAATAAAGACATTTATAACCTTAAACAATTTTTTGAATTTACGGATCAGCAGAAACAATAAGAAAATCCCTTTCAATATATAAGTTGATGCATTTCTTTCCATTGTGAGAACTTCAGATTTCAGAGAAACCATGATTTACAGAGCCTTAATGTACATTAGCAGGTATCTTGTGCTGACATTACACTATCTTACATTTGCAAAGGAAATATTTTAAATTGCTTTTTTCATTTTTGAATGTATTTTCATATTACCATCATACTACAGAAACATTCATAGAAAACAGAATGGATTAAGAATTTCCATAAGCAAAATTTATTAACTTAAAATCTTCCAAGATAATTTTGATCTTTAAATGTTAGATGATGCATTATGTTATTAAGTCACAACATTGAATCAAACTCCTCCTTAAAACTAGCCATCCTTTTCAAAATCCACTAACAAAATTAAATTAAGAATGAAATAATTTTAAAGCCCTATCCTCTCTAGAGTAAATTAGAAAAAAAAAAGTGAACTGTTAATAATTATCAATTAATTGGAAAAGCACAGGAGTTCTAAATGTTCAGCAAATCTGTACACTGAAACCTGATTCTATTACCAAATCATTGTAATGCTCAGACACTTTCTTTAACCTAAACATGTCAGGTTTTTACGACAATTACTACAGCCAGCCTGATCCTGAGCTGAACTGTGACAACTTTGCACTGATGTACGTCTCCTCCATGATTGCATGTGGCTCTTTCTTTCTTATATTCTTGCATTTTACAATTTTTTATATGTAACTGTGACGTCTGTCTGTTATTAAGGTTTTTTTCTCCTTATGATACATTTACAGTCCTCTAATAATACATGATCGAATCAACTCCTTCAGAAAAGTATTTACTTATAATCAGTTAATGGCAGTTCTAAAAGTTAGCAACATTTTTTTTTAACAAATGTTTTCCTTACACCTTGATGTTCATAGATCTGTAAAGGAAGGTATTGGTCCCTCTATTGAAAGAAACTCTATGATCAGAACCATAGCAAAATAAAAAAAAGTACATTTTTCTAAATACCTTGTGATAAGAAGGTCAGACTTATTTCCAGTTGTACTAGTTTTTATTTCAGTGACATTCCAGTGCAGGGCAAAATTTAGGACCAGAGTGCTGAAATCTGGACATCTGTCAAAGCTCAGTTATGCAAGCTCTTACTCAGCTGCATAAGTAGATATCTGTGTTTGCAAATAGCCCAGCTGAAGTCAATTAGTCCTTGTACAGTACAATGATGGGGAATTCTAGAATTGTACTAATTAAGATTAGACTAACTCAGAAAGGTTACTAATATAAAACCAAGGTTTGACCAGTGTGAAACCGAGTAGAATCGTGGGAATATAATTGCATCCCCACCTGCACATCACCAGTCCCTGGCTAGAGGTAATTCCACTTTTGCTAGCAGCACTGTGTGAGAGCTCTATTGCAGGCTAGAATGAACAGTTTAAACAAGAAATTTGCACCGATATAACTGATTATGCTCATGCTATACTAGGGAACACTCACATGAACAATGCCAGTGACTGAAAAGCTGCAGGATGACTGGCACCAGTGGGCAGCGAGAAGAAACTGAGTGATAAAAATTTCCATTCCAGCACAGCCTGAGTGAGAAGAGGTTGTGTGTTTAAGTCTCAAAGGTATGTAGGGTTAGGTTAGCACATGCAGACTAAAATTCATTGAGAAATATCTGGAGGCATTCTTTAACTGTTCTCTGCTGCCGGAACAATTCAGAACAGCCCTAGTTTGTCTTAACGAAGCAGTAAAGCTGTGTTCAGAATAGTTTTGTCAGATTAATCAAAACAAATTGAAACCAACAAACAAAGAACCCTGCTAGCAGAGTAAATAAACACTAATGTTCTGAGAGACTGCCAGACGTGCATAGCATTAGGAAATATTCAAGCATCACTTCAAAATCTTCATCCTACCTATTTTTTTCAGTAGTTGACAATAGCTACCATCATCTTACAAACACAGAGCAGAAAACTTGGTTTCAAAGGTGATTATATTTAAGGAATTATGATTTTATATATTTTTATGACTGATATTTACACTCATGAGAGTGATGAAAAGTGTAGAATTACTACAAATGTCATTTTAATTTAATAAAGATATTTTGTAGATATTGACAAAAGAAGATGGTCATTAAATAAAGATTAGTGAGGAAATGAATTAAATACAAAGAATGTGAAGATAAAATAAAAAAATGTATCTGGAGAAAACAAACCTTTCTCTTCCAGATATTCTTAATCAAAATCAGACACAAAACCTAAATTGAAATAGTTAATTAGGACCCAGGCCTAAATCTCTAGGCAACCAAAATGCCAGCTGAAATTACTGAGGTTTTCAGATGCACATACAATTAGGAATAGGATGATCCCAGATCAGTGCAATTCATACAGAGGACCACAATCTCTATTGAAATCTGGCTTTGGGTTGCTCTGGAAGCAAGGTGGAAGAATAGAAAACACCCAGTTTGATTATCAGCCATAAATACTATCTGAAACAGAGTCAACAGAGATACATCAGTGTGAATGGTTGGCAAAAAGTAAATAATTTGCCGTAATTCTCTACAGAGCTGCACTAGAAACTTTTCCTCAGAGTCATTTATAATGCTGAGAAAGCAAATTAGGACCTTGTTAACACCAGTCTCTGCTGCCTTGCCCATTATGTCCTCACTCTCCTCCATGAAACAAACATAAAAGTGTGACTACAAATGAATGGATAATTCTGATGTGATAGCACATTTCCCAGGGGAAAATGACATGACAAAGCACAGGAGACTGGGAATTAAGCCTTCCATATTTAGGACATGCAAAGTACCCCATGTCAAGTGAAAAATATCCACAAAACCACTACTGCTGTCTGTGGAACACTTTCAGATTCATGTTTCTGTATGACATTTTTAAAAAGGAAATCACACAGGATTTTTGGTTTGACACTGTTTCCTTTCTTTCAACTACATCTTTCTTTTGCTTAAGAGAGAATGTTCTCACCAATAGTTTAAAAGTACAGTGTATAAGAAACAAAAGTGAAAAAAAAATGAAAGTGACCAAGACTATAAACAGTACTTTCTGTACGAGAATGAATGCTGGCAGAAAAAAAAAAAATATTAAAAAAATTGCCTTCTTAGGGAAGTTAAAGTCTTCAGGAAATGTTTTATTCACTGATAGACAAAAAAACAGGCTCTTGCCTCTTTTCAATATGAAGTAATGGAAGAATAAAATAAATTATATACAACTGATTTGACAAAGCTCTTCCTAACTGCAATAAAATTTCACAAGGTGGTTAAAAACCACATTGTTATCAACACTTCCCACCAACACAATTCTGCTGAATTATCATTTTTGCTTTGAAAGCTAGATTCACTTTTTGCAGAGGTGAAAGGAAAATGAAGCCATGTGTGTCACTGCCAAAAAAAAGTGATTTGTGGTTCATATTTTCATCATCTTGTAACAGAAATTCGTAGGAAATAAAGTATGAAACTGAACAGATACATAATATCCTTATTTTCTACTTGGTATTTCCATGTTGATCTCATAATAAGGTAAAGAAAATCAAGACAATTTAATCTGGCTTCTCTCAGGAAAATTACTTGAAAAATACAAAGACCTCCATACAGTTACGAATTTAAGAGTTAACTGTGACCAGTACTTACATGAACACTCAGCTTATGAAATCTTGATCTCATCTGCTAAGTATAGCTTTTTAAGAGGTAGCAAAAAATGGAGCATCTTTTCCATATATCACTTAGTTGAAAAAGACAAACCAACTCATTTCATTTAAATTTCAACAAATTATGTTGACTCTGGTAGTGCATAGTATCAAATTAAATTGCTGCACATCACATTTTTCTCCAAAGTTAAAATTAATTGTGACAATGAGTAGATACTTAAATATACAGTAAAAATGACAATTTTAAGATGAAATATTTCATGCTTAATTAAGAAAGGTTATGAATAGCTTCCCATTTTGAGTGTTTTACAGTTCTTCATCATTTGATATACACATCAAAACATGGAAATACAAACTATGGATCTTCCAGTCTAATACACAGCTTACACTAAAGGGAACTCTGAATATCCCCTTAGAGATTTCGGCAATGATTTTCCACTCCATTACACCAATTTCATACTGGGGTAAGTCCATTGATGTCAATGGTGTTACATCAGCTTAAAAACAATATGACAGAATAGAAGATCAAGGTTATTCAAGCTCTTATTTATGGTTATGGAAAATTACACACGTCTGACGTACGTGTACATAACAGGGCTCTGTGTTGTTTTGTATTTCTTTGATAATGAAAATGTCCGCATACACAAAAAGCAGAAAACTGAAGTTGAAACATAACAGGTATTTACCAGCTAAACATACATAGGTGTAGACAGCAAATGCTGGTTATAAAATAACTATGCAGGATGACAGCTGCTCAGCTACACTGAAATTAAATGTGAGAAAAGTTTGCATAGACTGAATTTTCAGAAATGAAGTCGTCCCAGGAAACTATAAATCAGGAAGCCAATACATTTAGGGTTGTATCTACTCCTGCATTAACTTAGTATTTTATTTTTATTTATTTGATGTTTCCAGAAATGTAACCAGACTCATTATTGAGAATTTCTAAAATATGTTACTCTTGACACAATAGCCACATAAGTAAAAATGCTGTCACAGTCACAAAATTAACTACAAAGACAAAGTCCTGTCAGGAACATAACATTGGTCAAACAGCTGAATCTTCATCATAGCTGAGGGAGTGTACCTGAGAGCAGTCTGAATCTCTGGTTGCTTCCAATACACAGTGCTGCTCAAACACACAATGCGAGTGCAAGCTGTTTACACATCTTGTCTGTCCTGTGGCAGATCATGTCTGAGCTTTCTGTGAAAAACTCTAGAGTATCTGTGGAGGGGAATCAACTTCTCTTTTCTTTCAGATCTTACTGCATCCCACAAGAACAAATGAGATAACCAGAGGAACAGGGTTCTCCCCCTCCCAGCCATACTGCAAGTAGATCCATTCTTGAAAGACAATAAGCCTGTAAGGAACATAAGCAGACAGCCCAAGCAGGGCTGGGTATCACGTGTTCATGGGATCCTGTACTGCCTCATTTAGCTTTCCATTCATGTCACTTCCAGATTTTTTCTGCTGAAGTAATACCTTGTAGTACTTTCACTTATCTTGTGTTTGCGTAGTAATTTTTGTTTAAGAAGAGTACTTTGCATTCATGCTTTTTCCTTAAGACAGTTTATCTAATTTGCTTAAATATATTTGAATTCTAATCCCAAAAGCTCCTTGCATCCCTTCCCTCTGCAGCTTGGTATCTTTTATAGGGTAAGACCCGTTAAGAATATGTGCTCTTTAACTATCAGAATCAGTAATGGAAATACGAGACAGACCCAGGTCACTAGGTCTCATTTTTCCAAATAGACCATATTTGCCATAGGAAAATATAACATGGGATCATGTCAACAGCTCAAAATTTGTGGCATTCACTGCTTTTTACTTCTCACAAAGCCTGCTGTCTTAGAAAATGAGAAATATTATGTTGTTTAAACATAAATATGTAGATTTTTTTCTTGTCACCTTAATGTTATGATGATTTTGTATGTGTCTGGATTTTAGCCCAATTGTTTTATTTACACTGTGGCTGTAACCAGATGTTCTTATCAGGCTCCAAATCATATTACTACAAGGAATTATGAGTAAGGCTACTCTCTCTATAAATGCAGCACTATACACAGCAACATTATTAAACATGCTAACTGTTATATTTTCCTCAGGAATATTTTGGAGAAGAACAGACACTGTAACATTTGGGCATAATATTTTTTAATATTTTTTTTGTTTGTTTTAAAGCATCATATTTCAGCACCTAAATTTAGGGGTTTACAGAGTAGATGTCTACTTATCAGCAGAAAACCCAACCTCTTTGCCTAAACATACATATATAATACCATCTGAAATAGCAAAGTCAGGGTATGACATGTGACCTTTAGCTTCAGAAGGGTATTTACTTCCAGTACATCCTGTGTCATATCTGACTGTCCTAGAAGTCTTGATATATTTGAACATATCAAATTACACCAGGTACTAAGTATGCTGTCTCTCCTAAGTATAAGGGAGCTTGAACCTGTAGACATGTAGATATGTCATATGTAGACAGCTATATTGTAAATACTAAATTTAGAGGTTTTGAATGTACACTTGAATCCAAAAAAATTTCAGATTAATTTAAATTACCTAAAAACTTAAATATTATTGGGGGGAAAAAAAAAAAAAAACCAAACAGTAATTCAAAACCTAAACATAATGATATAATGTGTAAAAAGGAGAAAAATATTGATATAAAAATAAATAAGACAAGTCTATAAGGAAGCATGCCATAGAGAACTTGAATATGAAAATACATATTGAATTTTTAAAATAAATCAGTTTGAGGTAGTGCAGTAGAATGGATGATTTCCTATTCCTTCTGGATTAAAAAAAAAGACTGTTAAATTAGACAAGACCCTCTGTCAGGTCTTTCCTCCTGTTACAAACTTATTTCAGGATGAACTAAGCCACCTTCTGGAAACATCTATCTTTCTTCTTTCACATAGAATGAGAGACGCCAAGTCTTTTATACTAGCAGCTAACATTCGGATGGCTACAGTTAGGTCAGATTATCCCATCCTGTCTTTCTACTACACCAATTGTTTGAATAGAGTTTTAATCATCTTGTGCTTCAAATGCTAAATCACTGGGGTAACAGTTGCTTGCCATGAACCAGCTTCATTACTTCCTGGATTAGTTCATTGGTCAGTGTTTTTATCAGTGATATACTAACACTTAGCAAGATGTCTCTAAAAATTTTTTTTTCTTAGTTAGCCTTTTACAGTCTTTAGGAGTTTGTTGTTTGTTTGTTTTGGGTTTTTTTTCACTGACTGATTGTTAGGGTTTTTAAATTTATTTCTGTTGGTTAACTGGGAGTATTGGGAGAACAATGTTTTGAACATTATTTTTGAGTGAAGACAACTTTGTACATTGTGGTGGGTTGACCTTGGCTGGCTGACAGAACCTTACCCAGCTGCTATCTTGCTCCCCTTCCTGACAAGCACAGAGGGAGAAAATATAAGGTGGAAGAGCTCATGGGTCAAGATCAGTTACCAATTAATGTCACAGGCAAAACAGACTTGACTTGGGGAAAATGAATTTAACTTATTAACAATCAAAATTAGAATACAATTGTGAGAAACAAAAACTTCCTTAAATACATTTTCCCTGAGGCACCACCATCTTGACTGCTGGGCTCAGCCATGTCCCACAGTAAGTCCATTGGAGCTGGCTGTAACTAGCAGTGTTCAGCATGGAACAGCCCTGGCAGCTCCTCACAGAGGCCACCCCTGCAGCCACCTACTACCAGCACCTGAGCACCGCACTAAATTCATGCATCTCCTTCTAAAAATAGATTATTTCCCATAGATAATTTCCCGCTTTTCTCACAGCTGAAACTTTTTTTTTCCTCTTGTTTTCACATACTTTATTTTGGTTCTCAATAAATTATTTTCTCCCAGGGACTTGTCCTTACCAAGCATTATGTTTGGTTTTTTTTATTCCTTTCCTTTCATTCATCCTTTTAAGTGGTTAAAAAATATAAAGGGGGGGGGGGGGGGAAAGCTGAAATTATAATTTTTTTTCGGGTTGAGCATTCAGATTGAGCAGAACATTTTCTTCAACTGAAAAAAAAATACAACAAAAAAGTCCTCAAATTATTGTTCTAATTTCACCAAGAAAACACACAATTTATCAAAGATTATTGCCTCCAAAATGAATTCTTTTTCTTCCCCAGATCCATGAAACCGTGTGCAGTTTTTCTAAATGAGATTTTTTCTAACTGCTTTGCCTCATTACCACTTTTACCAGTATTTTCCTGCTGGTAGATTCTTCTTGTAGCTATGGTAAATGTTGGCTAGTTTGAAACTGTCTTGGACTCATTCTGCAATAATATTTTTTTTTTGGAAATGGCTGATTATGTTAATGGGTGATTATCAAGATATGGACTACATCTTTCATGTTGCATAAGGTAGCTTGGTTGGTACAGGTATCCTCTGACAGCTGAAGGCTTCTTGATTTTCCTGTGAGGATCAAAGAGGCAGAATAGATCTTCTCAGCATCCTAACAGTTTATGGAAATCAAGCCTGCTGTCCGGTGGATATAGGCATGACTACTCTGCAGTTGTTGCTATTCATACTCTCTGGTGAACTCAGCCTCATCTCTCCCTCTGTGAATTTTCAGAATGGCTGTAGACAGAGGATATTGTGTATTTTGTTCAGAATAGGAAGACAAATAAGTGTGCTACTCACAGTGGTTTAAGCAACAGGTGTCATTATTTTGCTGTGGATATGAGAATATTTTGCTGTTAGCAATGCAGTAGTGACTTATCTTTACCACGATGGTAAGCAGATTTTGATATATGAAATCAACTGAATCATTATAAAAATATTTAAGCAAAAGACTGTGCTTACATTAAGTAGCACAAGGCCAGAGCATGGATACAGGTGCATGACTGTCCAGGCTGCTTACTTGTTAACAGGTTCCTAAGCACAGTTTCAGGCCATGGCATCTAACACTCTCCCAGTCATTGCTCAGGTGCATCTCAGAAGAAAACATGTCCCAGTGACCATTCACAGTAGGCAGTTTTGTTATAGACATCATGTTTTGCATGGAAGAAAATTCATCTCTGAGCCATTTCTTGTCTTGTCTTCAGAGCCAAAGAACGACCTCTGACATATTTTATTTAGTAATGTTAAGTGTAGCCTGACAGAACAGGAAGCAGAATAACATAGAATAAAAGTAAGCAAGTTAGCATTGTAGAAATACTGTGTGAAGTTCCACAAAGTTCCAGAAGCTTCAGATGCTAGAGCTTTCCAAACAATTTTTTTTAATTATGTTTTTTACAATTTGCCTGAAAGGTTTCAGGTTTTTTGTGTATTTACATTTGCTTAGTGTGAGCAATTCAAATCCAAATACTAAACTAAGCAAGTTAGACAAATTTGGATTGATCCTCATACTAAGCACCTAGTTACCAATCAGGAAACTGAAAATTATGTGAAACAGCCCATATTAAGTTGAGACCCAAGTTATTCTGGAAGCTCAGGTTTACTTTTCAATGTATTATGAAAATCAGTTTAAATGAGCACATCACATGCTATGGTGGTGAATGGCAGTAGCTTTATGTGGACATAAGTCATACATATTTATATGTGAATATATGATCATGGACATGTTATGTAACATAATTGTGATATAAAAATGCTTCAGTTAGTATTTTTTTTATATCCTGAACGTCTTTCAATGTATCTTGCCAAACAATTTTTTTCTTTTTTCCTCTTTCTTTTATTTTCTTTTATCTTTTCACTTTCTTTTTTTTTTTTTTTTTTTTTTTTTTTAGTATCCCTGGAAGTTAATGGCAATGATGCCATTAACAGTATAAGCTAAATTGAATGAGATGGGATTTGATAGCTAACCAAATCTGGTTTTGAAATTAATGGGTCTTGATGGCTGGCCTTCCCATGTTTCAATGACTCATGTTCCAAAGCAATTGCAATTGCAAAAGCAGAATGAATAGGATTCAATAACTAAATAGCTACCAGCATACTTATCAAAGGGTATTTATTTCAAGGGAGTGCTTTGCCGTCTAACTTCTACTGGTTCTGTATGGATCTGTGTTTTATTTAATCACATTTATTTAAAGTAGAATGCATTAGCTTACAAATTTGATTAGTTTCTGTGTGCAGTTTGAGTTTCTTTTTCAAGTAACATGAAGATCCCTTAAATTTGCAAAATTTTGGTAAAATATTATGAAAATATACTTTAGTTCTAATAACAAATTCATGGGTCCTGATCCTGCAAAAGTCACACACACATACGAATCTACAAACTTATAGATACATACATCCTTCTAAACATAATTGCTGAACATTTTTTTTTATGTCTGCACTCCTTTTGAGATGAACAAATACTCTTCTGAGCATGCAAGTCCACAGCACAGATTTTCACATAGGATATGGAAAAGATTTTCACTGTGTATTGGTCCAGACTGTAGATGGAAGTCTTCCTAACTCTTTTGTGAGCTACATCCTCTAACAAATTAGCAGACCTACTCAGGCTTAATCAGCTGTGCAAAGAGACAAGGCTGAGCTAAGAAGGGGATGGTATGCAGGTTTTATTCCTGTGTTACTAAACAAAGAGTCTGAGAGTTTAAGAGACAAAGCTAGTCTATAGTAACTTAGAGGATAATTCCTCAGTTTAGAACTCAGTAGGCATTAAAACAAAATCCAGTTCATCAGAAGAAAAAGGAAAATAAAAAGGAACAAATACATTTTTTAGTCTTACGCACATCATATAAGGACAATGAAGAATGTTTTGTGATGGATGCACATGTGATTTGATGATGAAATTGTATGTCTTGTAATATGTAGGAGAGATGAGATTAATTTAGCACAGTCTACTGGCCTTAAAATATCTGAATCTATCTACATTTCCAAGGAAATATCCCTGTATTGACAGGTGACAATGAATGGTGGACTTAACTTACATGTCCTTTGTAAAAAAGCCACTGAAATCAGTAAGAACATTCCCATTGGCTTTGGCAGGCTTTAGATACAGACCAAGGATGCCTAGTGGGACTCTGCATGTTTGAAGGGCTTGTGGGAATGGTCCTTAGAAGAAAGGCCCAGAAAGAGAATTAGTTCAATAGGCAATAAAAAGGGAATGTGATTCCGTAGAAAGGTGTTTCAAACCATATGGATCTCATGGTTCCACACTGAATATGAAAAATAGTCCACGTCATTTAATAATGAATTACTTCCATATGATAAGTGCAAAGGTTCTAGTCAGTCCTTTAAATTATTCCAAGTATCGCACAAGGAACATTATTTACCCAGAGCAAACTTTCCGATCTGGCAAAGGATGGCTTATACACTTTGCAAAAAAGACTTTTCCAAACTTTGTGGTCTCCGTTGAATGCTTTTGAATTTGAAGGAGTATTTCTGTTTTGTGACTAACATTCTGTATAAAATGTATAAACACTCCAGAAAAAATAACAAAACCCTTGTATATTTCTCTGAGGTGTGTGCCTTAACTACTAAAATAAGGATCATGCCCCAATCTCTATGAGACTTTCATTTTTCCCTCTAGAGCAGTACAGCTTTCATCAGGAGTGATGTGGTCACAGTGCTTCACATCTCCCCTCCATAATACCCACAGTGTGTGATGGTAGGTAGAAAACTCTTTTGTGCTATTAGAGCTATTGGTTTAAAACCCCACAGGCCAAGTAGCAAATGAAGCCTCTATTTCTCACTTTATGAGAAAGACTACTTGCCAGCAACCTACATAAACTTGTTTTACTTTCTTTCTGCTTCTCCTCAGATGCAATGTGATGCTAGATGTTATTTAGATAGCTGAATCCTGCCCATGCACTATTTTAATTACATAGTTACTCAGAAGTATTCATATGGAAAGCGTTCCACTAGTCTGTACTGTATAGTAAGTTTTCTTCCCAATATATTGATAGCTATGAGCTTACCCAACATATACTTCAAATAAAAAAATCATTCTGAAAGAAGTGGGAATTATGGGACAAACTGGGTGCTTTCAAGTCTTTTTTGTGTTCTGGTGCTTCAAAGTTTTCCTAAGTATTTTGTTCCCAACATCTTCAGCCTTTTGTGTTCTGGTGCTTCAAAGTTTTCCTAAGTATTTTGTTCCCAACATCTTCAGCCATGACATTTTTTTTCTGGAAGTAGAGGTAAAATATTTTTTTAATCAAGTAATAGATTTATTTCTTTCACACAGTTACATATTGTAGGCTTGTCACTTTGTTATTTACCCAGAAATTTAATTTATTCCCTCAATGGCAATTCAGAAGAGGAAAAATATTGGTTCAGCTCAAATCAAACAGGAATGTTTTTGATTATCATTTTTACAAAACTGCAGCTGGAAGAATTACTTTTTTTACATATTTTGTTCTTGAGTTTTTAACCCTCTAAGATTTATTGTATTTCTTTCTAAAAGGCATTTAAGATTTAAAATAAAATTTTGTCTTGCCAATAAAGCAAGTGAAAAAACTAGAAATGTACCTTAGCAATACCATATTTCAATCACTGTAATAATTGCTTGTTGTTTCAGTCTCCAGAAGAGTAATTCCCTTTCACAAATTTTTGTAAAATTCACATGACTATAAGGAAACAAGTAACCGGTTTATTTTTTAGAGTTATCACAAATACTGCATAGATGTTGAAACTAATGAATTTTACCCAATATTTTAAGCACGACTATCTGGTTTTCTAATGCTGCATTTAATGCTAACTTCAAAATAATTCTTAACTGACTATCCAGGTATAATCAGTGGCCATCTTATATAATTAATCTGCTCTACCCTTTCTGTTTTATTCTTTATTTCAGATCTCTATAATTTTTTTTCAATTAACCTATCAAAATTTCATTATGCTTTGGCCTCAAACATGTTTTACTATTTCAATGTTTCTATTTTTTCTTTATTCTCTACTTAAAACCATATTACTTGTTACACTTTCCCTTGTAAAACATTTCTCCCCTTTCCTCTTATTTTAGGAATACAGTTTTCATTAGCTCCCTTTGTCTCATCAAACAAAAAACTATTAAAATACTCAATAGGTTCATTATGAAATATTTTTTAAAATAAAAGTGGGTTTTATCTTCTTTTTAGCTGGCACCAATTGTTTTTGTATAGTGAGTGAAGTGTTTTCTAAATGACTTCCCATTGTTCTCTTTATGAGGTAACTGCTTCATGCATCTCAAGGTAATTTTCTTAGTTCACAGTACTCCAGCTACAGTGTTAACAATTACTCAAAGCCAGGTACTCTTACAAAGGTCTGACTGTGGGTCCTCCTAAGGACAGCTCATATTCTCATAAAATATGTTTGAGGTAGATGAGATAAATATCCTCTTGAAGAAGCTTCTTTTTTCTTTTCTTTTTTTTTTTTTTTTTTCTGCACAGGCAAGACATGGTACAGTTGCTCACACTTCAGCATGAACTGCTGTTTGAAATCAGCAGAAAGTATCCTGTGTAGTCCCATGCTGGTCACACAGCTCTTGTGTCATATTTTCAGTCTGGTGCAAAAGTCTCAGACATTTTTCCACATATTCGGACACATATTTCTAGGCTGCTTTATACAGTTTGTACTCCAAACATCTGCTCCAAATTGGCATCTACCTTTGGTCAGGTTATTTGGCTATGCCGACTAAAGGCTGGACTCAGTTTCTGGTATCCCTTCTTTACTTTTTATTTTACAATTGATTCTTAGATGTTGCCTAACTGCTGATATTAAGCCAATATTCTTCCAGTGTAGTTATGAACAATAAGAAGCTGACAAACTGGGAGTAACATCCTGGGCCTACAAAAGTAAATTGGGATGAGATTTATATTTCTTGAAATATAAATATAAGCAATCGATTGCTTAAACACAAGTATCTAGGGATGTATGAGATATCTGAGTGTATATAACCTGACATGCAGTTCCTCACCAGAAGCCCATGGGTTTCCCATAGATGCTGTGTCATATATACCAGCTGTGTGTAGAACACCTCCGATGTCTTCTGGCATCTCAGATAGTTCTCAGTATGTATGCTTTGGAAGCTGAATCACACCACTTAACATTTATAGGTAAAATCCATGTTCTGTGTATTTATTCAAACTCACCCAAACTGTACAACGTAAACATAAAAATTAATTCTAGAAAGTTTGTGTAAGACCTCCCTTAAAAGCAGCTCCCTGTAGTTCAAGTGCTTTTTGTATACTGATGATACAAAGAATAGTTTGGTCTGTACTAGAATTAAGTGATCATACTCCTCATACTCTTCTTCAGGAGTCAGTTATTGGTTAGATGTGAACATTTTGGTTTAAATTAGTACTTAATCAGAAAGTGACTTGAAACAAGGGAGAGAAATTATGATTACCTTTTTTTCAAATTTAATTAGAAATCCCATGGAGTCAGCATGTCCGTACCTTGAGGGAGGGACTGACTCATATCAGTTAGCAACAAGCCATCTGGTTTCTTTAGAAGAAATGTTGATAGAGTTTCCAAGTTTCCTCAGCCAGGGGAAGGAACTTTGGTTTTATTTATTTATTGAGAGAGACAGAAATATTACTTTATCACTAGAATCACACTGTTCATGCAGTTTTGTTTAAAACTCCACTTCTGAGAAAGAGAGAGTTCTAACACTTTAATTACTAGCTTTTTGTACTGTAAGGTTATTCCAAACCTGTGTAGGGCCTGACAGTTGCATAAAAAGAGAAAGTCATGAGCACGTTGTCCCCTCCCACGCAAACACTTCTTCTGTGATGGTAACATCCACAGAGTTGTCACTGCCCCTTTATCAGCCTGTACGGGGCTGTGAGCTCTGGCAGAAAGGAGACAGTACCGTGGCTGGCTTAGGTCAAGGCAGAACTAGTGATACAAAGATGTGCCAGCTCACTGGTGCCAGCAGGCTTTGAGGAAAAGGGAGAAAAACTCCTTTTGATTTGACTGCTTCTACTTTGGTCTCAAAGGAGACTGTTAAGAAGGTAGTTTTTGAAGTCATATCAGCAAGCTGTATAGGTGTTTTAGAGGAGACAGTAAAAAAGTGACCTTTTGCACTAAAACACTGTGGTGTGCTGAAATAATACAAGTCACTCAAAAATGCTAACAGGATTTTGATTTTCTTTTTTCTTTTGTTTTAATCCAGCAAAACATTTCTGAACAGCTTTTGGTATTTTTTGAAATGTTTCAAACTATGGTAAAATGCTTTGAAAAGAAATAAATGCTTCAATTCAAAGGTTATGACTATACTACTAATAAAAAAGAACAAGAGACCAGTCCCTCCCCCTGAGGCCCAGTGGCACCGGTAGGTCAAATTCCACCTTATTAAGGATAGCACCTCTGT